>NC_084633.1:31076311-31085501 GCF_033978795.1 Nerophis ophidion | reverse complement strand
TCGCTACATCTGTAAGTGCAAGTTAAAACTACTATGCAAAGCCAAACCCATTTATCAATAATAACCTGAAACGCTTCGCTGGGCCAGAGCTCATCTAAGATGGACTGATGCAAAGTAGAAAGGTGTTCTGTGGTCTGACGAGTCCACATTTCAAATTATATTTGGAAACTGTGGACGTGGTGTCCTCCGGAGCAAAGAGGAAAATAACCATTCAGATTGTTATAGGCGCAAAGTTCAAAAGCCAGCATCTGTGATGGTATGGGGGTGTATTAGTGCCCAAGGCATGGGTAACTTACACATCTGTGAAGGCACCATTAATGTTGACAAGTCCATACAGGTTTTGGAGCAACATATGTTGTCATCCAAGCAACGTTATCCTGGACGCCTCTGTTTATTTCAGCAAGACAATGCCAAGCCACGTGTTACAACAGCGTGGCTTCGTAGTAAAAGAGTGCGGGTACTTTCCTGGCCCGCCTGCAGTCCAAACCTGTCTCCCATGGAAAATGTGTGGCGCATTATGAAGCGTAAAATACGACGGCGGAGACTCCGGACTGTTGAATGACTGAAGCTCTACATAAAACAAGAATGGGAAAGAATTCCACTTTCAAAGCTTCAACAATTAGTTTCCTCAGTTCCCAAACGTTTATTGAGTGTTGTTAAAAGAAAAGGTGATGTAACACAGTGGTGAACATGCCCTTTTCCAACTACTTTGGCACATGTTGCAGCCATGAAATTCTAAGTTACCGGTAAAGAAAATAAAGTTTGAGTTTGAACATCATCTTTGTTGTCTTTGCAGCATATTCAACTGAATATGGGTTGAAAATGATTTGCAAATCATTGTATTCCGTTTATATTTACATCTAACACAATTTCCCATGGAAACGGGGTTTGTATATGTATATATATATATATATATATATATATATATATATATATATATATATATATATAAATATTTATATGAGGCACACCGGGTTATAAGGTGCACTGTCGATTTTTAAGAAAAAGACAGGATTTTTTGCGCGCCTTATAGTCCAAAAAATATGTTATGTTATTTATTAGCACTCATTGAACCTCCAGGCTGATGGAACTATACACGAAGGTGTCTTGAAACCATTAATGTGCTCCTATTTCAACCTGTCTCTCTTTGTGTCCTTTGTAGGTGGAACCACTGAAGAAACTTCCTGTTCAAGTCAAGTCGGATCTTCAGTTGTTTCTTTTTTTTTTTTTTTTGCTTTTTCCCTTACAAAAGACCACTCAGACTTCCTCAGATTGTGCTGAAACGGACACTATTGTATTCATTCTCTAGTTGAAAAGACACCAGCATTATTTTTTGTCTGAATGATACAAGAATAATTGACGGACCTACTTACCTCCAATCATTTTCTCGTCCATCTACTCAGAAGAAGCCTCTGCTTTCTACCTCGGAAAAAATAAGGACATCAAGCAATTATTATCTAATAGCATTTTTTATTTTTTATTTGTACATGTCTATAAATACCTCAGGGATACTTTCCCACCACCTACCTCTTCCATCAAAACAGCCAACTCCGACTGGAACACAGCAAATCTAAATCTAAACCCGTGACCTCTAACTGCTGTTACCGTGACAACCTGGATTGCCTCTCAAACTCTCCTCTCTGATTGTTAGAAACTCACACCACCTGCGAGCCTGGACCTGGTCATTGCATAAAATACACCAGCAGGAGCCTCACCTGTCCCAATAACACACCTGTCAGACAACAAAATACCTCAGCAGACAAACCCTCATCACACTCCAGGAAACAGAAAGGAAGTTCATTCAGAACTCCGGTGCTTGGATGTACCCAATGGACCACCCATGTCACGATCTTCCACATGCCTTAGGGACTGGAATATAGCAACCGTAGCCAAGAAGTCCTCCTGAGAAGCATTTCGGACTCCGCACGGTGAACATCTATCTTCCATGCTCTTTTCAACAAGTCTCATAATACACAAGCCTGAACGTTGAAGTGGTGGCACAGATAAAGCTATTTACCCAGAGGCCTTCAGAAGAGCCCTCAGAACATTCTACTCCAGCTTCCTCTCAACCTCTGGAGACAGAAACAATGCAGGCTTCTTGACAAACTCGAAACATCCCGATTAGCAAGTCAAACGTCAGAGGAGCCATCCGGTGTTGCACAAAACGACGCACGGAAAGACGCCGAAAAGTGGAGAAAGGAATGCATCGGTGAGTTGTGTCTTTTCTCATTTATTTTCACCTGTTTTACTTGTGTACTTCAACCACATACTTTGCTTAAAGTTGCTCAAAATGAAAACACACGTGTCACGAATACAGTAGAACCTCAAAATATGGGTATGTACTGTGTGTGTGTGTGTGTGTGTGTGTGTGTGTGTGTGTGTGTGTGTGTGTGTGTGTATATATGTATATATATATATATGTGTGTGTACTAGAGATGCGCGGATAGGCAATTATATCATCCGCATCCGCATCATCAAAGTCGTCATCCACCCACCGTCCACCCGCACCAACATTTTATCAGGACCGTACCCGCCCGCCAACCGTCCGCTGAAATACATCGGAGGTTGTCCGCCTTTACCACTCACAGAGCTATTTAAACCTGTTTCACAGAGTAATGATGACAACTGGAGCCGCTAACATTCCCGCGACTATCCAATAGCGTTCATCCTGATTACAAAAATATGGCCGTGCTGTTAAGCCATTGCCTTCGACACCTTCAACAACATGTACGAAACCGATTGTTGGTCCGGCAACATGTTGTATGCAGCTTCCGCAATTACACGTTCAGGATTGAAAGGCATACTGGGTGATACAGATTACACTGATGGTTGTGATATAAACAACTTTAACACTTACTAATATGCGCCACGCTGTGAAGCCACACCCAATAAGATTGGCAAACACATTTCGGGAGCACATTCCTCACATTAACACAACATAAACGCAACACAATAAATACCCATAATCCTTTGTATCCGTGACACTTCTTGAACATATTTTACACCCCCGCGCCCCCATCCCCGCCCACCTTACCGACGCGCACGAGGGGGTTGCTGCTAGCGGCGTGTATAAAATAGTCTGGAAGTGTCATGAATACAAAGGATTATGGGTATTTGTTGTGTTGCGTTTATGTTGTGTTACTGTGAGGATGTTCTCCCGAAATGTGTTTGTCGTTCTTAATTGGTGTGGCTTCACAGCGTGGCGCATATTACTAAGAGTATTACAATTGTTTATATCACAACCATTAGTGTACTCTGTGTCACCCAGTATGCCTTGCAATCGTGTGGGTGTTGCCGCGGAAGCCACACACATCATGATGCTGGACTGACAAGCAGATCGTACATGCTGTAGTAGGCGACAAAGCCAATGGCTTCAGACCACGCCCTAATACTTATTATCTGGGTGACTACCAGCAGTCATTCAGGAGAATAATAGCGTCTTTTATTGTCTTCTTCGCTTTATGACAGGGGTCTTAAAGGGCACTTTGAATGGCAACGTATACCGATCACAGAACCATGTATATCAAATATTTCCGGATGGTTCAACCGCCACCCGCCCGAATCTAATCAAAATAAATGTTTTCGTCATGTCAACCGCCCGACCCGCGGTTTATCCGCGGACTCCGCGGATGAGACTGCAAACCGCGCATCTCTAGTGTGTACAGTCCTCCCGTCCAAAGGCAAAACCCAGTAACTCAATTTTGGTCAAAACTGAGCTGATAATAATTTTGGAGTTCCTAGGTGACATGCTTTACATTAGTGCAGGGGTGTCAAACTCAAATACAGAGTGGGCCAAAATTTTAAACGGAACAAAGCCGCGGGCCAAGGTTGAACAAATCAACCTTTTAATAGGGACCCAAACAAGTTTTGCATTAAATATTGAACAAGCAAGGCTTATATAACTTTAGTGACATGCAAAATCCAGTTTCAAACAATATTAATAATAATTAAAAAAATATCAATGGCATATCAGATAAAATTTAAATAAACATGTTATGCCTTTTTTTTTCTATTTGCAATCTTCTGAGGTAAATATCAAATATTAGCATAGCATAGCTCGGTTGGTAGAGCTACCGTGCCAGCAACTTGAGGGTTGCAGGTTCGATTCCCGCTTCCGCCATCCTAGTCACTGCCGTTGTGTCCTTGGGCAAGACACTTTACCCACCTGCTCCCAGTGCCACCCACACTGGTTTAAATGTAACTTAGATATTGGGTTTCAGTATGTAAAACGCTTTGAGTCACTAGAGAAAAGCGCTATATAAATATAATTCAATTCAATTCAATATTTTCCACAGGCTATTAATACATTTGAAAATAAAATAACAAATAATGAATGAACCAAACATTCAAGCCTTGAAGTAGCAAGAGAAAATGCATGAATAAAACGTTAATTATTGGTCAGTTTGCTGGAAGTTTCCCGGAAGAATTAAATAAATAAATGATAAATGGGTTGTACTTGTATAGCGCTTTTCTACCTTCAAGGTACTCAAAGCGCTTTGACACTACTTCCACATTTACCCATTCACACACACATTAACACACTGATGGAGGGAGCTGCCATGCAAGGCGCCAACCAGCACCCATCAGGAGCAAGGGTGAAGTGTCTTGCTCAGGACACAACGGACGTGACGAGCTTGGTACTAGGTGGGAATTGAACCAGGGACGCTCGGGTTGTGCACGGCCACTCTCCCCACTGCGCCACGCCGTCCCTAGTGCTGCAAAGGGTTCTGGGTATTTATTCTGTTGTGTTACAGTGCGGATGTTCACCCGAAATGTGTTTGTCATTCTTGTTTGGTGTGGCGCATATTTGTAACAGTGCTAATGTTGGTTATACGGCCACCCTCAGTGTGACCTGTATGGCTGTTGACCAAGTATACGTTGCATTCACGTGTGTGTGTGTAGAAGCCACAAATATTATGTGACATGCTGTTAGTATGGAGGAAAAGCGGACGTGACGACAGGTTGTAGAGAACGCTAAAGGCAGTGCCTTAAATGCACGCCCCCAATATAGTTGTCCAGGTGGAAATCGGTAGAAATTCGGGAGAATGGTTGCCCCGGGAGTTTTTCGGGAGGGGCACTGAACTTCGGGAGTCTACCAGAAAAATTAGGAGGGTTGGCAAATATGAGTATTAGCGGCGAATGCGGTGTTACAGCGGCACCGACGCTGTATAACACCGGCGGGCCAGCTCTAAGGCTAAATTGATATTGCCTCAAGGGCCAAATTAAATTACACGGCGGGCCAGAGTTTGACACCCATGCATTAGTGTATGCGATATTGTGATTTGTTCCGTAAGTAAGCTGTTACGCGCATGGCAGGACCTAGCAACTACCACATAACCGCGTAGATACAACAGAAAAACCTAGTATCTCAAGGGACCAATCGGAGCTTCTTTGTCAGTCGCCTTATTGTCTTTAATGAGACATTTGCACGAATGGGGGCCGACGGTCAACCTGATTATGTGATATTATGGCACCAGGGGATATTTGGAAGATTGGCCCAGGACGTTGCAAGCACCTTCATTAAATGTATTGTTCTTGATTCTTCCCCTTGCATACTCTTTTGGGCAGATAACTGTGGAGGTCAAAATAAAAACTGGACACTGTACACGGCTCTTGCCCAATGTGCAAACGCAGAATGGGGCCCACCCTAGATCGTGATAAAATATCTGGAGAAAGGGCACACGTTCATAAGAGCAGATTCAATCCATGGCTCAATCGGCAAGAAAATGAAAGCTCAAGAAAACATCTATACGTTTGATGACTTTGTAGATCTTTGTAAGACAGCATCAAGATAGATTGGTTTTCCTTTGTTTTCTCAAAATCAGCGAGAAGGGAGTTACTAGGTTTTGCCTTTAGACGGGAGAGTCGTGGTCAAAAGTTTACATACACTTGTAAAGGACATAATGTCATGGCTGTCTTGAGTTTCCAATCATTTCTGCAACTCTTATTTTTTTGTGATGGAGTGATTGGAGCACATGTTGGTCACAAAAAACATTCATGAAGTTTGGTTCTTTTATGAATTTGTGGTTCTTAACCTGAGTTCGATCGAACCATAGGTGTTGGGTTAGTCGGCCTCAGGGGTTCGGCAGAGCCTCTGCAGCGGAGGTCACGACACACCCGACTCATTGTGTAAATAAAAATGTTTCCCTGTACCATATTATGGATACCCCCCAAGGAATGTTCCCTCTAATTTTCCATCTAATTTGCAGGTGTGTATTTTGTTGTTTGTTCATGCACTGTTGGTTTTGTTCTTTGAACAAGGTGATATTCATGCACGGTTATTTTGTGCACCAGTAAAAAAACATGTAACTTTGTCTTGAATTTGAAAAAAAAACAAAAAAAACTTTTATTTTTCACTAAAGAATGGTTCGGTGGATGCACATATGAAACAGGTGGAGTTCGGTACTTCCAACAAGGTCAAGAACCACTGGTCTACTGAAAATGTGACCAAATCTGCTGGGTCAAAAGAATACATGCAGCAATGTTATTATTTGGTTACTACATACATGGACTTGTTTCTTCAGCATTGTCCACACGTTCAAGTCAGGACTTTGAGAAATACATTCTAAAACCTTAATTCTGGCCTAATTTAGCCATTCCTTTACCACTTTTGACATATGTTTGGGGTCACTTTCCTGTTGGAACACCCAACTGCGCCAAATACCCAACTTCTTGGCTGATGATTTTAGGTTATCCTGAAGAATTTGGAAGTAATTCTTCTTTTTCATTGTCCCATTTACTCTCTGTAAAGCACCAGTTCCATTGGCAGCAAAACAGGCCCAGAACAAAATACTACCACCACCATGCTTGAAGGTAGGTTTGGTGTTCCTGGGATTAAAGGTCTCACCTTTTCTCTTCCAAACATATTGCTGGGTATTGTGGCCAAACAGCTCCATTTTTCATCTGACATACCTTGTACAAAGATAAAACCTTCTGGAGGAAAGTTCTGTGGTCAGAATCACCTCCATTACGACAAATATACAGCATTTTTTAGTATCTTAAGTATCATTATCAAGTATCTCAAGAAGAGGCATGCTAATAGCTTAGCTAACTGCTAAGCTAGCATGAAACAACACTAAGAAATAAATGCTTATTAAAGTTTAAAAATGGTAGATGGAAGCACGGATCAATCCATAAATTGTTGCTGTCGATGGTAGTATCAGAACATGAACGATACTAAAGTGATGAGGTCATTATATGTATTTTTTTTAAAAACAACAACATTTTTTTGTTTTTATTAAGGGTATAATTCCCTGGACACAGGAGGACTTTGAGAGCAAAAACAAAAACATTTAAACGACAAGGAGGTAATGGTTTTTGTTTTTGTCTAATTGTGTGATTGCTCCAGAGCATTCACACATCGGGGTTTTTTACACCAAAATTCATTTATTTATTATTATTTTTCTTCTCCAGATTTTGGCGCGCTCTGCCTTCCACATTTTTCATCCAATTCAAACCATTCCAACTTCAATCTGTTCAGCCTATTCAGCAATCGCAGGCTTTCCATTGACAAGTTCCAGAAATTCCCTGATTATCCAGAATTCCCAGTTTTCCGTGACACGTTTCCTATTTAGAATGAATTGGCCATTTTTCAAACTTTCACTATTTCCACATTTTTCTACCTATTCATACCATTCCACCTTCAACACATTCCTACATTCTAAAAATTCGAAGTACATTTCTTTCACGTTAAAAAAAAATCTAGGATTTTCTAGAATTCCTGGTTTTCCAAAGCTCTATTTCCACTCTTTTTCTGGCTACTACTCCTCCCACATTTTTCAACTGTTCCACCGTCAACACATCAGGACAAAAAAAACTAAGATTTTTCAACCTTTTCAAACCATTTCAACATTAACACATTCCACTCATCCTGGACATTCAAACGTGTTGCGATCTGCTGCTCAGATCTACACTATTTATTTTTCTATTTTGTATATTTCTCCGACTCCTTATTTCCTGTTTGCAATGTCACCATGGTCACTCATCAGTTCACCTGCTGCTCACGCCCCGCACACCTGCTACAGATAATCACCGTCACTTTATAAGCCGTCCTCTTTTGTTTGTTCAGCCTGGGTTCATAATTTGCTTTCACGCAACAAGTTACGCCTGCACTCTGTCATCGTATGTATATTCTCGCTAGCTTTTCACGCTCAGCCATTTGTTTATTCCAGCTCTCATGCTGTATGTTTTGTTTTACTCTTTAATGTGTCTATGTGCCAGTTTAGTTCTCATTTTTGTATATCCTAGCTTTTATGCTAGCGTCTTTGGGTTGCCTTTCATTAGCACCAGTGTTTTGTTTCATAGATCCTTTTCGTTAAATAAATTGTTTATATCTTACCTTTGCTGTGTTCACTTGTTGACGCATCCACGAGGGAATCGAACCCGGCATCACAATGCCGAACAGGCGTAACAAAACTGACACTTTCCCCAGTTCCAAACCAAATTGCGGTTTTCCTGGAAAAAAAATTCAAACTGTTACATTCGTACTATATTCTGTCAGCATTTCTGATTAACTTCAGCATTGGAGCATTTTCGCGCAATTGCTTCCGGAATTGCTTCGTCTAGTTCAGTGGTTCTTAACCTCGTTGGAGGTACCGAACCCCACCAGTTTCATATGCTCATTCACCAAACCCTTCTTTAGTGAAAAAAAATTATACATTTTCAAATACAAGACAAAGTTATATATTTTTTGTACTGGTGCACAAAATGATCCATGCATGACCATCACCTTGTTAAAAGAACAAAACCAACACAGTGCACGAACTCACAGCAAATTAGGCACCTGAAAATCAGTGTGACTTCTGCTGTTGCCGTATCCATAATACGCCGATAGGGAGAAGTTTTTATTTACACGATGAGTCAGGTGTATCTTGACCTCCACCGAACCCCCTAGAGTTCGATCGAACCCAGGTTAAGAACCACTGATATAGTTATTGTGTAGTACTGACTTTGTTTGGATCTAACTCTCATATGCAATTAAATGAGAACAAATAATTTGTTCAGTGTGTGTTATATTACTAAGCTATCAGTAGTACTCATCATAAATACATCGAAATTTACAGTTAATACATGTCAATCAATCAATCAATCAATGTTTACTTATATAGCCCTAAATCACTAGTGTCTCAAAGGGCTGCACAAACCACCACGACATCCTCGGTAGGCCCACATAAGGGCAAGGAAAACTCAC
>NC_084633.1:31051311-31063811 GCF_033978795.1 Nerophis ophidion | reverse complement strand
TCTACAAAAAAAAGGTACGACGGAATGACAGACAGAAATACCCATTTATATATATATATATATATATATATATATATATATATATATATATATATATATATACATATATGTGTATATATATATATATATGTGTATATATATATATATATATTAAAGGTAAATTGAGCAAATTGGCCATTTCTGGCAATTTATTTAAGTGTGTATCAAACTGGTAGCCCTTCGCATTAATCAGTACCCAAGAAGTAGCTCTTGGTTTCAAAAAGGTTGGTGACCCCTGCTCTAACATAAAATCTGCTTAGTGAAAAGAATGATCTTATCAGACAGAAAATAAGCAAATATCACCCTTATTTGAGATATTCAATCTTACTAAGATTTCAGTTTTTGCAGTGTACAAGGCGCTAACCTGGGACCCATCAGGAGCAAAGGTGAAGTGTCTTGCTCAAGGACACAATGGACGTGACTCGGTTGGTAGAAGTTGGGGATCGAAGCAGGAACCCTCAGGTTCTTTATTTTCAATGGAACGTTTACTGTCGTCATATTGCAGTCCACGCATATCTCTTATGTGTGACTATCACCTACTGGTCACACTTGTCATTACACCATGTACCAAATAAAATAGCTTCGAGGTCGGTTAGCACAACGGGAATGATTCCATACATTAGGCGCACCGGGTTATAAGGCGCACTGTAGATTTTTTAAAAAATCTACAAAATCCCCCCGCCCCCAACAACAACACTATTGTCCAAGCCTCACCTTAAACACCCTCTGTCCTTTCACCACCTTCTCTCTACCTTCCACATGTAACACCCACCCATCATTGACAGTCTCCTCACATCATATAGCGCCACAGTCTATTCCCGGGCTTCCAGTTGCCACGGCAACACACGGTCCCCCCCGCCACCTGCCGCGCACATATGCTGCGATGTATAGGACGACGCGTCGGCCAATGGAATTCCTGTTTCCTGGACAGGAAAAGGTGGTGGAGTCTCGCTCACCGCCGGTCCAATTGTGTTTTGAACTCAATTTCACAATGGAGGATGTGCACGCACTCCAATAAAGTGACCCGCTTGTTCCGCTGCAAAAAAAAAAAAAGCACACCAGGGACAAACTAAGGCTGAATTAAAAAAAAAAAAAAAAATCACATTGCCTCCGTGCAAGTGTGTACATGCACATGTAACTGGACCATTAGATGAGTCATCCGCTCTCTGTCTGGGGACGGTGGCTGCAACCATGCTGGCACTTTGTGTTTGTTAGTCAACGTGTGCGTACACTTCCAATTCGGTCAGTCATCACTGTCACTGTTTGCACTCCTCGCCCCCCAAAAAAAGAATTGTAGAACATCATAAGACGTTCGCAGGAAAGGTAACACTGAAACAATTGCACACTTCCTTAAAGGCGGAACAGAGGACACGGCGTCTTGCGGTGTTTCTTCTGAGGAAGTGGGTTTGTTGTTGCAAGGCGAGTTTATTTCAGGAGCACAGTTCGTACGCAGGGCGATTGAAAGTGCTGTAAAGATGCAGACCATTACAATAAGGCAAGTCATCATAAAAAAGAATAATAATCGTGACTGACTTTACAGCAAAGAGTCTACAGTAGAAAGACTACTGTAAATTCTGGACTATGACGCTAATTTTTCCCTATGCTTTGAACTCTGCGGCTTAAAAAACGGTGCGGCTAATCTATGGATTTTATAACGCTAACAACTATGAAGTAAATACCGTATTTTTCAGACTATAAGTCGCAGTTTAGTGAATGTGAGTGTGAATGTTGTCTGTCTATCTGTGTTGGCCCTGTGATGAGGTAGCGACTTGTCCAGGGTGTACGCAGCCTTCCGCCCGATTGTAGCTGAGATAGGCGCCAGCACCCCCCGCGACCCCAAAAGGGAATAAGCGGTAGGAAATGGATGGATGTAAGTCGCAGTTTTTTTCATAGTTTGGCCGGGAGTGCGACTTATACTCAGGAGCAACTTATGTGTGAAATTGTTAACACATTACCGTAAAATATCAAGTAATAATATTTAGCTCATTCACGTAAGAGACTAGACGTATAAGATTTTGTGGGATTTAGCGATTAGGAGTGAGATTGTTTGGTAAAAGTATAGCATGTTGTATATGTTATAGTTATTTGAATGACTCTTACCATAATATGTTACGTTAACATACCAGGCGCCTTCTCAGTTGGTTATTTATGTGTCATATAACGTACACTTATTCAGCCTGTTGTTCACTATTCTTTATTTATTTTAAATTGCCTTTCAAATGTCTATTCTTGGTGTTGGGTTTTATCAAATAAATTTTCCCAAAAATGTGACTCCAGTGCGACTAATATAGGGTTTTTTCCTTCTTTATTATGCATTTTCGGCAGGTGCGACTTATATTCCAAAAATATGGTACTTTAAAAAACTAAAAAAAAATTTTTTTTTTTATCTGTCTAGCTATCATTATGTATACGTATTGTTGCATTTGAACAACTGTATTGTTGATAATAGAGGTAAAGTTTTGGTATTGCTCATGATCTATAGCGCTTTTTCTATTGCTACTTGTATTGCTCCAGTTTTAGTGTAAAAATGCTCATCGTCATTACTATATTATTTATTTCACTAACAGCTTATTTGCTATCACTTTTACGATCATATTTGTACATATTGTATGTGCTGGTGTTGTTCTATTGTTGTTGTTGCAATTGTTGTATTTGCTGTGGTTGTTTGTGTCTCTCTGTCTAATCCCCCTCTTATCCCCACAATTTCCCCCTCTGTCTTCCTTTTTTCCTCTTTCCATTCCCTCCTGCTCCGGCCCGGCTGCACCAAATGATAATATAAATACGTTTAATAAAGTCAAATACAAATATGGCAACAAGAGAAGTATCCTACACTTCTCTTTTGTAAAGTAAATCTGAACAGCCGATATGGGCATCTACATCAACTATATGATTTGCCTAAGAAGCTGGACAGGACAAAAACAAACAAACAAGCAAACACATTGAATAGGTGTGTTATTGTTTGTGCTATGGCGCCATCTTTTGGACGGGCTCGTTCACTGCAGTGGCTGCATTGCCCTTCTGTTAAGACTTTTTTTTATACCGACTGGACGTACAGTACAAACCAAAAGTTTGGACACACCTTTTCATTTGATGTGTTTTCTTTATTTTCATGACTATTTACATTGTAGATTGTCACTGAAGGCATCAAAACTATGAATGAACACGTGGAGTTATGTACTTAACAAAAAAAGTTAAATAACTGAAAACGTTTTTATTTTTGTTTCTTCAAAATAGCCACTCTTTGCGCTGATTACTGTTTTGCATACTCTTGGCATTCTCTCCATGAGCTTCAAGAGGTAGTCACCTGAAATGGTTTTCACTTAACGATGTGCTTGAAGCTCATGGAGAGAATGCCAAGAGTATGCAAAGCAGTAATCACAGCAAAGGGTGGCTATTTTAAAGAATCTAGAATATAAAATGTGTTTTCAATTATTTTACCTTTTTTTTGGCAATATAGTGTATACATCTTTTTAAATATAAAACTGGCTCTATTCCCTTCAAAACAAAAGGGCCGACGACCTGTTGGACATTTTTTCCATGAATACTGTCATGATGAATATGTGTACAAATGTGTTACATTCTTGCAAATAGTTTAGAATGTGCTAAAGCAGGGGTGTCAAACTCAAATACAGAGTGGGCCAAAATTTAAAACTGAACAAAGCCGCGGGCCAAAGTTGAACAAATTAACCTTTAATAGGGACGCAAATGAGTTTTGCATTGAATATTGAGCAAGCAAGGCTTATATTACTTTATCGTGACATGCAAAATCCCGTTTCAAATAATAATAATAAAAAAATATCAATGGCATATCAAATACAACTTTAATAAAAATGGAATGCTTCTTTTCTATTTGCAGCGTTCTGAGGTAAACATCCCCAAAAATTTTTTCCCACAGGTTAATAATAAATTAGAAATTAAAATAATAATAATGAATGAATCAAACACTGAAGCCTTGAAGTAGCAAGAGAATGTGCATGGATAAAAAGTTCATTACTGCTCAGTTTGCTACACTAATTTGCTATAACACATAACTTAATAGTGCAAAATCAACTTTCAAAAAACAAACGAAAAATCATCAATGGTATATTAAATACAATTTGTTCTCCCGAAATGTGTTTGTCATTCTTGTTTGGTGTGGGTGCACAGTGTGGCGCATATTTGTAACAGTGTTAAAGTTGTTTTTATACGGCCACCATCAGTGTGACCTGTATGGCTGTTGACCAAGTATGCTTTGCATTCACTTGTGTGTGTGTGTGTAAAAGCCGCAAATATTAATGTGACTGGGTTCGGCACGCTGTATGACCGGAGGAAAAGCAGACGTAATGACAAGTTGTAGGGAACGCTAAAGGCAGTGCCTTAAAGGCACGCTCCCATTATTGTTGTCCGGGTGGAATTTGGTAGAAATTCGGGAGAATGGTTGATTTTCGGGAGGGGCACTGAACTTTGGGAGTCTCCCGGGAAAATTGCGAGGGTTGGCAAGTATGAGTATTAGCGGTGAATGCACTGTTACAGCGGCACCGTCGCTGTATGATATCGGCGGGCCAGCTCTAATGTTAAATTGATATTGCCTCAAGGGCCAAATAAAATTACACGGCGGGCCAGAGTTTGACACCCATGTACTAAAGCCTTAAAAAAAATGTTTTGGTTGGCGGCGTAATATTAATAATGTTGATATAAAATAATAATAAAAATATATTTAATATCTCAAGGTGGTTAGATGAGGCAAGGCAAGTTTATTATTGAGCACAATTCTTAGGCAAGACAATTCAAAGTGCTTTCAAGATGCATAGAATTACAAGAAGGTGAATAAAATCATAAATAAAATAGTTATAAAAATAATCAGGAATAATCTAATTTGCTTTGTTCCCTTTAAAGTTATTAGTATATATTAACCTACATTGTATTGGTTTTAGTATCTTTTACACACAAATGTGTCATAAGTGGGCTCCGCATCATTTAAGTTTTCTGTGTGTACGTACAAATTTTGCAAACACCTGCAAAAGACCGTGACAAGATTTGTACACGAGGAGAGCTATTTTAATGTCTATTCTCTGAGCAACAGGAAGCTAAGCACTGGACTAATATGGTCATATTTCCCGGTTCTAGTCAGGACTCGAGCAGCAGCACTTTGGATGTACTGCAGATGCTTTACAGCTCGTTTAGAGAGTCCAGTTAAAGTTAAAGTACCAATGACTGTCACGCACACACGAGTTGTGGCGAAATCACCCTTGATCACCCCCTGGGAGGTGAGGGGAGCAGCGAGCAGCAGCGGTGGTTGCGCTCGGGAATCATTTTTTGGTATTTTAACCCCAAATTCTAACCCTTGAAGCTGCTTGTTAATCTGGGATGTAATTGGTCCCATTTTTACAGTCTTTGGTATGACTCGGCCGGGGTTTGATCTCACAACCTACCGAACTCAGGGCGAACGCTCTAACCACTTGGCCACTTAATAGGTGACAAGGCCATTACAGTAATCTGGCTTGCTAAAGACAAAAGCATGGGTTAGTTTTTATTTTACAGGTTTAAAGAAAATTCCTTTAGATTTTGGCAATGTTTTTTTAGGTGGGGCATTATTTCCCAGAAGATGCTTAGCTTGAAAGAGTTTCAGCAAGCGGGTCTCAGGTTGACTGATACCATTTTCTCTTTGCTATTCTGGGCCACAGATATTGATTTCAGTTTTGTCTGAGTTTAGCTGAAGAACATTGTTTTGCATCCACACACTGATCTGTTCGATCCAGTGACAAAGTGAATTTACTGTCCTTGTCCCTCAGGGGACAATGGTCCCGATGCGGCATGATAGAAACACCTGTCTGGCTGACTGCCAATCAACCGTGGTTCTAGTGCCCATTGTAACAATCCCATGCTTTGGTGACTCTGTCAATGTGCTTTTTTTTATTTTTTTTATTGAGTACGACTGCAAAATAAGCCAAAGATTTACACTCAAGTTGCGAGTGACAGCAATTTGATAAAGAAGGTGAGAAACTATTGAACTATTGAATTCAAGCAACGACTCATAGCAAGGTACAAAGAATCAAAATGATCACGGTATTGTTGAATGTGTTCAACAATTACTTATAAATACACCCAAAAATATTTTGAACAAGTTGTTTACATTTTTTTTTTTAATAAACACTATCAGAAAACCCGCTATTCCGCATATTTTGTGTTTTCTATTATTTTAAATATTGGTTTCTTCTGTAGCACTTTAAAGGCCTACTGAAACCCACTAATACCAACCACGCAGGCTGATAGTTTATATATCAATGATGAAATATTAACATTGCAACACATGCCAATACGGCCTTTTTAGTTTACTAAATTGCAATTTTAAATTTCCCGCGAAGTGTGTTGAAAACGTGGTATGATGACGCGTGCGTTTGACGTCTCGAGTTGTAGCGGACATTATTTTCCAGCCCGATCCAAGCTATAAGTAGTCTGCTTTAATCGCATAATTACACAGTATTCTGGACATCTGTGTTGCTGAATCTTTTGCAATTTGTTCAATTAATAATGGAGAAGTCAAAGTAGAAAGATGGAGGTGAGAAGCTTTTAGCCTTTAGCCACTCAAACACAGTCGGTGTTTCCTTGTTTAAAATTCCCAAAGGCGAAGCTTTATTATGGATCAGAGCAGTCAAGCGAACATGGATCCTGCCCCAAGTGGAGGAGTTCAAGTACCTAGGAGTCTTGTTCACGAGTGAGGGAAGAGTGGATCGTGAGATCGACAGGCGGATCGGTGCGGCGTCTTCAGTAATGCGGCCGTTGTACCGATCCGTTGTGGTGAAGAAGGAGCTGAGCCGGAAGGCAAAGCTCTCAATTTACCGGTCGATCTACGTTCCCATCCTCACCTATGGTCATGAGCTTTGGGTCATGACCGAAAGGATAAGATCACGGGTACAAGCGGCCGAAATGAGTTTCCTCCGCCGTGTGGCGGGGCTCTCCCTTAGAGATAGGGTGAGAAGCTCTGCCATCCGGGAGGGACTCAAAGTAAAGCCGCTGCTCCTTCACATCGAGAGGAGCCAGATGAGGTGGTTCGGGCATCTGGTCAGGATGCCACCCGAACGCCTCCCTAGGGAGGTGTTTAGGGCACGTCCAACCGGTAGGAGGCCACGGGGAAGACCCAGGACACGTTGGGAAGACTATGTCTCCCGGCTGGCCTGGGAACGCCTCGGGATCCCCCGGGAAGAGCTAGACGAAGTGGCTGGGGAGAGGGAAGTCTGGGTTTCCCTGCTTAGGCTGTTGCCCCCGCGACCCGACCTCGGATAAGCGGAAGATGATGATGGATGATGATGATGATGGATCCTGACCAAATGTCAACCAGCAGTTTTCGGTGAGAAAATTGTGGTAATAAGTCGGCTCTTACCGGCGACAACAGCGGAGCTTCCAGCAGCTTGACTTGCCTCAGAGACACTGGGTCAACGCACGTACCCGCCGCCACACCCCTCAGACTTTAGGTACTATTTAATCTCACTAAAACACTAACGCAATGGGCAGATAAGGGATTTTCCGGAATTATCATAGTAAATGTGTCTAATAACATCTGCAAATGCCTTTTTTTTTAAACTTTTTTTTTTTTTCTAGTCCTTTACTCTCAATATCCTCATCCACAAATCTTTCATCCTCGCTCAAATTAATGGGGAAATCGTCGCTTTCTCGGTCGGAATAGCTCTTGCTGCTGAAGGCTCACATTATAAACAATGTGAGGATGTGAGGAGCCCTACAAACAATTACGTCACGCGCACATCGTCTGCTACTTCCGGTACAGGCAAGTAATGTGTTTGGATTGGGATATGTCATTTCTTAATGTGGAAAGACATGAATTTCTCTTGTTTTCATGTCAGCAGTTAAGCCAGAGAGCTTAAAAGAGCAGTTTTTAATCACGTTTTTTCCATTATTTTGATCTAAAACATTAATGCCCTTGGAGTTTGTTGTTTATCATTACATTCCGCGTCTACATAGATGCGTTGTCAAGATAAGCGGGTCTAACTTAGCCAGGTGTCGATCCTTTTCATTTGCCATTTACCGTATTTTACGGACCGTAGGGTGCTGATGAGCGGGTCTCGTCAGGTCTATTTTTATACAAAAGGCGCACCAAACTACAGGGCGCATCAGAGGGGTCATATAATTAAAATGTAAAAGACTTCCTTGTGGTCTACATAACATGTAATGGTGGTTCTTTGGTCAAAATGTTGCATGGATGATGTTTTACAGACCATCTTGAAGTCGCTTTCTGACAGTCGCTTCAGGATGTGCCGTTTTGTGGGCGGTCTTATTTCATGGCTCACCTTCGACAGCTTCTTCTCCCCGTCATCTTTATTGTAGCGGTGTAGCGTGCAAGGACGGGAGTGAAGGAAGTGTCAAAAGATAGAGCTAACTGTTTTAATGACATTCAGAATTTACTTCAATCAATAACGGAGCAGCATTTCCTCATCCGTGTTTCACTAGTGCAACAACAACGCCGGAATGTGTCCCGTGAAAAAACGACTGGAACGCTCTAATTACTAAAGTTCCTTGGGTGAATAATGTAAACTCACTACACCAGTATGTTTCAGCGCTTTCATGGCGAGTTTAATGACAGATATAAGTTAGAACTTTACGCTCCTTTATGTTACAAATAGCAACGGCGGAGGATGAATGTCCCATAAGAAGAAGATAGAGAAAACGAAGAAGCTTATCCACTACATACTTGGCACGGACTACAAAGGCAGATGCACACAATTTTTCCAAATACAGATCAGCAGGTACCAGAAGGTAAGAAAAGTTGCTTTTGCATAATATTGTGAAACAAAATGCCAGATATTATGTCCTATCTTATACACACACACCATATCATTTTTTATTCATTTATTTATTTATTGTAGCTGTATGTAGAAATGGCTGGTTGCATCAGCTCTGTTCTTTTGATGTCCTTTGTGTTCTTTGATGTTTCCCTCTTACACATGTGCTTATGTGTGCTATGCCTATGAGTTTTTTTTCCCTTTGGAATGAAATGGAAATGATTTATTGTCAATTCTTAACATACATAAGAACTGAAATGTAAATTTTCGGCACAGTCCCACTGACGGGACCGCCATTTTAGGGCGCTCCTTGCCGTCAGTCTGGACCCTTCTCCAGGGGCCCAAGCTTAGACTGGATTTTTTTTTTCTCTGAATGTTGAACTTTTAAAAGAGGCTTAAAAACCCTTCTTTTTTTTAAAAAAAAAAGCCTTTTTATAAATATATGCATACTTGTTCTAGCTATTAGGTTGTTTTATTTTAGTTTTTGTTTTTTTAAAAACCTTTTTATTATTATTATTTTATTTTAGTTTAATACACTGTAGCACTTTTGAGGTTGTTTGCTCAATGTACAGTGCTTTTTACAAATAAAATCTATGGTTATTATTATTATTATTTTTTTTAAATGTGCCTTATAGTCCGAAAAATTCGGTACATGTATTTTGCATTGTTTTCTTTGTGGAAACTCGATGTATTGTCTCTATTTTTACATTTATTTTCCTCACATTTTCTTTCTTCACCTACTTTATTGTTCTTCGTTGTTCTCTCCAGGGGGACACAATGAGGTGTCAGGGGGCCCTGCGACTTTCAGTATTAGCTTCTTTAGACCTTTTCGAACGGTACATACATCTCCAGCTAAGTTGGCAGCAGTTTTGAAATGAATCAGCAGCACATTCACATTGCCGTTGGCTATACCGTGAAGAGAGGAGGTAGAGATGATATATATAACATCCAGAAGTCGATTACGCTCTTTATTTGGAGCAAGTGCTCGTCAAAAACCAGAGTGGCATACAGTTAAATAAGTAAGTATGACTCGAGGGCATGACAGAAAATAAACCTCAACCACTAACTTATATTATGATTCTATAGAATCCTGCCTTCAGGATTACGCCTGAGCTTAGCATTCCTTGCCTCCATTGGAGCCGGAGTGCGAATACCTTGATCAACGTTGACACGAGCAAGTCAGACAAATCAGTTCCTTGGGGTGAGCTTGGTTCTACATTAGTGTCTTAGCAGATGCGGGGGCCCATTAGTCCATCGGTCCAGGGAGCGCAGGCAAAGAGAAAAACGATGTGGAGAAAGGGAGTTGTGGGCGAAGGAAAATAAGTGGAGAGAGTGAAGGAAGTTGCAGGCGGCGGAGAAAAGCTTCTATATTAGAAATTGCCTCTGAACTTAACAGACATGTGCTCTTTCAGCGTTTTGTCGGCTGAATTCTAGTATATTATTAAAGGGGCAGTACAGTACACTCCAAAGGATATATGACGTCAAAGCACAAAGTGTTGCTCTGGTCAAGGAAAGAAACAACCTGTGTTCGTTACATCTAACATTGAGGGTTGGAGACTAGAGGTCTCAAACATTTTGTGGTACTTCATAGTGTAATATAATTGTGGCCTGCGCAACCTTTTTCGGACTATTAGGCACACTTAAAATCCTTTCATTTTCTTAAAAACTCGACAGTGCGCCTTATAACCCGGTGTGCCTAATGTTTGGAATAATGTTGGTTGTGCTTACCGACCTCGAAGCTATTTTATTTGGTACTTGGTGAAACGATAAGTGTGACTAGAAGTTGTCAGTCACACATAAGAGGTACAATGGGGCAAAAAAGTATTTAGTCAGCCACCGATTGTGCAAGTTTTCCCACTTAAAATGATGACAGAGGTCTGTAATTTTCATCATAGGCTTCACGGTGGCAGAGGGGTTAGTGCGTCTGCCTCACAATACGAAGTTCCTGCAGTCCTGGGTTCAAATCCAGGCTCGGGATCTTTCTGTGTGGAGTTTGCATGTTCTCCCCGTGAATGCGTGGGTTCCCTCCGGGTACTCCGGCTTCCTCCCACCTCCAAAGACATGCACCTGGGGATAGGTTGATTGGCAACACTAAATTGGCCCTAGTGTGTGAATGTGAGTGTGAATGTTGTCTGTCTATCTGTGTTGGCCCTGCGATGAGGTGGCGACTTGTCCAGGGTGTACCCTGCCTTCCGCCCGATTGTAGCTGAGATAGGCGCCAGCGCCCCCCGCGACCCCAAAAGGGAATAAGCGGTAGAAAATGGATGGATGGGATGGATGGTACACTTCAACTGTGAGAGACAGAGTGTGAGAAAAAAATCCAAGAATTCACATTGTAGGAATTTTAAAGAATTTATTTGTAAATTATGGTGGAAAATAAGTATTTGGTCAACCATTAGAAGCTCTCACTGATGGAATGAGGTTATTGCTCAAAATCTCACGATACATGGCCCCATTCATTCTTTCCTTAACACGGATCAATCGTCCTGTCCCCACACGACGAGTTGAGTTTATACCAAAAAGTTCTATTTTGGTTTCATCTAACCACATGACATTCTCCCAATCCTCTGCTGTATCATCCATGTATCCATTTTGGTATAAACTCAACTCGTCGTGTTTGGAGGAAGAAGAATAGTGAGTTGCATCCCAAGAACACCACACCTACTGTGAAGCATGGGGGTGGAAACATCATGCTTTGGGGCTGTTTTTTCTGCTAAGGGGACAGGACGATTGATCCGTGTTAAGGAAAGAATGAATGGAGCCATGTATTGTGAGATTTTGACCCAAAACCTCCTTCCATCAGTCAGAACTTTGAATTGTTGACCAAATACTTATTTTCCACCATAATTTACAAATAAATTATTTAAAATGCCTATTATGTGAATTCCTGTATTTTTTTTCACATTCTGTCTCTCACAGTTGAAGTGTACCTATGATGAAAATTACAGACCTCTGTCATCGTTTTAAGTGGGAGAACTTGCACAATCGGTGGCTGACTAAATACTTTTTGGCCCCACTGTACGTGTAGACTACATACTTTTTGGCCCCACTGTACGTGTAGACTGCAATATGACTCAAGTAAAAAACACAAACAATGTATATGTCCCATTGAAAATAAAGAAAATTACACACGGCGCTCAAAAATCTATCAAAATGTTTTAGTACGACTTTGGTAAGCTATGAAGCCGCACCGCTTGATGGATTGTACTGAGCTTCTACATACAAGTATTATTACGGTGTGTGTATAAGGTAAGACATATTATCTGGTGTTTTGTTGCGCAATATTATGCAAAAGCGGCAGCACGGCGGGGCAAGGGGTTAGTGCATGTGCCTCACAATACGCAGGTCTTGAGTTCAATCCCGGGCCCGGGATCTGTCTGTTTGGAGTTTGCATGTCCTCCCCGTGAATGCGTGGTTCCCTCCGGGTACTCCGGCTTCCTCCCACCTGCAAAGACATGCACCTGGGGATAGGTTGATTGGCAACACTAAATTGGCCCTAGTGTGTGAATGTGATTGTGAGAGCGAATGTGTTCTGTTTATCTGTGTTGGCCCTGCGATGAGGTGGGGACTTGTCCAGGGTGTACGCCGCCTTCCGCCCGAATGCAGCTGAGATAGGCTCCAGCAGCACCCGTGACCCGAAAGGGACAAGCGGTAAAAAATGAATAGATGGATTATGCAAGAGCAACT
>NC_084633.1:30956311-31046311 GCF_033978795.1 Nerophis ophidion | reverse complement strand
TGACCGGTTTTGACGTATGTTTGGGGTCATTGTCCTGTTGGAACACCCAACTGCGCCCAAGACCCAACCTCCGGGCTGATGATTTCTTTACAAGTGTAAACTTTTGACCACGACTGTAAATGAAGTCTTGTTGGCGGTTTTTGAATGCATTTTAAAGTGATTTAGTAGTATAACTGATTGCTCCCATTAGCTGCATTGCTAGCTACCAACAACTAGCCGACTTTTACATAATGTAAACTATATGCAAAGTTCCAAAAGAAGTGCAGCTCCCCTTTTATGTTGAGGTGCCACTTTATCCTAATTACGCGTGTGCAATGCTTATTCATGTTTGTAAAAGTGGAAAGGGGCGCAATTAGCGAGGCGCCTGTCACAGCTGTGCCTTGCATGTCCGCGGCTTCTCGTACTTCTTTATTCGCCGCCACCTAAAAAACATTTTGCTGGCGATATTTAGACAGCTAAAAGCCTTTTTCCCTGGCTTTGTTTTTGATGAGAAACCTGCCCTCGACCAAACAGTGTCAGGTAGAAAGTTCTATGTAAATGAGCTAATTAGGAAGTGCGTACAGCAGAGTACTATCTGTGGGAATGACGCACGCTGGGTACAGAACTCACGGGGAAGAACCGATAGATGTGCTGGACTTCATCGCCCGCGCCGTATGTCTTTTTGCATCTGTGTCAAACACCACTCTGCCGTGATCGTACTGTAAAATGTCATCTTCAGAAAAATCCCTGTGACGCTTCACTGCCTTCAGGGGCCTGGTAATAGGATTGTTACCGTCATCGCCATGGCAACCCTGAATGACCTACTTTCGCGGCAGTACTTTACTGTCAGCACAAACTTTGCTGCATGCAACAAAAAAAAAAGTGTTGTACAGTAATAGTCCGTACAGCATTTGTGTGGTTTTAGTGGGGAACGTGCCCTGATTGATATGCACCACGTCTGAGAACATTCAGACCTCAGGAGTAACCCACACCCACTCGCATACGACCCCGGGTCATAAATCACACTCCACTCCGTCAATCAAATGCCTGACCTGCGTGTTCCTTACGTTGGGTAAGCAGCTGAAACACTCGTAAAAGGGAACAGATAAAAGACCACTTTTTACCCGTTATCTGCGCCGCCGCCGTGATAAAGAATGCAAAGTGGGAGAATAGCTAAACATTACCCACACTGTACTTAGGGAAGGTTAGCACAAATCATATCTGGTACTTGTGTGACGCAGGGGTGTGGAAATATTCAACCCAGGCTCTTTAACTGTTTGATCTTGGACCCACGCTGCAAAAAGTCAGTGTTCAAAAACAAGAAAAAAAAATAAAAGAGGGGTATTTTACTTGAACTAAGCAAAATTATTCAAGACTTTCCAAAACAAGTAAAATTAGCTAACCTCAATGAACCCAAAGAAAACTTAAAATACGTATATTCTCACTAATAACAAGTGCATCAATGAACCCAAAGAAAACTTAAAATACGTATATTCTCACTAATAACAAATGCACTTTTCTTGGTAGAAAAAAAAAGAGACCTTTTTGCTCAATATGTTGAAAAATATTCTTAAATAAATACCATATTTTTCGGAGTATAAGTCGCACCTACCGAAAATGCATAATAAAGAAAGAAAAAAACCTATAGAAGTCGCACTGGAGTATAAGTCGCATTTTTGGGGAAAATGTATTTGATAAAATCCAACACCAAGAATAGACATTTGAAAGGCAATTTAAAATGAATAAAGAATAGTGAACAACAGGCTGAATAAGTGCACGTTATATGACGCATAGATAACCTACTGAGAAGGTGCCTGGTATGTTAACGTAACATATTATGGTAAGAGTCATTCAAATAACTATAACATATACAACATGCTATACGTTTACCAAACAATCTGTCACTCCTAATCGCTAAATCCCATGAAATCTTATACGTCTAGTCTCTTATGTGAATGAGCTAAATAATATTATTTGATATTTTATGGTAATGTGTTAATAATTTCACACATAAGTCGCTCCTGAGTAAAAGTCGCACCCCCGGCCAAACTATGAAAAAAACTGCGACTTATTGTCAGTAAAATACTGTTAACAGTAGTGCCATTATCTTGACATAATGATATGCGCTCGGCATCATGATTTTTTTTTTTCATGTTTGATGTAAGAAATTATTACTTTAAAAAAGTAGTTTTATACTTCTGAGTGTTGATGACACAGCTTTGCATTAGTTAATATTCTAGTTTCAAGCATGTTTTACTCAATATAGGTCAGTGGTTCTCAACCTTTTTTCAGTGATGTACCCCCTGTGAACATTGTTTTTTTAATTCAAGTACTCCCTAATCAGAGCGAAGCCTTTTTGGTTGAAAAAAAGAGATAAAGAAGCAAAATACAGCACTATGTCATCAGTTTCTGATTTATTAAATTGTATTAAATTTTTTTGTCCTTTGTCATGAAAAAGGGGAGTTTTTGTCATGAAAAAGGGAGGTTTTGGTGGTTGGTGCACTAATTGTAGGTGTATATTGTGTTTTTTATGTTGATTTAATTAAAAAAAAATATATATATATTTTTTTTTTCTAATAAAAATTAATTAAAAATTCTTCTGCGGCCCGGTACCAAGGCCTCAGCCCGGTGGTTGGGGACCACTGGTTTAAAGAATGGGTGTCAAACTCTGCCCCGCGGGCCAAATTTGGCCCGCAGCGTAATTTGATTTGGCCCTCGAGAAATTAACATTACACCTGGCCCGCCATTATTACACAGCAGCGGTGCCGCTGTAACCGGGGGCGCCGCTATGGATTTTGGGCCCCATGAAAAGAATCTTTACAGGGCCCCCAACACATAATTTCATCATATTTAGGGGCCTCTCTGGGCCCCCCTCCATCATAGGCCCCTTGAATCCGTCTCCTTTACCCCCCCTTTTCGGCGCCTCTGGCTGTAACACCGCAATTTCTCACACTTGCCAATCCTCCCGAAGTTCAGTGCCCCTCCTGAAAATCAAGCAAGCATTCTCCCGACTTTCACCCGGACAACAATATTGAGGGCGTGCCCCAAAGGCACTGCCTTTAGCATTCTCTACAATCTGTCGTCACGTCCGCATTTCCTCCATACAAACAGCGTGCAGGCCCACTCGCATAATATATGCGGCTATTACACACACATAAGTGAATGCAACCATACTTGGTCAACAGCCATACAGGTCACACTGAGGGTGGCCGTATAAACAACTTTAACACTGTTACGAATATGCGCCACACTGTGAACTCACACCAAACAAGAATGACAAACACATTTCGGGAGAACATCTGCACTGTAACATAACATAAACACAACAGAACAAATACCCAGAAACCCTTGCAGCACTAACTCTTTCGGGACGCTACAATATATTTTGATATTTACCTCAGAAGGCTGCAAATAGAAAAGAGGCATTCAATTTGTATTTAAATTTTATTTGATATGCCATTGATATTTTTTAATTATTATTATTATTATTTGAAACTCGATTTTGCATGTCACTATAAAGTTATATAAGCCTTGCTTGTTCAATATTCAAAGCAAAACTTGTCCGGGTCCCTATTTGAAAGGTTAATTTGTTCAACCTTGGCTCGCGGCTTTGTTCAGTTTTAAATTTTGGCCCATTCTGTATTTGAGTTTGACACCCCTGGTTTGAAGTCATATCCAACAATTGCAACGACTTCTTACTGTCAACTGAGTTTTGTTTTTTAATGATTTCTGCTGATTTCAATGCAAAAAAATGTGCCTTTGCTCAAAACACTGATGTACGCGACCCGATGTACGCGACATATATTCATCGGGACTTTTAGCGGATGAATTTGAGAACACAGAGTTGAGAGACAGTTGCGATTGCCAATCAGATCACAAGTTGTTGACATTTGCTGTTTTCTTACACTTATAGTTTGTAAACTCTTGTTGTTAAAGTGTGTCATGCTTGAGAAGTGTGTACTTTGAGTCAAACTTTATTGACCGGAAATTGCGTAAGCCAAGCAGTCAAATTGACAGTATATGTTTTAATTGCTGATGCATTTTAATTGATTTTTAAATGCGGCAAAAAATAACCTGTTTCGTATAGTGTTGATGTGATTCAATGCGCAGTAGGGCCTAAATGTGTTCCTGTCTAGTATTTCTCCAGCAATGGTCATGTGGTGAAAGGTATTAATTGAAGTGGGGCATCACTGAAGGCCTCGGTGGGAAACGCACGGCCGTTCATCCATATTTAACATGCACCCAGGCAACTGTAAGACTTCTAAATGTCACCCAATGCAAAATTGTAACTACTTATAAAGGTTGACATTCCTGGACGGGGTGAGTCTTATTACAGTGTTAGCTCAGCTTTCCTAATTAATACGTTGCAAACGGTAAAATATGCAAAAATGGAAAATTCAATGAAGCCATTCCAGACGCTCCAAAAAATCTGAACACATTACAACTTTTACAGAGAACAATTATTGTTTCACATGAACAAATTGTGAAATACATATGGAATAAATATTGTTTAGGGATGTTCCGGACAAGGTTTTATACTGCGGATACCGATCATCCATGGGTGAGATTGGTTGATACCATATCAACTAAAGATGTCCGATAATGGCTTTTTTGCCGATATTACGATATCATCCAACTTTTAATTACTGATACCGATATCAATCGATACGGATATATACAGTCGTGGAATAAACACATTATTATGCCTAATTTTGTTGTGATACCCCAATGAATAAATTATACAATGTAACAAGGTTTTCCAAAATAAATCAACTCAAGCTATGGAAAAAAATGCCAACATGGCACTGCCATATTTATTATTGAAGTCACAAAGTGCATTATTTCATTTAACATGCCTCAAAACGGCAGCTTGGAATTTGGGACGTGAATTGGGGGGGGGGAGTATAAGTTTAATTTGAACATGCAAGCATACAACATGATACATCACAATTTCCAGTTTCTCTTTTCAACATGTTCGAAAGGGAGTAGGAAGAAGCAGAGCTTATTTAATCCTACCCCTTTTCTTTTACATACAAGTTGCTAAAACTTTTGTTCACTTCCTGTTCTCAATGTCTTCACAATATACTCCAGAAGTAATTGAATAAAAATAAATAAATAAATACTTGTTGAAGTTTTATTCCATACAATGAGATAAGTAAGATTATTTTGAGAATGAAAGAATGAATGGGTGGATAACTTCAGAATGTTTATCATGATTCTTCTTTTTTGTACTTTGTAAACACTTTAAGTTTGAAGAGTTTCTTGAAGTGGATCATATTAGTACATTGTTTGATTGCTTTGCTTAATCCATTCCATGATTTAATTCCACATAGAGATACACTGAAGGTTTTAAGTATTATACGTGCGTACAAAGGTTTTAAGTTACATTTTTCTCTAAGATTATATTTCTCCTCTTTTGTTGAGAAAAAATGTTGTATATTCTTGGTTAGCAGGTTATAGTTTGCTCTGTGTATAATTTTAGCTGTTTGCAAATCCACTATGTCATGGAATTTCAGTATCTTTGATTCAATAAATAAAGGATTTGTATGTTCTCTATATCCAACATGATGTATTATTCTAACTGATATTTTTTGTAACACTGTTAGTGAATGAAGTGTACTTTTGTAATTATTTCCCCACATTTCTACACAATAACTCAGATATGGTAACACTAGTGAGCAGTAGAGAATATGAACTGATTTTTTGTCTTGAACATATTTAGCTTTATTCATTATTGACGTGTTTCTTGCAACTTTATGTTGTATATTTTTTACATGAGATCTCCAGTTCAATTTTTTATCAATCATTATACCTACAAATTTGGTTTCATTTACTCTTTCAATTTATTCTGTTGTGTTTATGTTGTGTTACGGTGCGGATGTTCTCTCGAAATGTGTTGGTCATTCTTGTTTGGTGTGGGTTCACAGTGTGGTGCATATTTGTAACAGTGTTAAAGTTGTTTATACGGCCACCCTCAGTGTGACCTGTATGGCTGTTGACCAAGTATGCATTTTATTCACTTGTGTGTGTGAAAAGCCGTAGATGTTATGTGACTGGGCCGGCATGTAAAGGCAGTGCCTTTAAGGTTTATTGGCGCTCTGTTCTCCCTACGTCCGTGTACATAGTGACCTTAAAGACTTTTTCATGTACACACCTAGTGTGTGTGTGACAATCATTGGTACTTTAACTTTAACTATAATATATGCTTATTTTGTCTTTTAACATGTTCCATCTAAACTTCTGTAAATGTAATAATAATAATGTAATAATCACTTATTCTTCTGTTGTTTAATAGTTTCCATTAGTTATGGATGACACCACAAATTTTGGTATCAATCCGATACCAAGTAGTTACAGGATCATACACTGGTCATATTCAAAGTCCTCATGTGTCCAGGGACATATTTCCTGAATTTATAAACATAGTGGAACGGTACTTTTTAGAGGCGGTATAGTACCGAATATGATTCATGACTATCGCGGTACTCTCTCAATACTGGTTTACATCCATCCATCCATTTTCTACCGCTTATTCCCTTTCGGGATCGCGGGGGGCGCTGGCGCCTATCTCAGCTACAATCGGGCGGAAGGCGGGGTACACTCTGGTTTACAGTACAACCCTAATTTAGACAAGATCATTAATCTCTTTTATTTCATGATTGTTCGAGTAAAATAAAGTCAATAACACACAATAACTATTTCAAATCAGAAACTGCCATTATTACTTAACTTAAACTTAACCAAAACAATTAAAACTTACTGAACCATCCCATGTGTGATGTCTGCAGGAGTGTTTTCATGCGTATTTGTACGTGCAATCGTAATATAATCAAGCCAGCGTCGTTAGCATTAGCAAATATGCTAACACGTTTACAAGTGTCTGTGTTAGTATTATTCACTTATGATGACGTTCTTTTTGTATTGTTTCAATTTCGTAAATTGACCAAAACGTCACAGTGGAGTTATTGAGTGTGTTTAGCTGATTGGGGAGCTTGCTTCCACAGCTAGTAGGTCCATGACGATGACTTCTGTTTTGTTTGATCAGCCGTTTTAGTGCCGTGTTGAAAACAATTCAGGTATTTACTGTATATAAACATATAGCCCGTGCGGCTAATATATGTGAAAATATGAATTTCTTCCCAAATTTGGTGGGTGCAGCTTATATACGCTCCATACCCCGGAAAGTACTGTATTTTTTTTTTTTTACATTCCGATTTCAGGGTATTCTATAGGCTTTCAAAAAAAACCTTGTGGTGATGCTGTGGTTTCATCTGGCTGATAAAGTTTGATGTGTTGAAATGTGATGGGTTTTTTTTAACCCTCCTGGCGGAATGTTCGCGGAACATTTGTCTTTGAAAGGGTGACGAAGTCCCTCACAATAGATGCCGTGTTTGTTTACATTAATTTAGGGGGGAGTAAACAACAGGCCTTTTTTAGCACATACATGGTAAAATGTCCGGTTGTATGTAGCGCTCTACCATACCTGGAATGATACCCAAAGCGCTCTACATTATACATCACATTAACACACTAACGGCGGAAGCTGCCATGCAAGGCGCTAACCGCGACCCATCAGGAGCAAGAGCACACTTGGAAAAATTAAAATTGCGTGACGAATGCACTACTTGATAAGTCCAAAAGAGAGAGAGCTGATATGGTATTATCTGCTCACAGATGCTACCTAGTGGTTGTTTTAGCACACTGCAGCTATTCCTTGAAAGTCTAACTCCTTAATGGGATGGCGTGGCGCGGTTGGGATAGTGGCCGTGCCAGCGTCCTGGTTCGATCCCCAGCTTTTACCAGCCAAGTCACGTTCGTTGTGTCTTTCAGCAAGACACTTCACCCTTGCTCCTGATGGGTCGTGGTTAAGGCCTTGCATGGCAGCTCCCGCCATCAGTGTGTGAATGGGTGAATGTGGAAATAATGTCAAAGCGCTTTGAGTACCTTAAAGGTAGAAAAGCGCTATACAAGTATAACCCATTTACCATTTAATGCTTCAGTCACACGCAGAATTCTCACAGAATGGGGCAAGAATACAACTTAACGACTGTAGGAGAAAAGGAGCGCTTGATTTTCTCACCCTAGCCCACGCAAACAAATGATTTCCATCCATCCTTCCATTTTCTACCACTTGTACTTTCTTTGTGTCGTCATAATTCCTCATATCCGCCTGATCATAGGCACCGATACCATGGGTGCCCATGTTTCTGGGAAATCCTGAGCACCCACGTGGGATTGATGGCAACTTTCAGTCTTTAAAATAATTTTTGAAAAATCAATCTTGTTTTTAATTTTGTGGCAAGTTTGATCTGTTTTACACAATAGAATATATAGTAAATATCGGGTCGGGAACCTTTTTGGCTGAGAGAGCCATACAAACCAAATATTTTTAAAAGTATTTCCGTGAGAGCCATAAAATATATATTTTCAAGACTGAATACAGACTAAAAGCGTGCATTTTTAAGAAAGACCAACAGTTTTAGAGTGTAATATGTCTCTTATTCTTTTTAATAACATTGTAATTCTGAGGCTAACCAACAACAACAAAAAAAATACTTCTTACCATTAATGCGACTTCTTGAACAGGTGCGGTAGAAACCGGATGGATGGAATAAAATGCATGAGAATGTTTTATGTTTTGAACGTTATTTTTAACATCGTGATTACCAGCGGAATTAATTATTACTTATCTTGTTAAGCACTGTCAGCTAAGATTTATCTGAAAGCCAGGTGCAGTCATCAAAAGAGCCACATCTGGCTATAGAGCCATAGGTTCCCTACCCTTGCTCTATATTATATAGTGTATTATTAATTAACATTATCCAAGATTACATTGTGCCCGACAATGGACTAAAAACACAATCATCTTGACTTAGAACACACTGTACAGAATGAATGAAGTCCATACTTACTCAACAGCCATACATGTCACACCAAGGGTGGCAGTATGAACGATGCCAACCAACTTTCCCTCTAAGGTGCGCGCCTTCGGATTTGCGCACTGCTCACGTGTCCTCTGTGCACAGAAAATTAATGCCACACAGAAAATCAAAAATCCCATCTGAACTTTAAACAAAATAAACACATTACAATTTATTCTGTATGATTTTGCAATGTGTCTCTATGAGTGACAAGTGACAACAAGAGTGGCCCCGATGAATAAAACAATCTTTGTCAACACAGTTCAGTTATCGTCTGTCGAGACACTTTACGGACAGGAATTCCATCAATCACTTTATTGAGCAAAACTGTTTGTAACCACACCAAAAACTGGTATTTTTCTGTCATACAAACCAGGCTTTAACCAACTTTGTCATCCGTCGTTTCAACAGAAGCCGCTCGCTCTCTCCCCTGCACCAACACAGGCAATTATGGCACTTAGCCAGTGTTGCGTTTAAGGCCACACAAAAAGTCGGACAACCCCAACGCCACACTGTGTAAATGCCAGGTTGTAACACTCTGACTGACTCCTCAATCAGATGTGTGCTTATTTTACAGCCATTTATTAAAAATGTTAATCCAAGGATATTATTCATGAACTTTTTTCACTAGATTTCATAAATGCTAATAAAAAGATGTATTTTACAGACAGAAAGTTACAGGAACCAAATGTATACTCTGAAAGGGGTAACATATCTTTTAAAGGCAGGACCTGCAGCCAGACATACAATACTAGCACATAGTTCATTAAAACATGTTTTTTTGTTAGTGTCATTGTAAGAGGGCAAATTCACTTGTATCACAAAATTATTTTAATAAAACATTTAAATTGTTATGTCAGGTTTGGGACAGGTGTGACGCTGGTGTGGCCACGTCCGATGTTGCTCACATGTGCTCCACTGAATGCTTAGGGAGTTTGTGCGTTTGCTCACACACATGAAAAATTAAAGGGAAGATTGATGCCAACACTGTCATAAACATGTGCCGTATAGTGAAACCACACTAAACAACAACGGCAAACACATTTTGGAAGAATATTTGCACCGCAACACAACAAACACTACATAAAAAATTCCCAGAATTCCCTGCAGCACCGACTCTTCCGGTACAATATAAACAAACGCCATTGGTGGGTCTTCATTTAACATCCACTGTAATGATACCACGTACAATAGTGTATCTAATTGATACTGCTATGATTACATTAATATGTTTTAACATCAACACATTTTATTTCATTTTTTAAAAATGTATATTATGTTTATCCATCCATCCATTTTCTACCGCTTGTTCCCTTCTGGGGTCGCGGGGGGCGCTGGCGCCTATCTCAGCTACAATCGGGCGGAAGGCGGGGTACACCCTGGACAAGTCGCCACCTCATCGCAGGGCCAACACAGATAGACAGACAACATTCACACTCACATTCACACACTAGGGCCAATTTAGTGTTGCCAATCAACCTATCCCCAGGTGCATGTCTTTGGAAGTGGGAGGAAGCCGGAGTACCCGGAGGGAACCCACGCATTCACGGGGAGAACATGCAAACTCCACACAGAAAGATCCCGAGCCTGGATTTGAACCCAGGACTGCAGGACCTTCGTATTGTGAGGCAGACGCACTAACCCCTCTGCCACCGTGAAGCCCATATTATGTTTATAAACTCGGTAAATATGTCCCTGGACACGAGGACTTGGAATATGACCAATGTATGATCCTGTAACTACTTGGTATCGGACTGATACCCAAATTTGTGGTATCCTCCAAAACTAATGTAAAGTATCCAAACAACAGAAGAATAAGTTGATTATTACATTTTAACAGAAGTGTAGATATAACATGTTAAAAGAGAAAGTAAGCAGATATTAACAGTAAAAGAACAAATATATTAATAATAAATTTTCTACCACTTGTCCTTAATAATTTTGACAAAATAATAGAATGATAAATGACACAATATGTTACTGCAGTGGTTCTCAAATGGGGGTACGCGGACCCCTGGGGGTACTTGAAGGTATGTCAAGGGGTACGTGAGATTTTTTTTATAAAATATTCTAAAAATAGCAACAATTAAAAAATCCTTTATGAATATATTTATTGAATAATACTTCAAAAAAATATGAATGTAGGTTCATAAACTGGGAAAAGAAATGCAACAATGCAATATTCAGTGTTGACAGCTAGATTTTTTGTGGACATTTTCCATAAATATTGATGTTAAAGATTAATTTTTTTGTGAAGAAATGTTTAGAATTAAGTTCATGAATCCAGATGGATCTCTATTACAATCCCCAAAGAGGGCACTTTAAGTTGATGATTAGAAATCTTTATTTATAATTGAATCACTTGTTTATTTTTTAACAAGTTTTTAGTTATTTGTATATCTTTTTTTCCAAATAGTTTAAGAAAGACCACTACAAGTGAGCAATATTTTGCACTGTTATACAATTTAATAAATCAGAAACTGATGGCATAGTGCTGTATTTTACTTCTTTATCTCCTTTTTTTCAACCCAAAAATGCTTTGCTCTGATTAGGGGGTACTTGAATTAAAAAAATGTTCACAGGGGGTACATCACTGAAAAAAGGTTGAGATCCACTGTGTTACTGCATACGTCAAATTAGGAGCCTTTGTTTCTTTATTTACTAGAAAAAGACAAGTTGTCTCGTATGTTCACTATTTTATTTAGGGACTAGATTGCAATAAGAATCATGTGTTTAATGTAAAGGTAACATTTTTTTTGTTAAAATAAAGCCAATAATGCTATTTTTGTGGTCCCCTTTTATTTAGAAAAGTACCAAAATATTGGTATCAGGACAACACTAATACACACACACCGGGCACTCACTGGCAAATATGTAGATCGGCGCCTATGCGCCCGATATGCATCAGTCCATAATGTATCGTGCACACCTAGTTTTGAAATAAAATAATCAGAAAAAAAACGATCTTTTGGTAAATAACCGTGGTCTGCCAAGGCCTGGTTCAGCTAACCATTTTCTGCAGTGGTGTATTAGGCCATTTAAGTAAACAAGTGTCTTCTTTTCTCCCTTTCAGACATGTCGAGTTGTACAAATAAACCCTGTGACGTCCCTAACGTAACCTGTTAAGCACGTCTGGAACAAAAAACACCAGAGCATTTGCATCCCCGAATCCATAAGTTGTTTTTGCTTTGACTGACTGAGGCAAAAACACTTGTCTGACTTCCAATTTATGGTGTCAGGATCCCAGGGGAAACATGATAATGCCAGATGTAAACAGTACTGCCGTTCTGGAAAGCAGGTCACCTCAGGTCACACTGTACATACAGTACAGTAGTCACGGCACCTGTGTTGTGGCTGCACTACTGCCCCCAACAGGACGTTGTGGTTATTGACAGTGCAGCATGTTTGTGTGTGGGGATTGATCCAACTATATGTGTGGTTTGTGTCTTCAGAGGACACAAAGAATAAGTGTATTTATTAGAAATAGTGAAAAAAAGTCATTCAGGAATAAAAAATAAAAAAAAAGTGTTGTTTTTTTTTGGGTAGATGTGGCTAGAACACTAAGCAGACACCAGATGGCAGCACACAGTCCCAATCAGTGGCTCTCAACCTTTTTTCAGTGATGTACCCCCTGTGAACATTTTTTTAATTCAAGTACCCCCTAATCAGAGCAAAGCATTTTTGGTTGAAAAAAAAGAGATAAAGAAATTAAATACTGCACTATGTCATCAGTTTCTGATTTATTCAATTGTATGTGGGCCTACCGAGGATGTCGTAGTGGTTTGTGCAGCCCTTTGAGACACTAGTGATTTAGGGCTATATAAGTAAACATTGATTGATTGATTGATATAACAGTGCAAAACTATTGCTCATTTGTAGTGGTCTTTCTTGAACAATTGGAAAAATAGATGTAAAAATAACTAAAAACTTGTTAAAAAATAAACAAGAGATTCAATTATATATAAAGATTTCTAATCATCGACTTAAAAGTGCCCTCTTTGGGGATTGTAATAGAGATCCATCTGGATTCATGAACTTAAAGGTCTACTGAAACCCACTACTACCCACCACGCAGTCTGATAGTTTATATATCAATGATGAAATATTAACATTGCAACACATGCCGATACGGCCTTTTTAGTTTACTAAATTACAATTTTAAATTTCCAGGTAGTTTTGTCTTCAAAACGTCGTGTAATGATGACGTGTACGAAAAACGTCACGGGTTTTAAGGAAATATGAGCGCTGCACACACACACACAGCTAAAAGTCGTCTGCTTTAACGGCATAATTACACAGTATTTTGGAGTTCTGTGTTGCTGAATCTTTTGCAATTTGTTCAATTAATATTGGAGAAGTCAAAGTAGAAAGATGGAGTTGGGAAGCTTTAGCCTTTAGCCACACAAACACACGGTGATTCCTTGTTTAAAATTCCTGGAGGTGAAACTTTCCTATGGATCAGAGCGCGGTCAAGCCAACATGGATCCCTACCAAATGTCAACCAGCAGGTTTCGGTGAGAAAATTGTGGTTAAAAAGTCAGTTCTTACCGGAGAAAAGCTGAGCTTGTGCCGCCCATAGCTGCCGTCGACTCCCCTGAGACACTGTGCGTCAAAACACCCGTGGAGACACCCTTCTGACTATCAGGTACTATTTAACTCACTAAAACACTAGCGACGCAATAGAAAGATAAGGGATTTCCCAGAATTATCCTAGTAAATGTCTCTAAAAACATCGGAATCCGTCCCAATGCAATCGCGTTTTTTTTTAACTTTATTTATTTTTTTATTTTTTTTCTAGTCCGCCGCTATCAATATCCTCAAACACGAACCTTTCATCCTCGCTCAAATTAATGGGGAAATTGTCGTTTCCTCGGTCCGAATAGCACTTTTTGTTGGAGGCTCCCATTAAAAATAATGTGAATATGTGAGGAGCCCTCAACATGTGACGTCATCGTCTGCGACTTCCGGTAGAAGCAGGGCTTTTCTCCAGTTGCGAACTTTATCTTGAATGTTCTCTACTAAATCCTTTCAGCAAAAATATGGCGATATCGCGAAATGATCAAATATGACACATAGAATGGACCTGCTATCCCTGTTTGAATAAGAAAATTTCATTTCGGTAGGCCTTTAATTCTAAACATTTCCTCACAAAAAAATAAATCTTTAACATCAATATTTATGGAACATGACCACAAAAAATCTAGCTGTCAACATTGAATATTGCATTGTTGCATTTCTTTTCACCGTTTTTGAACTTACATTCGTATTTTGTTGAAGTATTATTCAATAAATATATTTATAAAGGATTTTTGAATTGTTGCTATTTTTAGAATATTTTAAAAAAAATCTCACATATCCCTTGGCATACCTTCAAGTACCTCCAGGTGTACCCCCATTTGAGATCCACTGGTCCCAATATGTCCCAATATCTACAGCACTGTGATGCACTCTCAATACCGACATAGCTTTTATACTTTGATTTAGGTTCTCCTAAATCAACTTTCAGTGACTTCCAGAATGTGTTGTAACTGTTTTCCTGCTTTACTATCTCCCCCAACAGTGATTTGTCTCTTGGGATTCTAAGATGGCACATTCGTCCGCCTTTTACGACACGATTATTGCCTGTTGTCGGAAATTAGTAGAGGGAAAAGCGCCATTAAAACAGCAGAAAAGCGGCAAAGAGGAGATAGGAGCTGCAAAGACATAATGTGTGAAACAAGTGGCGCTCGCTGCAGGTTCACACCTTAAGATCATTTTAGTGCAGCTTTTACAGCAAATCGTATCTTTTTACATTGTTGTATCCCAGGCACAACGTTCTCTCAGAAATAAATAGTAAACATACAGGAATTACAGGATGGGAATCTTCAGCCATTCTAATGCCTTTTTCTTGAGAAGCGTGTCTCTGTCATTGCCATGGCAACCCTGGAATGCCTATTTTAGGCGCCTGCACGGACACCTCATGTTGTGCTAATGCCAGTGTCTGTGCATTACTTTTCAAAACTGCACACTAGATTTATACGCATTTGATCAAAAAAGCGACTTGTTTGCTTTGCATCTTTTATTTATTAACATTCCTGTTAAATCTTTTAGAGTCTAGGGTATTTTCAAAATTACCTTTTTATGCAAAACCAATTTTTCTAACCTAATGGTACCTGCTGATGGGTATTTAGGATTTGCATAAGTCCCAAAAAATTTAAATTAAACCGTGAGGGTATTTTGCAGAGATATTTATAAGACACTCCCGCATTATATCCTACTTCTGCGAACCAGCTGTTTGAAATGTGCAGAAATGGTGACGGTACAAATTGGGAAAACCGTCGGCGGTTTATCCATATATGGTATATGTGTACCAAGAGTGTCTTCCAATCTAATCGCGCCATAGTTAATACACTTTTTCGCTATACATGCCATTCATCCTCCACGGTTGCCATTTCTAATACGAAGTAGTGTACAATTCTAACTTATATCTGTCAGTAGACTCGCTATGGATGCGCCAAAAACTACAACAAAGATGGCGGGGAGAAGACGCAGTTGAAGTAGAGGCGCGTAATTAAGCCTGCCCACAATAATGGCCCATCCAAACACACATCAGCAGGTATCACTAGGTAAGAAAAGTTGGTTTTGCATAATATTGTGAAACAAAACGCCAGATAAAATGTCCCCTAATAGATGCCATTTTGGGGTCCTTATACACACACCATAATAATACTGTATGTTAAAGCACAGCACGTCTGACTACAGTAGCAATAATGCTCCGACAATCCATCAAGCGGTGCGGCTTTGTAGCTTACCAAAGTCGAACTAAAACCTTTTGACAGATTTTTGAGTGCTGTGGTAACGTTCTTTATTCTCAATGAAACATCAAAGTTTGGATGTTGCTTGCTTAATGGTACTTTCTCGCGTCATTTATTGAACAGGCGTCAATATACTTTATATAATATATACAGTAGGGCAAAAAAGTATTTAGTCAGCCACCGATTGTGCAAGTTCTCCCACTTAAAATGATGACAGAGGTCTGTAATTTTCATCATAAGTACACTTCAACTGTGAGAGACAGAATGTGAAAAAAAAAACCCAGGAATTCACATTGTAGGAATTTTAAAAATTGCACAAAAATGGATACATGGATGATACAGCAGTGGATTGGGAGAATGTCATGTGGTCAGATGAAACCAAAATAGAACTTTTTGGTATAAACTCAACTCGTCGTGTTTGGAGGAAGAAGAATACTGAGTTGCATCCCAAGAACACCACACCTACTGTGAAGCATGGGGGGTGGAAACATCATGCTTTGGGGATGTTTTTCTGCTAAGGGGACAGGACGAATGATCTGTGTTAAGGAAAGAATGAATGGGCCATGTATCGTGAGATTTTGAGCTAAAACCTCCTTCCATCAGTGAGAGCTTTGAATGGTTGACCAAATACTTATTTTCCACCATAATTTACAAATAAATTCTTTAAAATTCCTACAATGTGAATTCCCGGATTTTTTTTTCACATTCTGTCTCTCACAGTTGAAGTGTACCTATGATGAAAATTACAGACCTCTGTCATCTTTTTAAGTGGGAGAACTTGCTCAATCGATGGCTTATGCCCCACTGTATATAAATATATATATGATATATATATATAGATATACTGTATATACATTATTTTGAAAAGCAGAATTTGAGTCATTTGACTCCTTTAAGGCAACCTATTCCACTGGAAAGCAGTTTTTCTTGCATTGTACATGTATTTACTCCTGGTACACAGGGGCTCAGCACCAAATTCTGGGCCCCCACAAAAAATGTTTAATCCGAATAACCTATTTTTTGTGGAATAAATGTTAGAGTTATTCTTTTTTTTCATTGCACTTACATGAGCATGGCCAGTGTAGCTGCCACCCGTTTCATTGTCCGTGTGTGTGAGAAGTGAAATACAACCCTGTGATTTCCCTACCGTCACTTGCTAAGAATGTCTGAAACAAATATAGCATACGTCTGAATTACATTTTTTTTTTGTCTCACTATAATCCGATTAGTTAGTCAAACATTTCATATCAGTGTTTTCTTCTTTACATAGACAACGTATCTGACTTTCAATTGACAGTGTCAGCATCTCATGGGAAACATGATAATGCCAGACGTAAACAGTACCGCAGTTCTGTAACCAGGTCCCCTCAGGTCACACCCTACATAATAATGGCACCTGTATTGTGGATGCCCTGGTGCCCCCATCAGGAAGATATATAAGATGCTTTATTTTTCTTTGCACTTAAAAAGTACGAGATTTGTTTACAGTCAGCCTCTCTAAGAGACAGAAATACAATATGACAGGGGGTACAGGACAGGAAGCTGGTGGGTGTCTGCCCTGTAAAAGACGGGAAAAAGAAAAACTGGAGGAGGGCGATAAAAAAAAAAAGCCACTCCCAAACTTGAGGCACAGTGTGGGACTAGGAAAAAATTCGACAAACATAAGGACTTATGAGCACACGTTAGGACAGTGTTTTTTAACCACTGTGCCGCGGCATACTAGTGTGCCGTGAGATATTGTGTGGTGGGCCATGGGAGATGATGTAATTTCACCTAATTTGGGTAAAAATATTTTTTGCAAACCAGTAAGTATAATCCGCAAATATTGTGCCGTGTGCGTGCTGCCTAGAGCTCGGCAGAGTAACCGTGTAATAATTAATAATAATAATAATAATAATAATAATAATAATGACCTACTCAGTGGCCTAGTGGTTAGAGTGTCTGCCCTGAGATCGGTAGGTTGGGAGTTCAAACCCCGGCCGAGTCATACCAAAGACTAAAAAAATGGGACCCATTACCTCCCTGCTTGGCGCTCAAAATCAAGGGTTGGAATTGGGGGTTAAATCACCAAAAAAATAATCCCGGGCGTGGCCACCGCTGCTGCTCACTGCTCCCCTCACCTCCCAGGGGGTGATCAAAGGTGATGGGTCAAATGCAGAGAATAATTTTGCCACACCTCATGTGTTTGTGTGTGACTATCATTGGTACTTTAACTGCAACTTTAATACTCTTCCATACCGTTAGGTGGCAGCAGGTAGCTAATTGCTTTGTGGATGTCGGGAACATGGTTTGTCGTGATCACAATATGCAGATGACAGCAGGAGGCAGGGTGAAGGTAAAAAGCTATCTAATGCTTAAACCCAAAAATAAACAAAAGGCGAGTGGCGCTAAGAAAAGGCATTGAAGCTTAGGGAAGGCTATGCAGAACGAAACTAAAACTGAACTGGCTGCAAAGTAAACAAAAACAGAATGCTGGACGACAGCAAAGACTTAAAGCGTGTGGAGCAGCAGACGGCGTCCACAAAGTACATCCGTACATGACATGACAATCAACACCAAAATAGGAGACGCTACACACAGGAAAACAGCAAAAAAAATCTAAATAAGTCAGGGCGTGATGTGACAGGTTGTGACAGTACACATACTTTGAGACAAGAGCTATAGTGATGCTTGCTTGGTTATGGTTTGAATTTATATCCAACAAGTGCGAGAGTTACTTTTTACTGTCAATATCGGCTGCCGAGTTTAATTTTTTTATGTTTTCTGCTAGTGGTGTGCCTGGGGATTTTTCCAATGAAAAAAAATGTGCCTTGGTTCAAAAAAGGTTGAAAAACACTGCATTAGGAAATACAACTCAAGACTTGCAATGGGTGCGGGTTGTTACAGGGCAGGCCGCTTCGTACCTGCGTGCCGCACTGGGAGGTAAAGGCATGTGGGTGTGTGCGTGTTTGTGTAGTGTACGTGGATGCGCCTGTGTCCATGAGCCTGAGACGCCGCTTCGTCTGGCGTCACTGTCTTGGCGCCTCATTCCGCCGAATATCATCGTGATAACACTTCAGGTTGCTATGAAGACGAGCGGGATATTAGCGCAAACAAAAATCACAATCAACAGGTGTCCGTCAAGGAAGGGGGAAAAATGCAAAAAACTCATGGAGGAATATTTCCAGCATTACCTTACCCGAATTGGGTGCCAAACATTAGATTAGGATGTTTGGGTTAGGGTGTGTTCATATTTCCAATGCCTGTCTACTGTAATTGTTCATTCCTGGCCCCTCAAATTGATCATAATTTCGCCTTGCAGAGCAGAAAGCTTCTTTGAGATGTTATCCAGTTTGCGATTTAGTTCAGAAATCACCACAGTCTTGAGTGCCTACAGCCCTGCCCAATCATGACCGGCAGGATCTAGGTGCTTGAACGGCTGCGCATGTCTTCCGAAATTGTCGATACACTAAGGCAACGCTCAATCCAATCAGCAGATGACAGGTTATCTTAGTTTTGAATAGGTAGATAAATTCAATATCCTCAAAGAAAAGAAAAGAATCCCCAGGCATACGACCATCCACTTCTCCCACGTGTCCATCGTCTATCCAGAAGCAAATGTTCCATCAGGATAAGCAAGCTTCTCATAAAGAAAATCTTGTTAACTGTGTGGAGACTCTAGTTTATTATTTTCATGTTTTTGATTTGGATAATAGCAAGGGGACAGGCTCTCCAAGAACAGTTGAGAAAAATAAGCCAACACAGGGGAAAGGAGACGTCTGCCTTCGTTCAGAGCAGTGATTTTCAAACTGTGGTACGAACTCTATCTCGTGGTATGCCAAATATGTGATTCATTATTCAAGTACAGTGTTTTATGTTCCTACATTCAAACACAGTGTTACTGTTCGAACTATGTGTAATGTTACAGTGGCTAACATTTTTAAATATACTTGAGCACCGTATTTTTCGGATTATAAATCGGATTATAAAATTATAAATGCATAATAAAGAAGGAAAAAAAACATATACGTCACTGAAGTATAAGTCGCATTTTTGGGGGAAATTTATTTGATAAAATCAAACACCAACAATACACATTTGAAAGGCAATTTAAAATAAATAAAGAATAGTGAACAACAGGCTGAATAAGTGTACATTATATGACGCATAAATAACCTTCGGAGAACGTGGCTGGTATGTTAACGTAACATATTATGGTAAGAGTCATTCAAATAACTAGAACATATAGAACATGCTATACGTTTACCAAACAATCTGTCACTCCTAATCGCTAAATCGGATTAAATCTTCTGAACAACTCTGCCAACTCCAAAGGTATGCGCCGGTTCCTCTTGTCGTTTTCTGCTGCATATTTCACTACATCCAGTTTGTAATCTGCAGTACATGATTTCCTTTTCGGTCCAATTTTTGATCAGCCCTTCTCAGTTTTTATAAATTACCGCCAACGATGAAATGATCCATTTTAATAGCTACGACAGTAGCATACAGCAGCTAGCATTCCATGACCCACAATGCACTTCTGCCATGACTCTTCCCCCGCCGAATTCTAATTGGTTGACGTGTATGTGACGATTGCTGAAGTGTGTGTGACGCTTGCTGACACTTTCTTCGTCTCTTCCGCAAATAAGATAAATAATATTATTTGATATTTTACGGTTATGTGTTAATAATTTCACACATAATTCGCTCCGGAGTATATGTCGCACCCCCAGCCAAACTATGAAAAAAACTGCGACTTATAATCTGAAAAATATAGTAATAGAACCTCTGCCTTGTTTTCAATGAATACTTAGGCGAACTATGCTACTGTGTTGTAATGTTGGTCATTATGGTCGTACTTGGAGAGCCAAGTGTTCTCTGAGGTGAATATTGTTGGAGGACCACTGCTTTAGAGCAAGCAAGAAAACCTTTCCGGGAGTTGTTGACATTAGAATCTCAATAAAAGAGCTTGATGCGAAATGTCAATGCAAGTCCCAGGTGGACATTTCAGTACCAATTGTGCAGCCTTGTAAGTCCGTCTTTGGCGTGTGTGACCCCCCCCCCCAAAAAAACAGTGTTATTTTCGTGTTGCGACGACACGAAAGACTGTCGTTTGATTGAAGAATCTGACTTGTGGGAAGCACATTTGCTAATGACAGAAACTGCCTGTTTTTGACACAATATTGTTTGTATGACAACACCAAATCAATGTATTAATAATGCTTAACCCTAACAACTCAACATGTGTGTAGAATATGTCCCGTTCCTAGGTATGATTAATAACATGTTAACATAAAAGCATAAAACATTAATAACTTCGGCTGTAGTAGTTAGACCAAAAGTGTTTTCAACACCAACAGATGGAACAAGTTTGGGAAGATGTTGACATAGTTGGGGATCTAGTTATGATTAATAACATTTTAATTACACATTAATAACATTAAACCACAACACGTTCGTAACTTAAGAACTGTAATAGTTAGACAAAGTGTTTGCTGAAAAAATACATAGAAAACATTTGGGGAGATTTTGACATAGTTGGGGATCTAGTTATGATTAATAGCGCGTTTGTTACATGTCGATAACCATAAAATGTTAAAAACTTACAAATTATAACAGTTAGACCAAAAGTCTTTGCAGCACCAACAAATAGAACAAGTTTGGGGAGTTTTTGATGGTTGGGGATCTAGTTATGATTAATAGCGCGTTCGTTACATGTTGATAACGTAACACCATACAATTTTAATAACTTCCAAACTATAATAGTTAGACCAAAAGTGTTCGCAGTACAAACAAATGGAACAAGACTGGAAAGTGTTTGACATAGTTGGGATCTAGTTATGATTAATAACATAAAACCATGAAATGTTAACTTAAACTGTAATAGTTAGACCAAAAGTGTTTGCAGTGCCAACATATGGAACAAGTTTGGAAAGATTCTGACATAGTTGGATCTAGTTTTGATTAATAACATGTTAATTACATGTAAATAAAACCATAAAATGTTAATAACTTAAAAACTTTAATCGTTAGACCAAAAGTGTTTGCAGCACCAACAATTGGAGCATGTTTGTGAAGATTGTGACATAGTTGGGGCTTTAGTTATGATTATTAACATGTTAATAACCTAAAAATAACCTAAAATGTTAATAACCTAAAAACTATAACAGTTAGACCAAAAGTGGTTGTAGCACGAACAAATGGAATTAGTTTGGGAAGATTTGGACGTAATTGGGGATTAAGTTATGATTAATAAAACATTTGTTACACATTCATCACATAAAACCATAAAATGCTACTAACTTAAACTGTAATACTTAGACCAAAGGCGTTTGCAGCACAAACAAATGGAACACGTTTGGAAAGATTTTAACGTAGTGGATCTAGTTTTGATTAATAACATGTTCATTACATGTTAATAACGTAAAACCTTAAAATGTCAACTTAAAAACTATATAATAGTTAGACCAAAAGTGGTTGCAGCACAAACAATTACAACAAGTTAGGGTAGACTTTGACATAGTTTGGGGCTCTAGTTATGATGTTTATGTTAATTACATAAAACCAGAAAATGTTAACTTAAAAACTATATCATAGATAGACCAAAAGTGGTTGCAGCACAAACAAATATAACAAGTTAGGGTGGATTTTGACATAGTTTGGTGCTCTAGTTATGATTAATAACATGTTAATTGCATGTTAAAAACATAAAATCATAAAATGTTAATAACTTGAACTATAGTAATTACACCAAAAGTGTTTGCCACACCAACAAATGGAACAAGTTTGGGAATAGTCTGGGGATCTAGTTATGATTAACAGCATGGTTTTTACATGTTAATAGCATACAACCTTAACATGTTAACTTAAAAACTTTGAAACTTGTGATTTAGAGCTTAATACATAAATATTGATTGATTGGTAAAAACTGTAATAGTTAGACCAAAAGTGTTTGCAGCACAGACAATAGAACAAGTTTGGGGATATTTTGACATTACATGTTAATTACGTATTAATAACATAAAACCATAAAATGTTAATAACTTAAAAACTATAATAGTTACACCTAAACTGTTTGCAGCACCAACAAATGAAACAAGTTTGGAAACATTTTGACATAGTTGGGATCTGGTTATGATTAATAACGCGTTTATTAAATGTTATTAACATAAAACGTTAACTTAACAACTATAAAAAATAGACAAAAGGGGGTGGGCAGGTCTTGTTATGATTAATAGCGTGTTAATTACACGTTAATAACAAACCAGAGGTGTTAATCACTTAAAAACTATTAGTAGACCAAAAACATTGTGTAGCGCAAAATGACTGGGACTGAATTGGGGAGACTTGGACCAAGTATGTGTGTGTTGGCGGGGCGGGGGTCATTTTAAGACTGATGAGGAGTTTCAAATCTGCCCGTCGAGTTGAAAGCATCATTATGCTTCGCCACGTATTATACCGTGTTCGCCAGTTAATGGTTGTCTGTAGTGCAGACAGAACCTCTGCGGCACTCTAACAAATCATTTCTTCCCAGACGTGGTCAAATGAACACACTGCACTGACCACATTAATGCAACCTTGTAGGATATCTCCCATTTAAAATCCTCGCATCTCTCCTTTTCCCATCCTGCTTTGGCTTCAGCTGCTGTTGGGCCCACCATGCTCCTACAAGCCCACGGCTTCAACCATTCCCCGGTGGCTGCCTATTGAGGGATCCGCGGGCCAATCCTGAACGGGCTGGCAAGGTCGGCCTCATTGTCCTGTGATTGGCTGCTGGATGGGACTGAGGCTGAATGGAGCCAGCGTCCAAGAAGAAGAATAGCAACTCGTCAGAGAAAGATGAGAAAGGGTGAGTGCGTCTTTGCAACGTAAAACCAACTCTTCTACACGACTGCCACCAACGACCTTGCCAAAGTGTCCAATGGGCACATGACCTGGGATGTCATCACCACAGGCGACCAATGATGAACTTTACTTTCATGTTAATACAAACCCCGTTTTCATATGAGTTGGGAAATTGTGTTGGATGTAAATATAAACGGAATACAATGATTTGCAAATCCTTTTCAACCCATATTCAAATGAATGCACTACAAAGACAACCTCCTCTCTGAGCTGCCATCTTATCGTGGTAGAGGAGTTCTGCGTGTCCCAATGATCCTAGAAGCTATGTTTTCCGGGGGATTTAAGCTCCCTGGTAGGGTCTCTCAAGGCAAACTGGTCCTAGGTGAGGGATCAGACAAAGAGCAGCTCGAAGACCTCTATGAAAAGTAAAAATAAAGGACCCAGATTTCCCTCGCCCGGATGCGGGTCACCGGGGCCCCCCCTTTGGAGCCAGGCCCGGAGATGGGGCATGATGGCGAGCGCCTGGTGGCCGGGCCTGTTCCCATAGGGCCCGGTCGGGCACAGCCCGAAGAGGCGACGTGGATCCCCCCTCCAATGGGCTCACCACCAATAGCAGGGGCCACAGAGGTCGGGTGCGATGTGAGTTGGGCGGCAGCCGAAGGCAGGGCACTTGGCGGTCCGATTCTCGGCTACATAAGCTAGCTCTTGGGACGTGGACCGTCACCTCACTGGGGGGGAAGGAGCCTGAGCTAGTGCGCGAAGTAGAGAAATTCCGTCTGGATGTAGTCGGACTCACTTCGATGCACAGCAAGGGCTCTGGAACCACTTCTCTTGAAAGGGGATGGACCCTCTTGCACTCTGGCATGGCCGGCAGTGAGAGGCGACGGGCTGGGGTGGCAATTCTTGTTGCCACCCCCCGCCTCAAAGCCTGCACATTGGAGTTCAATCAAGTGGACGAAAGGGTAGCCTCCCTCCGCCTTCGGGTGGGGAGACGGGTCCTGACTGTTGTTTGTGCTTACGCACCAAACAGCAGTTCAGAGTACCCACCCTTTTTGGGTAAACTCGAGGGAGTACTGGAGAGCACTCCCTTGGGTGATTTCTTTGTCCTACTGGGGGACTTCAACGCTCATGTTGGCAACGACAGTGAAACCTGGAGAGGCGTGATTGGGAAGAATGGCCGCCCGGATCTGAACCCGAGTGGTCTTTTGCTATTGGACTTTTGTGCTCGTCAGATTGTCCATATCAATCACCATGTTCAAACATAAGGGTGTCCATATGTGCACTTGGCACCAGGACACCTTAGACAGTAGTTCCATGATCCACTCTGTAGTTGTGTCATCGAAATTTGCGGCCTCATGTTTTGGACACTCGGGTGAAGAGAGGGGCGGAGCTTTCTACCGATCACCGCATGGTGGTGAGTTGGCTGCGATGGTGGGGGAGGATGCCGGACAGACCTGGCAGGCCCAAATGCATTGTGAGGGTCTGCTGGGAATGTCTGGCAGAGTCTCCTGTCAGAGAGAGTTTCAATTCCCTTTGAACATGTCACGAGGGAGGTGCGAGACATTGAGTCCGAGTGGACCATGTTCCGCACCTCTATTGTCGAAGAGGCTGATTGGAGCTGCGGGCGCAAGGTAGTTGGTGCCTGTCGAGGCGGTAATCCTAGAACCCGTTGGTGGACACCAGCGGTGAGGGATGCCGTCAAGCTGAAGGAGTCCTATCGGGTTCTTTTGGCTCATAGGACTCCGGAGGCAGTGGACAGGTACCGACAGGCCAAGCGGTGTGCAGCTTCAGCGGTCGCGGAGGCAAAAACTCAGATATGGGAGGAGTTCAGGGAAGCTATGGAAAACGACTTCCGGACGGCTTTGAAGCGATTCTGGACCACCATCCGCCGCCTCAGGAAGGGGAAGCAGTGCACTGTCAACACCATGTATGGTGCGGATGGTGTTCTGCGGACCTCAACTGCGGATGTTGTGGATAGGTGGAAGAAATACTTCGAAGACCTCCTCAATCCCACCAACACGTCTTCCTATGAGGAAACAGTGCCTGGGGAATCTGTGGTGGGCTCTCTTATTACTGGGGCTAAGGTTGCTGAGGTAGTTAAAATGCTCCTCGGTGGCAAGGCCCCAGGGGTGGATGAGATCTGCCCAGAGTTCCTTAAGGCTCTGAATGCTGTGGGGCTGTCTTGGTTGACAAGACTCTGCAGCATCGCATGGACATTGGGGGTGGTACCTCTGGAATGACAAACCAGGGTGGTGGTCCCTCTCTTTAAGAAGGGGGGCCAGAGGGTGTGTTCCAATTATCGTGGGATCACACTCCTCAGCCTTCCCGGTAAGGTTTATTCAGGTGTACTGGAGAGGAGGCTACGCCGGATAGTCGAACCTCGGATTCAGGAGGAAAAGTGTGGTTTTCGTGCTGGTCGTGGAACTGTGGACCAGCTCTATACTCTCGGCAGGGTTCTTGAGGGTGCATGGGAGTTTTCCCAACCAGTTTACATGTGCTTTGTGGACTTGGGGAAGGAATTCGACCATGTCCCTCAGGAAGTCCTGTGGGGAGTGCTCAGAGAGTATGGGGTATCGGATTGCCTAATTGTGGCGGTTCGCTCCCTGTACTATCAGTGTCAGAGCTTGGTCCGCCAGTAAGTCGGACACGTTTCCAGTGAGAGTTGGACTCCGCCAAGGCGGCCCTTTGTCACCAATTCTGTTCATAACTTTTATGGACATCATTTTTTAGGCGCAGTCAAGGCGTTTAGGGGTTCTGGTTTGGTGGCCGCAGGATTAGGTCTCTGCTTTTTGCAGATGATGTGGTCCTGATGGTTTCATCTGGCCTGGATCATCAGCTCTCACTGGATCGGTTCGCGGCCGAGTGTGAAGCGACTGGAATGTGAATCAGCACCTCCAAGTCCGAGTCCATGGTTCTCTCCCGGAAAAGGGTAGAGTGCCATCTCCGGGTTGGGGAGGAGACCCTACCCCAAGTGGAGGAGTTCAAGTACCTAAGAGTCTTGTTCACTAGTGGGGGAAGAGTGGATCGTGAGATCGACAGGCAAATCGTTGCGGCGTCTTCAGTAATGTGGATGTTGTACCGATCCGTTGTGGTGAAGAAGGAGCTGAGCCGGAAGGCAAAGCTCTCAATTTACCGGTCGATCTACGTTCCCATCCTCACTTATGGTCATGAGCTTTGGGTCATGACCGAAAGGATAAGATCACGGGTACAAGCGGCTAAAATGAGTTGCCTCCGCCGTGTGGCGGGGCTCTCCCTTAGTGATAGGGTGAAAAGCTCTGTCATCCGGGAGGAACTCAAAGTAAAGCCGCTGCTCCTCCACATCGACAGGAGCCAGATGAGGTGGTTCGGGCATCTGGTCAGGATGGGAGGTGTTTAGGGCACGTCCAACCGGTAGGAAGCTGCGGGGGAAGATCCAGGACACATTGGGAAGACTATGTCTCCCGGCTGGCTTGGGAACGCCTCGGGATCCCCCGGGAAGAGCTAGACGAAGTTGTTGGGGAGAGGGAAGTCTGGGCTTCTCTGCTTAGGCTGCTGCCCCCGCGATCCGACCTCGGATAAGCGGAAGAGGATGGATGGATGGATGGATGGCTAGAAAGACAAGATATTTGATGTTCAAACTCATAAACTTTTTTGGGGAAATAATAATTAACTTATAATTTCATGTCTGTCACACGTGCCAAAGTAGTTGGGAAAGGGCATGTTCACCACTGTGTTACATCACATTTTCTTTTAACAACACTCAATAAACGTTTGGGAACTGAGGAAACTAATTGTTGAAGCTTTGAAAGTGGAATTATTTCCCGTTCTTGTTTTATGTAGAGCTTCAGTCGTTCAACAGTCCGGGGTCTCCACTGTCGTATTTTACGCTTCATAATGTGCCACACATTTTCGATGGGAGACAGTCCTGGACTGCATGCGGGCCAGGAAAGTACCCGCACTCTTTTTTTACGAAACCACGCTTTTGCAACACATGCTGAATGTCGGTAGGCATTGTCTTGCTGAAATAAGCAGGGGCGTCCATGAAAAACACGGCGCTTAGATGGCAGCATACAGTATGTTGTTCCAAAACCTGTATGTACTTTTCAGCATTAATGGTGCCTTCACAAATGTGTAAGTTACTCATGCCTTGGGCACTAAATATGTTGTCTTTGTAGCATATTCAACTGAATATGGGTTGAAAATGATTTGCAAATCATTGTATTCCGTTTATATTTACATCTAACACAATTTCCCAACTCATATGGAAACGGGGTTTGTATATATATGTGGCATGGATAAAATGAGAGTGTATTTAGGACAGGTAAAGTTAAAGGCCAGCTGAGCGTTCGCTGTCTGTCCTCTTGCACATGTTCGCCCACACACACACACACACACACACACACACACACACACACACACACACACACACACACTTCCTCTGCCTTCAATGCCTCATTTCACAAATTGAGTGCCTGAGTTCAAAGGCATCCAGAACAGTCGAGAGCACAAAAACAAAACAAGAAGCATTCCACTTTATTATCCAGTATATTAGAGTTAAAGAAGGGATTCGGTCACATTGATGAATTATAGATACCGTATTTTCCGGTCTTTAGAGCGCACCTGTATATTAGCCACTCTCATTAAATTATAAGGAAAGAAAAATATATATATTATTCGCACCGGACTAAAGGCCGCATATATATAAATGCAAAATTAGTTATGTAGACAGAAAGATTATGTAAATGTTTATTTACATACATTAATTGCTTCAAAACTGTGTCTGTAACACGGCAGTAAAACGGCTGATCAAACAAAACAGAAGTCATCGCAATGGACACACTAGGTAGCTCTCCAATCAGCGAAACAGACTCTATAGCTCCATGATGACGTTTTGGTGAGATTACCGCGGGATTTGTGACACTGAAACAATAATGGGTCATACTTGTACAGCTCTATTCTACCTCCAAGGTACCTAAAAGCGCTTTGACACTATTTTCACATTCACCGATTCACACACACATTCACACACTCATGGCGGGAGCTGCCATGCAAAGACCTAACCACGACCCATCAGGAGCAAGGGTGAAATGTCTTGCTCAAGGACACGGACGTGACGAAGTTGGTAGAGGGTGGGGATTAAACCAGGAACCCTCAGGTTGCTGACACTGCCACTCAACCGCGCCACGCCGTCCCTGTGAAAAAAATTAAATAAAAAATTGCCATTGTAATTTAATACTAACACAGACACATGTAAACTGCCATCCATCCATTTACTACCGCTTGTCCCTTTCGGGGTCGCGGGGAGGACATGCAAACTCTACACAGAAAGATCCCGAGCCCGGGATTGAACTCAGGACCTTTTGTATTGTGAGGCATATGCACTAACCTAGAGTTAGCATTATTGCTAACAACGCGAGCTTGATTACATTACCATAGCACGTACAAATATCAGAGTTTTTATTCAATCAGAATTCAGCTAGCTTATGTTGCCATGCTGTACGAAATCAGCCCGGGGCCTTGAGAATCAGCGATGCGGGCGCCCGTTCACTGTAAGTGAACGGGCACATACAGTTGATAGGTAAATAAATAAATAAATGATAAATGGGTTGTACTTGTATAGCGCTTTTCTACCTTCAAGATACTCAAAGCGCTTTGACACTACTTCCACATTTACCCATTCACACACACATTCACACACTGATGGAGGGAGCTGCCATGCAAGGCACCAACCAGCACCCATCAGGAGCAAGGGTGAAGTGTCTTGCTCAGGACACAACGGACGTGACGAGGTTGGTACTAGGTGGGATTTGAACCAGGGACGCTCGGGTTGCGCACGGCCACTCTCCCACTGCGCCACGCCGTCCCTAGGTAATTGCGATAGCCACTCAGATCACGAGTTGTTCTCAGTAAGGCCTTGAACGTGACATTTATGCGTCTTGTGATTGGATACAGATGCATATCAGTCCGTTAGCGGATGAATTTGAGAAAACATACAGTTGATAGACAGTTGCGATAGCCTATCAGATCACAAGTTGTTGACATTAACGAGATTGTGATTGGATACTCACTTATCCAAAGTAAGTATCCAATTAAAAGTTGCGATTTAGCCGGAAGTGTTGACCCACAAAGAAGGACAACAAAACGTCGATTAGGTGGCAGATATATATTTGCGAGGCCATTTTCAAGAAGGATATTCAAAGAGAAACTACGTCTTGTGAGACGATGTCAGCCAACCCCGTAAGCTAGCACAGCTGTTCCGGCGATGAAATGGGGAAATGCTCACCATTTCCACTCGAATCAACCGCCTATGAGGAGTACCAATGGCTTATGCGGCGTCGAATGGGTGCAACAAATTGTGAGTTCAAATATTTTATTTCTTTATTTTTTCACGTTCAATAAGTTCTTTTGAAATTTGTATTTTGACATTACCACATAAGATATGTTTTAATTGCTGATGCAAGTTTATTGATTTTTAAATGCGCCAGAAAACAACCTGTTTTGTACACTTTTGAGTTGGTTCAATGCCCAGTAGAGCTGGGCGATATGGCCTTTTTTAATATCTCTATATTTTGCCTTGGCCTTGAATGAACACTTGATACGTATAATCAAAGCAGTATGATGATTCTATGTGTCTACATTAAAACATTCTTGTTCATACTTCATAAATATATGCTCATTTTAAACTTTCATGCAGAGAGGGAAATCACAACTAAGTCAACTGACCAAAACTGTATTTATTAAACAGTTATTAAGCAGTGGCACAAATGTTCATGTCATTTCAAAACAGAAAGTGTAAGATTGTCAGAGACATTTTAAGTGTCGAATAAAAATTAGCTGCATAGTAGAAAATCAAATAGTATTCGTCCATCGCTATGTGGTAGGTTACTACGGACTAGGGCTGGGCGATATTGGCTTTTATTAATATCGCGATATTTTTATGTTGTATTGCGATGTACGATATATATTACGATATTTTGCCTTGGCCTTAAATGAACACTTGATGCATATAATCACAGCAGTATGATGATTCTATGTGTCTACATTAAAACATTCTTCTTCATACTGCAATCATATATGCTGCTTTTAAACTTTCATGCTGAGAGGGAAATCACAACTAAGTCAATTGACCAAAACTGTTTTAAATAAATACTCTTCATTCTCTCACGGGTGACTTTCTAAATGAAAGAACAAATTAATAGTATTGCTACCTTTTTGTAGTAAAACTTCTGCTGCATACTTCGCATTGATTGATTGATTCTTTTATTAGTAGATTGCACAGTACAGTACATATTCCGTACAATTTACCACTAAATAGTAACATCCGAATAAGTTTTTCAACTTGTTTAATCACGTTAATCAATTCATGGTACAAATATACACTATCAGCATAATACAGTCATCACACAGGTTAATCATCATGTATATACATTGAACAGCATATTGCTGTTGTCTGCTGAATATCTTCCCACTTGAAGCCAAACCACCGCCAGATGATGGATCCCCTGCTCTTTATGTTGGGCATTTATTGTTCTTCCTCCATTTGTGATAAGTTTTGCACCATTTCTCTCTCTCTGATCGGCGAGAGCTATGACGCTAGACTCGCGAGAGTATGTGACGTATGTAAGAAGGCGGGCTTGTTTTCCGTATCTGTGAGAATGACAGACGAGGAGGACTGAGAAACGCCTGTTGTGTGATGCACGCAGCTAAAAGCAACCAGACCTGCCTCAGCTAACGTTAGCATGGCGAGATCGTGTGACACTACATGCGCGACAGTTTGTGACGTATGTAAAAAGGCGGGCTTGTTTTACGTCTCTGTGAGAAGGACAGACGAGAAGGGGTGAGACACGCCAGTAATGTAATGCACGCAGCTTAAAGCAACGGTGTGAGAACATATAATCGAATATTACGAAATAGTCATTTTCTATATCGCACAGAGACAAACCTGCGATATATCGTATATATCGATATATCGCCCAGCCCTACTACGGACGTTATTAAATTCTGGTGTTGACTATTTTTTTCCTACAGTGTTGATCTGGAAATGTTTGCCTCGGCATTTTGATGGTATGGGCGTGTGGTACCGAATGGAGATGTTGACATGTGGAGTAAGCACTCTTCATTCTCTAGCAGGTGATGTTTAAAATGATGCTACATATTAGCACTAATATTACTTTTGGTAGCAACGCTTTTGGCCCACACTTGACAAATTACGGTTGTCTGTTCGACATATTCCCACTTGAAGCCAAACCACTGCCAGACGATGGACCCCCTGCTGTTTTTCTTGGGATATACTTCTTCCTTCATTCACACCTTCTTTCTCTCGTATTATCACTTGTAGGGCTCTGCTAGCATCACAGTTAACGTTACCCATGCCGCTAACTCTCAGTTCCGCGAGGGCGTATACATATGTGACGTATCGCGTGACAGTATGTTACGTATGTAAGAAGGTGCGCTTGCTTGTCCGTGAGAAAGAGAGATAGGAAAGAGCGAGAAAGCCTGTAATGTAATTCCCGCAGCTAAAAGCAACTGCGTGAGAACGTATACTCTAATATCACGATATACGGTAGTCAATTTCTATATCACACAGACAAACCCGCGATGTATCGTGTATATCGATATATCGCCCAGCCCTAATGCCCAGTAAATGTGTTTCTGTATAGTTTTTCTCCAGCAATGGTTATTTGGTTACATAAATAATGGTAATTTGAGAGGTAATTATTGAAGTCTGACATCACTGACGGCCTAGGTGGGAAACGTATGGCCCGCCACTGGCTAGTTATCAAGACTAGATAGTTTTCCCAATCTTTTTTGAGTCAAGGCACATATTTTACATGGAAAATATCTCACCGGCATACCACCAACACACATTTTCAGACTTATTAAATAAAATTGGATCATTTATTGGCCAACTAAAGCGCACTAATATGGCACAGCACAGTGGTTGGGAATCACTGATTAAATGTGCAGCTGCAGTTTTTATGGACCCCCAAAAAATGGCATTGGACACAATCTAAATGAAGTAAAAAGCTAGTTAAACAGTGTGTGAGGATAGAGGGACAGAGGGTAGCGAGAAATAAATAATAGCAATGTTCAGAAGGAGAAGGATAGCAGAGCCAAATTAATTCTAGACCTGGCCCACAGTGAGTATTTAATAGCAATATCACACACTACTTCAACGGTTAATTTGTATACTTTGTACACACCATCTGCTTGTCTTGTTTCTTCAACTGGCTCATGTTAGTACATTGAGTCCTTTACTTAATCCATTCCATAGTTTAATCCCACATACAGATACACGAAAAGCTTTTAAATGGTTCAGTTTTTTTTTTCGTAAAACTGTTTGTTCCTTCTCCTGTGGTACTGTTGCACATTTCTGAGCTGCCCATTATTTGCTTTGTACAAGATGTTTGTGGTTCGAAAATGTACGCCTTCATTTTATTTTAATAATTGAGGATTGATAAACATGGAATTTGTATGTTCTCTATATCCCGCCTTCCGTATCATTCTGACTGATCTTGTTTGCAATTCTGTGAGTGAATCAAGTGTACTTTGGCAGGTGTTGTCCCATGTCTGCACACAGTAACTCAGGTATGGCAACACTAAGTATAAAGTGACTATTGGGTCAGGAATGAGTATTCAATATTGAACTATTGCCTGACGCTTTATGTTGTGTGTACCTGATGTGTTTTTTCCTGAGCGGTCATCTGCAAATAGTATTAACTGTAGGTCTTTTGTGCTTGTACAAATGATGTTGCTTTGTATATTGAATACTTTTGGAACGAGTACGGGCCCCGGTGGACACCACAAGCAATATCTAAGCCAGGCCTGGGAAATTATTTTGACTCGAGGGCCACATTTAGAGAAAAAAAAATGTTTTTAGGAACACTAATACAAAACCTCACAATAATGTCCGATTGAATGCTAAAAATGTTACGACAGACCACTTTAAAAAACTTAATGGAATTTTACATTTTTCTATGAAGGATAAAACACTGAATATTGACAAAATATGAACGTCACACCCCCTTTCGATCAACATATTTTACAATCAAGTGAAACGCAACAAAAATGCAACAATCAGTGAAATATGAACGCGAAGGGTACAAAAAAACCCCACCAACAATCTGATATATCTGGTATATCACTGAGCTTTAGAACTTTGTTGTGAAAATCTCCTACCGGGTCTGTGGAAACACTTCCCACCCACACTGCTTGGTGGCTCGTCTGAGCTGCTGTGACGCAGATTACCATAGTAACTAATTCGATGACCGTAGTAACTAATTAGATTACCATAGTAACTAGTTAGATGACCATAGTATTTGGCATATCATCCATAAGCGCAGATTCCAACCATTGAAATACTTTGTACAGTTGAAGACTTACGGTCATTAGAAAACATCACTGCACATCATAATGGCAGCTACAGTTGCCATCTTAAAGGTGCAAAAAAAAAAAATTGGGAATGTCCGGCGGGCCAGATTGAAAAGCTTAACGGGCCACATGTGGCCCCCGGGCCTTAATTTGCCCCGGTCTGATCTAAGCCCTCGTATGTGCATTCGCCTATATTGTGTTTCTCTCTCTCTACCCAACTGGTCAAGACCCCACAAAGCCTAGGTTCTGTCTGAGGTTTCTTCCTACATTGGACTTTTTCCTTGCCTCTGTTGCCAAGTGTCCATGTGCTTGTTCATGTGGGGTTCATTTGTTGTATCTTTCTTTTCTTTTTTTTTGGAATGCCATTTTGAATATTCCGCTTTTAATATCTTCGGCAATTTCCTCAGATTGTACGTCACTGGAGTAACGCTTCTGCACTCTGACCACCTTATGAGGTCAAATATTTGAAATACATTTGCTGTTTAACATTCACAATCCCTATGTAAGACACGAACACACATGCTTGGCTTTTTGTTTACAATGAAAATCGTGAATAAATAGCTAACAATTAAGTCAACAGGTGGAGGGTCCTCTATTGCGGCCATTATACCCTCTGAAAAACATCCAGAAACAGCTAACAATACTCCATTTAAATGTTTAGATGTCCGATAATGGCTTTTTTGCCGATATTCCGATATTGTCCAACTTTTAATTACCGATTCCGATATCAACAGATACCGATATATACAGAATTAACACATTATAATGCCTAATTTTGTTGTGATGCCCCGCTGGATGCAATTAAACAACGTAACAAGGTTTTCCAAAATAAATGAACTTAGGTTATGGAAAAAATGCCAACATGGCATTTTTTTGGTGTATATTGTGCTGCAAAGGGTTCTGGGTATTTGTTATGTTGTGTTTATGTTGGGTTACGGTGCGTATCTTCTCCCGAAATATTTGTCATTCTTGTTTGGTGTGGGTTCACAGTGTGGCGCATATTTGTAACAGTGTTAAAGTTGTTTATACGGCCACCCTCAGTGTGACCTGTATGGCTGTTGACCAAGTATGCCAGAAGCTTACCTGGCCCGGACATGGAAAGGATTGACAGATTGATGGCTCTTTCTGCTTCTGCTTCCTCTCAAACTTGCTAAAAGTAAAGTCTATGTTCTAATTCATCCATGTCTCATCTCATCTCATGGTAGTAGACAAATGTGGCCATGGACCGACAGGCCAGTCTACTTTCACATCCCGCCAGATGGCCAGAAATATATTTTTTTAAACTGGGTTGCAAATAAATCAACATCCAAACGGGATTATGTGAGTGTCCTGTTGGTCTGCATCCCAGCTAGAGTAAAAGTTTTATGGTAAGTGTTTGTTTTTGTGGTTAGGATGAAGCTACATTCGTTTAGCACTCGGCTTCTAAAATGTATTGCTCCTAAAACTTATTGCTCATCCTCTTTGTATTCAGGCTCAAAAATATTGGGTTCTGGATCATACTTTTTTCCCAAAGTAGTCGTTGGCCCTTTTTTTTTTTTTTTTTTTTTTTTTTTTTACACATAAACATACCGGAAATACATACATGTTGAATACACAAGGAGGACTATTGCTCATCCTCTTGGTGTTCAGGCTCTAAAATATAAGGATCCGGTTCATAATTTTTTCCCAAAGTAATCGCTGTTGGCTTTTTTTTTTTTTTTGTTAACACATAAACATACCCAAAATTCGTACATGTTGAGTACACAAAGAAGACTACTGCTCATCCTCTTTGTGTTCAGGCTCAAAAATATTGGGTTGTGGTTCATATTTTTTTCTCAAAGTTATCGTTATTGGCTCTTTTTATTTTTATTTATTTATTTTTTTCACATAAACATACCGGAAATTCATACATGTTGAGTACACAAAGAGGACTATTGCTCATCCTCTTTGTGTTCAGGCTCTAAAATATAAGGTCGGGTTCATAATTTTTTCCCAAAGTAATCGGTGTTGGCTTTTGTTTTTTTTGGTTTTTTCAACACATAAACATATCCAAAATTCGTACATGTTGAGTACACAAAGAAGACTATTGCTCATCCTCCTTGTGTTCAGGCTCAAAAATATTGGGTTGTGGTTCATGTTTATTTTTCACAGTAATCATTGTTGGTTCTTTTTTTTTTCTTTCTTTTTTTTTTTTTTTTTTTACACATAAACATACCGGAAATTGGTACCTGTTGTGTACACAAAGAGGATTATTCCTCATCCTCTTTGTGTTCGGCCTAACAAATATAAGGTCCTGGTTCATAATTTTTTCCCAAAGTAATTGTTGTTGGCTCTTTTTTTTTTTTTTTACACATAAACATACTGGAAATTGGTACCTATTGTGTACACAAAGAGGACTATTGCTCATCCTCTTTGTGTTCGGGCTCAAAAACATAAGGTTCCGATTCATATTTTTTTCCCAAAGTAATTGTTGTTAGCTCTTTTTTTTTAATTTTTTTTACACATAAAAATACCGGAAATTGGTATCTGTTGAGTACACAAAGAGGACTATTGCTTATGCTCTTTGTGTTCGGTCTCAAAATTATTGGGTTCTGGATCATAATTTTTCCCAAAGTAGTCATTGTTGGCTCTTTTTTTTTTTTTTTTTTTTACACATAAACATACCAGAAATTGGTACCTGTTGTGTACACAAAGAGGATTATTTTGCATCTTTTTATTCAGGCTGAAAAATATTGGGTTCTGGTTCATAATTTTTTCCAAAGTAATCGTTGTTGGTTCTTTTTAAAAAAAAAATATTTTACACATAAACGTACCGGAAATTGGTACTTGTTGAGTGCACAAAAAGGACTATTGCTCATCCTCTTTGTGTTCGGGCTCAAAAATATAAGGTTTCGGTTCATATTTTATCCCCAAAGTAATCATTGTTGGCTCTTTTTGTTTTGTTTTTTACACATAAACATACCAGAAATAGCTACCTGTTGAGTGCTGATATGGATTCCCAGGTGGTACCGTATCAGTTCAAAGGTGAAAAACACTCATATCTTTCCCTATCTTTGAGCATGGGGTTAGTCTGTACAGTAAACTGCATGAAGATGACTCAGGTTACGTCGTGCTTATCTCCAACCGTGCATTGCTAGTTATTTATATGAAAATACATGCTGCCAATGCAATGCATGTATATAGGAGGGCAGCCACCTATTACCATGGACACCGCTGCTGTGTAGCGCGTTTAATGAAGCACTTTGCAAAAGTAGCTTCTACCACCGGGAGGTAATTGGACTTTGGCGGAGGTCTCAGTGGATCGAGGGTGTGCGCGCTATTTGCGTGCGAGCGTTTTGCTCTGTGATCAGACAGGTTTGCAATGGTATGCTTCGGCATACATACTTTTTGTTGTGCCAGCAGTAATGACCGTGTGAGAACTGCTATAGGTAGGATACGGTATTTGTGCAAATATTTGCATGCACGCATGTGGGTGTGTGGATTAGAAAGACGAGAAAGCGGTGAGGGCAGATGGAGTAACCGAGATCAGGGGACAGCTCAGGCGTCTCAATATGTGACGACAGCAGGGGATAGTTGTGTTGTTTGTGCGCATGTGCGGGTTTATCACGGTGTCATTGAGCACGCACGTGTTCTTGCGAGTGCTGCCTCATGCCCCGGACTCTACCCTTCGGGATTTCTCCGTCTCAGAACATTGTGGGTGCTCTCTCCTTGCTTTCTGACACACACACACACACACACACACACACACACACACACACACACACACACACACACACACACACACACACACACACACACACACACACACACACACACACACACACACACACACAAACACACACACACACACACAGATGCAACACCAGTGTGCAGTAGAATAAATAGGCTGTGTATGTGTGTTGTTGTTCCACAGGCGATTTGTAAGATATTACACCAAATTAAAATCTGAATTCTCTTGCTAGCATTTGTCACCTGGTCTGTATACAACACAGCAGCAAGGAACATTAGGGATGGCCTGATACCCAACTCCAGATCTTGAATGTAAACAAAAGTGGGCGGAACCATGCACTATATCAGTGGTTCTCAAATGGGGGTACGCGTACCCCTGGGGGTACTTGAAGGTATGCCAAGGGGTACGTGAGATTTTTTAAAAATATTCTAAAAACAGCAACAATTCAAAACTCCTTTATAAATATATTTATTGAATAATACTTCAACAAAATATTCAGTGTTGAGAGCTAGATTTTTTGTGGACATGTTCCATAAATATTGATGTTAAAGATTTCTTTTTCTGTGAAGAAATGTTTAGAATTAAGTTCATGAATCCAGATGGATCTCTATTACAATCCCCAAAGAGGGCACTTTAAGTTGATGATTACTTCTATGTGTAGAAATCTTTATTTATAATTGAATCACTTGTTTATTTTTCAACAAGTTTTTAGTTATTTTTATATCTTTTTTTCCAAATAGTTCAAGAAAGACCACTACAAATGAGCAATAATTTGCACTCTTATACAATTTAATAAAAACAGAAACTGATAACATAGTGCTGTATTTTACTTCTTCATCTCTTTTTTTCAACCAAAAATGCTTTGCTCTGATTAGGGGGTACTTGAATTAAAAAAATGTTCACAGGGGGTACATCACTGAAAAAAGGTTGAGAACCACTGCACTATATGGTCAATACTACAGTGTAAGGTTGTACAGTATACGGGTACTAGTATAGTATCGTGGTGCCACTGAATCGAAAACGGTACTGTACTGTTTGAAAAGTACCGGTTCGCCATTTATTTTTAATTTTTCTACAAGCATGACAGTGCATTGTCATCACGTCGTGACATTGCTGGTTTTACGAGCGGACGAGCATGTTTGGCAGCGCACAATCACGGAATACTTACAAGCAGACACAGTGTGTAGACAGAAAAGGGAAACAGAAGCATTTTGGTCTAAAAATTAAAGATAAAGGTGAAATTATAACACTGAAAACGCCCTCAGGAAGAGGTACTTTAAAACATGGCTAGCTAGCTAGCAGCTAACGTCCATCTGCAATCGGCAGTGTTTTAGCTACTTCTGAATCACTAATCCTCGTCTCCATGGCGACAAAGTGAGTTTCTTACAAGTATCATCCCTGCAGGACGAGGAATAGCTAAACATGTTTCACTACACATCGTAGGAGGATACGATAGCTCAAAATGTAAACAAATGCCATAAGTGGATCGACACTTGACATCCACTGTAATGATACCAAGTACAATAGCATATTTCATCGATACTACTATGATTACATCAATATTTTTATCGTGAAATTCATATTATATTCATAAACTCAGGAAATATGTCCCTGGTCACATGAGGACTTTGAATATGACCAATGTATAATAATCCTGTAACTTTTAGGTATCGGATCGATCCCAAGATGTGTGGTATCCTCCAAAAGTGTCTAAACAACAGAAGAATAAGTGATTATTACATTTGAACAGAAGTGTAGATAGAACAAGTTCAAAGAGAAAATAAGCAGATATTAACAGTAAAAGAACAAGTAGATTAATAATCCATGTTTACAGCTTTTCCTTTATAATTTTGACAAAATAATAGAATGATAAATGACACAATATGTTACTGCATACGACAGCAGACAAATTAGGAGCCTTTGTTTGCTTACTTACTACTAAAAGACAAGTTGTCTTGTATGTTCACTATTTTTTTTGAGGACAAAATTGTTCTTCGATTGCAATAAGAAACATGATTAATGTACCGTAAGATTTTTTGTTAAAATAAAGCCAATAATTCCATTTTTTGTAGTCCCCTTTACTTAGAAAAATATCGAAATAAATTTTAGTGCCGATACCGGTACCGAAATATTGGTATTGGGACAACTCTGCTACAGTGTTATGATACGCTTCTTTATAAAATTATATTGTGTCCTTTAAATCCAGGAAATACCATAATTTCCAGACTATATGCCACACCCACTACATCAGGGGTGGGCATTACGTCGATCGCGATCGACTGGTCGATCTCGGAGGGTGTGTCAGTCGATCTCAAGCCAGGCATTAAAAAATAGACATAAAAATGAGCAATCATCAATCATACCAAGACTTCACTTTCGTCAGTTGTTTGACATTCTCGGCACCCGAGGATCTTGTGAGATGACGCTGGCTGCTGCGAGCTCATATTTAAGAAAAAAATCACTAACAGGGCGGACGCAGAGAAACACATTTTATTTCTAGAGACTCCGTACCTACTGTCAAAACTCCAAAGACCGACTGCACAGTTCCTGTCTTCACCATAAAAGACCTGTTTCATCCTGCCTGTGCTAACAAAATAAGAGTCTCAGAAAGCTAGCGTGCACAAGCTAGCAAGCTACGGAGTTTGATGCCAATGTATTTCTCCCCCGCCCTCAGCGACCGCTTTCTCACTTGCTTGCCCACCCGCACACTCACTGACGTCACTCACCTGCTGCCAGACATTAAAGGGCCACACACATATGCTACTCTCATAACAAAGTGTTTAAAAACGAGTATGCAAGTTGGACAAATGAGATGCCAAATCCAACCACTTTCATGTGGTATTGGACACAAAGGAGGACTTTTTTTTTCCTCCATTTGAAAATGCGGACGTTATCAGCACCACGGTCTAATTCCAATCAATGCAAGTCATCAGAATCAAATACACCAACTTATATTCTTGTCTTCATGAAAGAAAGGAATTTATGTGTGTTAAACATGCGTGTATTATCATTAACCACCATTAACTTGTTAACAAAAATGTCTCTTTCATAAATAAATAAATATAAATTATAAATAGGAATGATGTAGATCTCCTCGACTTGGTCAATTAAAAAGTAGCTCACCTGCAGAAAAAGTGTGAGCGCCCCTGCACTACATTTTAGAAAAAAAACAACACATTTTTTTTTCATATAATAGCTGCACCAGACAATAAGCCGCCAATGCTTACCAGTACGTTCTAAAATGAGATATTTACATAGAAAGATTATGTAAATGTTTATTGACATACCTAAATTGTTTCCAAATGGTGCCTGTAACACTGCAGCAAAGCAGATGATCAATGATAATTTTTATTCATCCTTCATGAAGTGATTAACATTTTTCTCTTTTTTTAGTAAGGTTCAAGGTGTTTATCCGGATTATTCTTCCTTGTACTTTGTAAACACTTTGAGTTTAAACCGTTTCTTAAAGTGGATCATTTTAGTACATTGTTTGATTTCTTCGCTTATTCCATTCCATATTTTAGCCATTAACAAAAAATAAAATCTATAGATTAGCTGCACTTTTGTATAAGCCGCAGGGTTTAAAGCATGGGAAAAATAGTCTGTAGAATACGGTAAGTCACTGGAAACAGGAAAGCCTAAAGAGTAAAAACAAAAGGATTTGAATTAGTAACCATAGTAGAAACTTGTTTAAATATTTAATTGATGTTGTCTGTCTATCTGTGTTAGCCCTGTAATGAGGTGGCGACTTGTCCAGGGTGTACACTGCCTTCCGCCTGAATGCAGTTGAGATAGGCTCAAGCACCCCAGCGACCCCGAACGGGAAAAGCAGTAGAAAATGGATGGATATTTTTACATTGCCATCCTGTGTTTTTGTTTGATTATCAAAAATGGAATCATTCAATGATCTTACATATATGAAGTATCAGTATAAACAATTCAATTCAATTTGTAACTACTTGGTATTAGATTACTACACAAATTTGTAGTATTGTTGTGGCTGAAAACTGTATCGCAATACAAGTTACACCATAAAAACAACAACCAGAGATTTTGCAGTCAAAAATTGGTAGCTCAGTCAACATAATTTTTACGCAAAACACAGTAGTAGTAATTTATAGTAAAATGTATTGTAATTTTTTATTAATTTGATGGTATTTTGCTATAAAGTTAAGTATTTTTATTTAGACAAAAACATGTTTTGAAAGTATGATAATATACTGTAATATTTGTTGCAATAATGTTTACTATTAAAGTTTAAAAGGTATGCAATTTCAAGCAGTGCATATATATTGTCTGTCAAAATGAAAAAAATTCCATTAAATTTGATTGAAATATATGAAGTATTTTCTGGACACATCATTTCCAGGTGTTTGTGGGCCAGATAAAATGATGTCGCGGGACAGATCTGGCCCCCGTGCCTTGAGTTTGACACCTGTGATCTGATCATTTAGATATTGTTTAAATACCTATACAATACTCGTTATCGATAGTATCGACATATGGATCAACCCTACTTTACATAGCAGCTTTAGGGGTTAGCTTTGTGTGTCGTCCTGCTTAGTGTGACCGTGTGTGCGGCATCCTTAGCCATTCCCTTTCCTCTGGTCCTCCAGTGATAATGATACTTGGAAGAAACATACTTTATTTTTCCGCCATGGTGGTGAGGACTGGTATTTTAGATGCGACTTTGCAGCTTGCCCTCAAACTTGAGCCGGTCTTCTGGCAAGACGCGCAGCGCACTCTCCTGAAATTCTTGCAACTCCTGCATGTGTCTTAGGAGGAATATGGTTGTAGGTTATATATAACTATATATATTATGTAACATGTATATGAATATAGAAATATGCATCACCTAATAATATTTAGACATGTAAACACTGAGACATAACTGCGGTAAAGGTCGACTAGGCTCGGCAGCTCATCATCTGATAAGTTAAAAAAGGCAAATATTGTCCCATGATCGGGATCAGGACATCTCGAGTTCTAGTGAAAGATTTATTGTATATGCATGCTCTTTGCTTAATATGAATACAAAAAAATCACTGTGATCAAAATTTGCAACAAATTCTGCTCCCATGACTGAACATGACTGAAGCGATGCAATATCTATCCATCTATCTAATACTGCTGCTTTATGTCCCCTGTTTGTAATGGAATTTTTGATTGGTCACAAGTCCCAGCATCACATTTTACAAATTCAATATACAATGAATACATACAATTAAACTTTTGTCTTTTAAGAGTCTTTTTTCTTTGCATAAACAAAAGAATTCCCTTGTACAGTGAATATGACAGTACTACCGTTTTAAATTAAAGTGATCAAAAAACGTGATTAATAACTGCCCTTTGATAAACTCACGGACAGACTGGCGCCAGCTTGCTATCTTGATGTTAACATCAAAACAAGAGGCATTAACGTCTTTGCTTATCAAAAAACAACTTACCCCAATCTAAACGTGCACAAACACGTGGCAGTCTGAGCAGCTAAGACGTTCAATCATTATATAGATAATTATTATTCTTTGATAAACTCCCAGACTGACTGCTGCCAGCTCACATCCTTAATTTGTACATGAAAACAAGAGGCATTAATGTCTTACCCCATTAAGAAACGACATACCCCAGTCGAAACTTGTATAAACATTACTGTCTGATCAACTAAAATATTCAATTGTGTACATGGAACCTACAAGCTGTGCTCTATTACTGTCTTGGAGTAATCGCTCTTTACTCAGAAGGAAAAAAAGACGGGGGTGTTTTAACGCTGCGTTCAAGGACCGAGTAGGACAATGCCCGCCAGAAATGATAAATAATACTGTATTTTTTTACGCACTTGACATTTAGATAAATCTGAAAATGGTACAGTACAAACCGATATTTGAAACAATAAAAGCTTAGCCATTAAGACGGATAAAATACAAACCCTGTTTCCATATGAGTTGGGAAATTGTGTTAGATGTAAATATAAACGGAATACAATGATTTGCAAATCCTTTTCAACCCATGTTCAATTGAATGCACTACAAATACAAGATATTTGATGTTCAAACTCATAAACAATTTTTTTTTTGCAAATAATAATTAACTTAGAATTTCATGGCTGCAACCCGTGCCAAAGTAGTTGGGAATGGGCATGTTCACTACTGTGTTACATCACATTTTCTTTTAACAACACTCAATAAACGTTTGGGAACTGAGGAAACTAAGTATTGAAGCTTTGAAAGTGGAATTCTTTACCATTCTTGCTTGATGTACAGCTTAAGTTGTTCAACAGTCTTGTTGTCGTATTTTACGCTTCATAATGCGCCACACATTTTCGATGGGAGACATGTCTGGAATGCAGGTGGGCCAGGAAAGTACCCGCACTCTTTTACTACGAAGCCATGCTGTTGTAACACTTGGCTTGGCATTGTTTTGCTGAAATAAGCAGGGGTGTTCATGATAACACTGTTTGGATGACAACATATAATGCTCCAAAACCTGTATGGACCATTTAGCATTAATCGTGCCTTCACAGATAAGTAAGTTACCCATGCCTTGGGCACTAATGCACCCCCATACCATCACAGATCCTGGCTTTTGAACGTTGCGCCTATAACAATCCGGATGGTTATTTTCCTCTTTGTTCTGGAGGACACCACGTCCACAGTTTCCAAATATAATTTGAAATGTGGACCCGTCAGACCACAGAACACTTTTCCAGTTTGCATCAGTCCATCTTAGATGAGCTCGGGCTTAGCGAAGCCGGCGGCGTTCCTCGGTTTTGTTGATAAATGGCATTCGCTTTGCATAGTATAGTTTTAACTTGCATTTACAGATGTACCGACCAACTGTAGTTACTGATAGTGGTTTTCTGAAGTGTTCCTGAGCCAATGTGGTGATATCCTTTACACACTGATGTCGGTTTTTGATGCAGCACCGCCTGAGGGATAAACGGTCCGTTATATCATCGCTTACATGCAATGATTTCTCCAGATTCTCTGAACCATTTGATGATTTTACAAACCGTAGATGGTAAAATCCCTAAATTCCTTGGAATAGCTCGTTGAGAAATGTTGTTCTAAAAGTGCGACAATTTGCTTACAAATTGGTGACCCTCACCCCGTCCTTGTTTGTGAATTACTTATTTTTTGGGAAGCTGCTTTTTTTGGGAAGCTGCTTTTATACCCAATCATGGCACCCACCTGTTCCCAATTAGCCTGCACACCTGTGGGATGTTCCAAATAATTGTTTGATGAGCATTCCTCAACTTTATCAGTATTTATTGCCACCTTTCCCGACTTCTTTGTCACGTGTTGCAGGCATCAAATTCTAAAGTTAATGATTGTTTGCAAAAAAAAAACTAAATTTTTATCAGTTTGAACATCAAATATGTTGTCTTTGTAGCATATTCAACTGAATATGGGTTGAAAATGATTTGCAAATCATTGTATTCCGTTTATATTTACATCTAACACAATTTCCCAACTCATATGTAAACGAGGTTTGTACTCTCGAGGAGCTCCTGCTAAAGATGGAACATTTGGCAGAAATACCGGACAATTCCACAAACTTTATGGCTGGCTCGCATCGTGGTCACTCTGTGATCACGTACGACCGTCAGACACTTCTGGATGTGGACATATCGGGCCGTTTTGGACTGATAGACACTTGCGTGCTAGACTTGCTAACTAGCATGGGAATACATCGGCGGCTACATCCAGCGGCCTGTGAAGCAGGGGAGTCTAGTAGCAGCGGGGGCCGTCTACGGAGCAGACGCCAGCGGTGTGATCGGAAACGCGGATGCCGAGCGGGGCTAAAAACAAAGCAGAAGGCTAATCCCCACAGAACACCACTTTCCTCCATCATGAAGACGGATTTAGATGGAAAATGCGAGACTACTGGTCTGGGTAAGGAGTCAGTTAAATTAGAACAAGTTTTTTCTGCTTTGAGTGTTTCAGAGTTGGACATGTGTTTTACTGAGGTGGCTAACTATGATGCGTGCAGTTTATCAAAGCAACAAACAAACAATCGGAAAATCCCCGTTACTGAGGTGGCTAACTATGATGCGTGCAGTTTATCAAAGCAACAATCAAACAATCGGAAAATTCCTGTCGTATCAATTCCTAGATATGGTCGTAACTATACTAAATGCACCGGGCATAATAAACACAACATTATTAATATTGCTACTACAGATAATTTGATCAAAAACTCCCTAAAACAGCCCACTACCTATAATATAGGTTTTTTAAACATAAGATCATTGTCTCCTAAAACGTTGTTAGTTAATGATATTATCAGAGACAACAATCTTAACGTCATCGGTCTCAGCGAAACCTGGCTTAAACCAAACGACTTTTTTGCGCTAAATGAGGCATGTCCTCCTAACTTTACACATGCGCATATTGCCCGTCCGCTCAAAAGGGGTGGGGGGGTCGCACTAATATACAACGAAAACTTTAACCTTAGTCCTAACATAAATAATAAATATAAATCGTTTGAGGTGCTTACTATGAGGTCTGTCACACCGCTGCCTCTACACCTGGCTGTTATCTACCGCCCCCCAGGGCCCTATTCGGACTTTATTAATGAATTCTCAGAGTTCGTTGCTGATCTAGTGACACACGCCGATAATATAATCATAATGGGGGACTTTAATATCCATATGAATACCCCATCGGACCCACCGTGCGTAGCGCTCCAGACTGTAATTGATAGCTGTGGTCTCACACAAATAATAAATGAACCCACGCATCGCAACGGTAATACGATAGACCTAGTGCTTGTCAGGGGCATCACCGTTTCCAAAGTTACGATACTCCCGTATACTAAAGTATTGTCCGATCATTACCTTATAAAATTCGAGGTTCAGACGCATGTTCGTCAAACTAATAATAATAATAACTGCTATAGCAGCCGCAACATTAATACAGCCACAACGACAACTCTTGCTGACCTACTGCCCTCGGTAATGGCACCATTCCCAAAGTATGTGGGCTCTATTGAAAACCTCACTAACAACTTTAACGACGCCCTGCGCGAAACCATTGATAACATAGCACTGCTAAAGTTAAAAAAAGGCTCCAAAAAAGCGCACCCCGTGGTTTACAGAAGAAACTAGAGCTCAGAAATTATTATGTAGAAAGCTGGAACGCAAATGGCGCACGACTAAACTTGAGGTGCACCATCAAGCATGGAGTGATGGTTTAATAACTTATAAACGCATGCTTACCTTAGCTAAAGCTAAATATTACTCAAATCTCATCCACCGCAATAAAAACGATCCTAAATTTTTGTTTAGTACGGTAGCATCGCTAACCCAACAAGGGACCCCCTCCAGTAGCTCAACCCACTCAGCTGATGACTTTATGCAATTCTTTAGTAAGAAAATTGAAGTCATTAGAAAGGAGATTAAAGACAATGCGTCCCAGCTACAACGGGGTTCTATTAACACTGATACGATGGTATATACGGCGGATACTGCCCTCTAAAATAGTTTCTCTCGTTTTGAGGAAATAACATTAGAGGAATTGTTACAACGTGTAAATGGAATAAAACAGACAACATGTTTACTTGACCCTCTTCCTGGGAAACTGATCAAGGAGCTCTTTGTATTATTAGGTCCATCAGTGCTAAATATTATAAACTTATCACTCTCCTCGGGCACTGTTCCCCTAGCATTCAAAAAAGCGGTTATTCATCCTCTTCTTAAAAGACCTAACCTCGATCCTGACCTCATGGTAAATTACCGACCGGTGTCTCACCTTCCCTTTATTTCAAAAATCCTTGAAAAAATTGTTGCGGAGCAGTTAAATGAACACTTAGCGTCTAACAATCTATGTGAAACCTTTCAATCCGGTTTCAGGGCAAATCACTCCACGGAGACAGCCCTCGCAAAACTGACTAATGATCTATTGCTAACGATGGATTCTGATGCGTCATCTATGTTGCTGCTCCTCGATCTTAGCGCTGCTTTCGATACCGTCGATCATAATATTTTATTAGAACGTATCAAAACACGAATTGGTATGTCAGACTTAGCCCTGTCTTGGTTTAACTCTTATCTTACTGATAGGATGCAGTGTGTCTCCCATAACAATGTGACCTCGGACTACGTTAAGGTAACATGTGGAGTTCCCCAGGGTTCGGTCCTTGGCCCTGCACTCTTCAGCATCTACATGCTGCCGCTAGGTGACATCATACGCAAATACGGTATTAGCTTTCACTGTTATGCTGATGACACCCAACTCTACATGCCCCTAAAGCTGACCAACACGCCGGATTGTAGTCAGCTGGAAGCGTGTCTTAATGAAATTAAACAATGGATGTCCGCTAACTTTTTGCAACTCAACGCCAAAAAAACGGAAATGCTGATTATCGGTCCTGCTAGACACCGAACTCTATTTAATAATACAACTCTAACATTTGACAACCAAACAATTAAACAAGGCGACACGGTAAAGAATCTGAGTATTATCTTCGACCCAACTCTCTCCTTTGAGGCACACATTAAAAGCGTTACTAAAACGGCCTTCTTTCATCTCCGTAACATCGCTAAAATTCGCTCCATTCTGTCCACTAAAGACGCTGAGATCATTATCCATGCGTTTGTTACGTCTCGCCTCGACTACTGTAACGTATTATTTTCGGGTCTCCCCATGTCTAGCATTAAAAGATTACAGTTGGTACAAAATGCGGCTGCTAGACTTTTGACAAGAACAAGAAAGTTTGATCACATTACGCCTGTACTGGCTCACCTGCACTGGCTTCCTGTGCACTTAAGATGTGACTTTAAGGTTTTACTACTTACGTATAAAATACTACACGGTCTAGCTCCATCTTATCTTGCCGATTGTATTGTACCATATGTCCCGGCAAGAAATCTGCGTTCAAAGGACTCCGGCTTATTAGTGATTCCCAAAGCCCAAAAAAAGTCTGCGGGCTATAGAGCATTTTCCGTTCGGGCTCCAGTACTCTGGAATACCCTCCCGGTAACAGTTCGCGATGCCACCTCAGTAGAAGCATTTAAGTCTCACCTTAAAACTCATTTGTATACTCTAGCCTTTAAATAGACCTCCTTTTTAGACCAGTTGATCTGCCGTTTCTTTTCTTTTTCTTCTATGTCCCACTCTCCCGTGTGGAGGGGGTCCGGTCCGATCCGGTGGCCATGTACTGCTCGCCTGTGTATCGGCTGGGGACATCTCTGCGCTGCTGGTCCGCCTACGCTTGGGATGGTTTCCTGCTGGCTCCGCTGTGAACGGGACTCTCGCTGCTGTGTCTTGGATCCTCTTTGGACTGGACTCTCGCGACTGTGTTGTATCCATTGTGGATTGAAATTTCACAGTATCCTGTTAGATCCGCTCGACATCCATTGCTTTCCTCCTCTCTAAGGTTCTCATAGTCATCATTGTCACCGACGTCCCACTGGGTCATAATTGTCACCAATGTCCCACTGGGTGTGAGTTTTCCTTGCCCTTATGTGGGCCTACCGAGGATGTCGTGGTGGTTTGTGCAGCCCTTTGAGACACTAGTGATTTAGGGCTATATAAATAAACATTGATTGATTGATTGATACACTAAGCCAGATAACACACTAATTCATTGTTTAAGACAGTGGTTCTCAACCTTTATAAAAATGTTTTAATTCAAGTACCCCCTAATCAGAGCAAAGCATTTTTGGTTGAAAAAAAGGAGATAAAGAAGTAAAATACAGCACTATGTCATCAGTTTCTGATTTATTAAATTGTATTGCTCATTTGTAGTCGTCTTTCTTGAACTATTTGGAAAAAAGGATCTAAAATAACTAAAAACTTGTTGAAAAATAAACAAGTGGTTCAATTATAAATAAAGATTTCTACACATAGAAGTAATCAACTTAAAGTGCCCTCTTTGGGGATTGTAATAGAGATCCATCTGGATTCATGAACTTGATTCTAAACATTTCTTCACAAAAAAAATTAATCTTTAACATCAATATTTATGGAACATGTCCACACAAAATCTAGCTGTCAACACTGAATATTGCATTGTTAAATTTCTTTTCACATTTTATGAATTCACATTCATATTTTGTTGAAGTATTATTCAATGAATATTTATAAAGGATTTTTGAATTGTTGCTATTTTTAGAATATTTGTAAAAAATCTCACGTACCCCTTGGCATACCTTCAAGTACCCCCAGGGGTACGCTTACCCCCATTTGATAACCACTGGTTTAAGGATCCCCTCTGTGGATGTTTTTTTACACGGGTAAGTACGCCGTGTATTTCTTGAATCTCCGTTTCTTACCTTGTATGGACTCACTGGTAGTTTGCAAACTGAGTTCGGAGAGGAAGTGACGCCAGAAAGACTGCAGCCCACACAGGAAGTAAAAAAAAAAAGGTAAATGGTTGTAATTGTATAGCGCTTTTCTGCCCCTTTTTAAGGAGCCCAAAGCGCTTTGACAGTATTTCCACATTCACCCATTCACACACACATTCACACACTGATGGCGGGAGCTGCCATGCAAGGCGCTAACCAGCAGCCATCAGGAGCAAGCGTGAAGTGTCTTGCTCAAGAACACAGCGGATGTGACTAGGATGGTAGAAGGTGGGGATTGAACCAGTAACCCTTAGATTGCTGGCACGGCCACTCTACCAACTTCGCCACGCCGTCCCCTGTGAAGTGACATCAGAAAGAACGCACCACAGCCAGCTTCATAATAAAGCAGCTTCGTAACTCGGAGCTAACCGCTGGAGAAAGGGAAGCGATTTATCCAGACATGCCGTGTTTCTCCTTCCGTCTGTACAAATCAAACATGAATACCTTAAGAGAAAGGGATTGCAGCTATTTGGGATACAACACTTCTCAGACGCCAAGAGAACTTTCGACTCTCGAGGTCAGCTGTGATTCTACTTACCGAAAAACTTTGTCCATTTGTCGAAGGAGAGTCAACGAGAGTGCGGGCTCCTATGGATCTGATAAAAAAAAGGTAGCGCGTGCTTTGTATTACCTGGCCGTCGGGGGAAGACTACGGAAAACGGTGAATGCATTTAGACTGGCAAAGCAGACTGTATCAGTTATTGTTCGCCATGTATGTCGCGGACCCAACGTCTAGGTCCAGAGTATATAAAGTCACCAAAAACGAATGAACAAAGAAGGTGAACGCAAAAGAGTGAGGGGTGTCCTGAACAGATATCTAGATCCCTAGATTGATTGTTGTCAAATGTTCTTTATGACATTGTCACATATCCATTAAAGATTTGATTAATTTATAATTGTTCAGGTGTTATTCGCTACAATAGGGCCCCACAACACACTGGATTCCAGTTAATTGAAATACCACAACACTGGATATAATTCAGATAAGTTAGATTTAAGAACTTGCACACAAAGCAACACTGGAGGTGACTATGAGGTGCGCATTTTCTCCGCATGCGTAGTAGGTCGCGTTGCGTCGACGGACGGAAGGGGGAGGGGGTCTTAAACGACCATTTTGTGTGCGTGGACAAGGATAAGTTTAGGTGGAATTTACCCTGGGTAACCTTAGTGTAGAAGGGGCCTAAAACTAAACAGTGGTACAATAACACAATCATTTTGGTCACAATAGTCATGATATGAAGTGATGTCTCGCTGAAGCTGTTTGTTTTTTGTCACAAATCGTTTGAATCACTCAATCCAATCCGATGGGATTAAGTGCTTTGCGAACACCCCAGATGTAGTTGATAGAAAAGCGCTATATAAATGTAATCCATCAATATTATTATTATTATCACTACAAACAGTGAGCTCACCAACAGAACTACCAAACATAGCGGGCCTCGACCTTAACGGTTCCAACTCAGGCAGGTTTCTCCACTGGCGTTTCTCAGCCAAGCAGGCTAAACCGTCAACCATCGGCGCTAACCCAGGATTTCCACTGGATGCGTAAGGGCTGCTGAACAGTGCCGCCATGAAACGTCGCGACCATCCACCGATCCCCACCGCCGTTCTGATGCACATGGTTGCGGCTCCGTCGTGCGGCGAAGCAGCACAGACTTTTACGAGATGTCGCGTTATAATGTGATAAGGGGAGATGTAGTAAAGCGAACCACAAACAGTTTATTTTGTCCTTCCAGAGGGGCAGAAAAAAAGTAATCTCTTTCCTGCCATTCAAGATACGTGACGGCTGCTGACCAGCAACCATACTTGCCAACCTTGAGACATCCGAATTCGGGAGATGGGGGTGGATGAGTATATATTTTCAAGTATATATATATATATATATATATATATATATATATATATATATATATATATATATATATAGTGGGGCAAAAAAGTATCTAGCCAGCCATCGATTGTGCAAGTGCTCCCACTTAAAATGATGACAGAGGTCTGTAATTTTCATCATAGGTACACTTCAACTGTGAGACACTGTGAAAAAAAAATCCAGGAATTCACATTGTAGGAATTTTAAAGAATTTATTTGTAAATTATGGTGGAAAATAAGTATTTGGTCAACCATTCAAAGCTCTCACTGATGGAAGGAGGTTTTGGCTCAAAATCTCACGATACATGGCCCCATTCATTCTTTCCTTAACACGGATCAATCGTCCTGTCCCCTTAGCAGAAAAAAAGCCCCAAAGCATAACGTTTTCACCCCCATGCTTCACAGTAGGTATGGTGTTCTTGGGATGCAACTCAGTATTCTTCTTCCTCCAAACACAAGTTGAGTTCATACCAAAATGGATACATGGATGAGGATTGGGAGAATGTCATGTGGTCAGATGAAACCAAAATAGAACTAAACAAAACAATGCAATACTCAGTGTTGACAACTAGATTTTTTTGTGGACATGCTCCATAAATATTGATGTTAGATATATTTTTCGGTGAATAAATGTTTAGAATTAAGTTCATGGATCCAGATGGATCTCTATTACAATCCCCAAAGACGGCACTTTAAGTTGATGATTACTTCTATGTGTAGAAATCTTTTTTTATAATTGAATCACTTGTTTATTTTTCAACAAGTTTTTAGTTATTTGTATATCTTTTTTTTCCAAATAGTTCAAGAAAGACCACTACAAATTAGCTATATTTTGCACTGTTATACAATTTAATAAATCAGAAACTGATGACATAGTGCTGTATTTTACTTCTTTATCTCTTTTTTTCAACCAAAAATGCTTTGCTCTGATTAGGGGGTACTTGAATTAAAAAAATGTTCACAGGGGGTACATCACTGAAAAACGGTTGAGAGCCACTGGAATACCACATGAAAGTGGTTGATTTTTGGCATTGTATTTGTCCAGCTTCCATACTTGTTTTTTTATTTTACTTTACAAACAATACAATGATGGCAAACTCCGTAGCTTGCTAGCTTGTGCATGCCAGCTTTCTGAGACTCTTATTTTGTTAGCGCATGCAGGATGAAGCAGCGCTTTTATTGTGAAGACAGAAACTGTGCAGTTAGTCTTTAGAGCTTCGACGACAGGTACGGTTCGTGAGTCTATAATACTTAGTTATATTCAGGTCATGGAGTACAGTATTGTTGGTGGTTTTTGGATGTTTTTAGGAAGACTTTATGGGTGCAATGGAGTACTACCTTTAGCTGCATTGTTAGCTACCTCGTACTTGCTGTATTTTACAACTTGAATGCATAAAAAACAAAGACATGTGTTCTTCTTTTGCATAGTTATTTTAAATGATATGCAAAATTCCAACATATATGCATTGTATTGTGACTCCGCCAAATTAAAACACATTCACAACAACAACAACTGATTTAAATCATAATAAACAATGGCGGCACAAGAAAACAATTTCATTTAAATCATGCCTGTCATAAACAGTGTCATTAGTTTTTCATGTCAAGAATTCGGAACCCCATGACAACAAATGATTACCGGGTTTCGATTAAAAAATTGTGATTAACTGCAATAAGTGTTCAATCTGATTAATAATGATGATGAATTGATCTAATTAATGGCATACATTTTGACAGCCTTAATACAAACCCCGTTTCCATATGTGTTGGGAAATTGTGTTAGATGTAAATATAAACGGAATACAATGATTTGCAAATTCCTTTTCGATGTCGAATATTTCCAAAAACAATTTGAAATGTGGACTCGTCAGACCACAGAACACTTTTCCACTTTGCATCAGTCCATCTTAAATGATCTCGGGCCCAGAGAAGCCGGCGGCGTTTCTAGAAGTTGTTGATAAATGGCTTTCGCTTTGCATAGTAGAGCTTTAACTTGCACTTACAGATGTAGCGACAAACTGTATTTAGTGACAGTGGTTTTCTGAAGTGTTCCTGAGCCCATGTGGTGATATCCTTTAGAGATTGATGTTGGTTTTTGATACAGTGCCGTCTGAGGGATCGAAGGTCACGGTCATTCAATCTTGGTTTCTGGCCTTGCCGCTGACGTGGAGTGATTTCTCCAGATTCTCTGAACCTTTTGATGATATTATGGACCGTAGATGTTAAAAACCCTAAATTTCTTGCAATTGCACTTTGAGAAACGTTGTTCTTAAACTGTTCGACTATTTGCTCACGCAGTTGTGGACAGAGGGGTGTACCTCGCCCCATCCTTTCTTGTGAAAGACTGAGCATTTTTAGGGAAGATGTTTTTATACCCAATCATGGCACCCACCTGTTCCCAATTAGCCTGCACACCTGTGGGATGTTCCAAATAAGTGTTTGATAAGCATTCCTCAACTTTATCAGTATTTAATGCCACCTTTCCCAACTTCTTTGTCACGTGTTGCTGGCGTCAAATTCTAAAGTTAATGATTATTTAGAAAAAAAAAAAATGTTCATCAGTTTGAACATCAAATATGTTGTCTTTGTAGCATATTCAACTGAATATGGGTTGAAAATGATTTGCAAATCATTGTATTCCGTTTATATTTACATCTAACACAATTTCCCAACTCATATGGAAACGGGGTTTGTAATAGGTTAATGCTGGCTGCTTCGGGTATATTGCTAATTCAAATAAGTTCATCGTTGTTTACTTAAATACACCTGGCACACGGGTTCTAAAGGAAAAACAGAATACAGACGCAAGTAATATTCAGTGTCATGAAGAAGCGTCCTGTATTTTGGAAAGATTACATAAGTACTGTAGGCACTGGGCCACAAGGAAGTTACATACACATAGTTGAGTGATATCCTATAGTAGGATGTGCTGCATTTGTAAAGACAGGAATGTATGATTAGAGGCAATCACAATAGCTGATCTGTCTCGCTGCCAGGTGGTTGCGAGTTTGAATCTCAACTTGCATCTGTCTGTTATGAGTATGCATGTTCTCCCCGTGCTCATATAGATTAGATCCACGCTCTTTGGGTTCATTGAAGAGTCCAATATAAATATGAATGGTGGGTTGTTGAGGGGGATAAGTGGATACGCTGAAAAAAGGGAAAGCATGGACAATAATAAGTTGAATTATATATTTCGCCATGAGTAAGTACTGTGTTTGGTACTTTTACAGGCACTGACCGATATCTTTCGGTACTACTAAGTACCGTGTTTTCTGGACCATAGGGCACACCGGATTACAAGGCGCACTACCTATGAATGGGTCTATTCAGGTCTTTTTTTCATACTAAAGGCGCACGATAAGGCGCAATAAAGGTGTCCTATTAGGATTTTTTTTTTAATTTAAAACATTTCCTTGTGGTCTACATAACATGTGATGGTGGTTCTTTGGTCAAAATGTTGCATAGATTATGTTTTATAGATCATCTTCAAGTCGCTTTCTGACAGTTGCTTCAGGATGCGCCGTTTTGTGGGCGGTCTTATTTACGTGGCTCACCTTCGACAGCTTCTTCTCCCCGTCATCTTTGCTGTAGCCATGTGGCGTGCAAGGACGGGAGTGGAAGAAGTGTCAAATGATGGAGCTAACTGTTTTAATGACATTTACTTCAATCAACAATGGAGCAGCATCTCCTCATCCGTGGCTCACTAGTGCAACAACAACGGAGGAATTGTTTTCCCGTGAAAAAAACGTCCGACCGTAACTCTCTAATAACTAAAGTTCGTTGGGTGAATTATATAAACTTACTACACCGGTAGTTTTTAGCACTTCTATAGCAAAATATAAGTTAGAACTTTACACTACTTTATATTAGAAATGGCATCAGCAGAGGGTGAATGTACCATAACAAGAAGATAGTGAAAAAGAAGAAGCGTATCATCTACGGCTTCGACACGGACTACAGTGGCGGACGTGCGCAAATTTTCAAGACTTATGCAGATCTTAAATAGACTTCAGCAGGTACCAGAAGGTAAGAAAGGTTTCTTTTGCATAATATTGTGAAACAAAACGGCAGATAATATGTCTGCTAATGGGTGTCATTTTGTGGTCCCTATACACACAGTAGTAATACTTATATCTCTGACAAGGGTAGCCGTAATGAGTCGACAATCCATCAAGCGGTGCGGCTTCAAAGTCGTACTAAAACATTTTGACAGATTTTTGAGTGCCGTGTGTAATGTTCTTTATTTTCAATGGAATATTTAAACTTTTGATGTTGTTCACTGGCGTCATATTGCAGTCTACACGTATCTCTTATGTGTAAAAGGTAAATGGGTTGTACTAGAATTGCGCTTTTCTACCTTCAAGGTACTCATAGCGCTTTGACACTATTTCCACATTCATCCATTCACACACTGATGGCGGGAGCTGCTATGCAAGGCGCTAACCACGGCCCATCAGGAGCAAGGGTGAAGTGTCTTGCTCAAGGACACAGCAGACGTGACTAGGTTGGTAGAAGTTGGGGATTGAAGCCGGAACCCTTAGGTTCTTTATTTTCAATGGAAATTTTACTGGCGTCATTGCAGTCTACACATATCTCTTATGTGTGACTATCATCTACTGGTCACACTTGTCATTACTCCATGTACCAAATAAAATAGCTTCGAGGTCGTTAAGCACAATTAGAATTATTCCGTACATTAGGCTCACCAGGTTATAATGCGCACTGTAGACTTTTGAGAAAATTAAAGGATTTTAAGTGCGCCTCAGTCAGAAAAATACGGTACCTTATCACGTAAAGTCACATGGAGCCATATTTGGATTTATTTTTTGCACGTGACGTAAACGTCCTGTTCCAGTGTCACACCTGCTCAAGAACTTGGCTGCGAAACAGTCACTCAGAGCAGACTCAGCCAGACGGCCTCTGAAAATGTTACAATTATCAATGCCAACAAAGCAAGAAGACGGCACACAGTCGGGTTCCATTTTTCAAAACACAGTAGCTTGATGCTAATTGGATGTGCCATAGACATGGCACTGATTAGCATCAGTGATTTTACATGGCGATTTTAACACCTTCAAATTTTGTAATCAAAATAACAACGGAGATGCATGTTACAATCAAAACAGCTGATGCATAATAAATACAATACCTACAGCCTAATCTACAAGAAGTCTGCGTGTAATAAAACACGTGCAAACTTGTGCAAAGCTGATCTTCTAAGATGATGCGCAGGATCGAGTCTCTTAAAGAGGACATATAATGCAAAACCTATAGAAGTATTATTGTAGCTAAATTATTAGCAAACGCATATCTCAATCTTTGCATCTGTAATCCAATTTATGTGTCTGTGAACTAATGTGTGTGTGTGTGAGTGTGTATCAATGTGTATGTGTAATCAGAGTCACATGTGCGTGATTTAAGTTGTCGGTTTTATGATTGGTATGTGGGTTAAAAAAAAATCAGTTTGTTCATTTGTCCTCGATTTGATGTGCAATGAATGTGTAAAGCAATCTGTGTCTCGGCAGGAGTGTAGCAAAAGTTCAGAAAACAAACACACACACACACACACACACACACACACACATACACATGCACATTAGTTCAAAGGCATGTGAATTGAATTACTGATGCACAGATTGAATACTCATAATTGCAAATAACTTTGCTGAAATAATACTTCCATAAAAAAGCTTTTTACCCGTTTTTGGGTATTTGGGATCTCCATAAATTCTGAAGATTAGAAATGTGAAATAAAATCATGGAAGCATGGCGGAGGTATTTATAAAACAATTGTGCCTTCTTTCATTCTTCCTCCAAATTAGCCGTTTGGAATATGCCAAATTTGTGACGTTTCCCCCACGGGTGACGTCAGCAGATATCTCCATATATGGTAGAGATTTACCCGACGAGCTTTGCGCGAGTCCAACATTTTAGTCCTTGCTGTAGTCAATAAGCTCCTTATTTTTTGCTACCCACTTGTTGTGGGGCAGACTTTCCCGTACATGCGCATGCATGCTCCGCTGTTGCAATTTCTAATACAAGTGAAGTGAAGTTGTGTCCTTGGGCAAGACACTTTACCCACCTGCTCCCGGTGCCACCCACACAGGTTTAAATGTAACTTAGATATTGGGTTTCACTATGTAAAGCGCTTTGAGTCACTAGAGAAAAGCGCTATATAAATAAAATTCACTTCACGGCAGTGACTAGAATGGCGGAAGCGGGGATTGAACCTAGAACCCTCAATTTGCTGGCACGGCCGCTCTACCAACTGAGCTATACCGCCCAAATACCGCATTTTTCGGAATATAAGTCGCACCTGCCGAAAATGGATAATAAAGAAGGAAAAAAACATATATAAGTCGCACTGGAGTATAAGTTGCATTTTTTGGGGAAATGTATTTGATAAAACCCAACACCAAGAATAGATAAAATATATGAAAATAAATGAACAATAGTGAACAACAGGCTGAATAAGTGTACGTTATATGACGCATAAATAACCAACTGAGAAGGTGCCTGGTATGTTAACGTAACATATTATGGTAAGAGTCATTCAAATAACTATAACATAGAGAACATGCTATACGTTTACCAAAAAATCTGTCACTCCTAATAGCTAAATCCGATGAAATCTTATACGTCTAGTCTCTTACGTGAATGAGCTGAATAATATTATTTGATATTTTACGGTAATGTGTTAATAATTTCACACCTAAGTCGCTCCTGAGTATAAGTCGCACCCCCGGCTAAACTATGAAAAAACCTGCGACTTATAGTCCGAAAAATACGGTATGATACAAAGTAGCGTATAGTTCGGACTTAATTTGTACGTAGACTCGCTATGGACGAGCTCAAAACAACATTAGCCTGACCGGTAGAAGTTGCTGTCGAAGTTAAGGCAGGTAAATAAGTACTCCCACAAATCTGGGCATCCTAAAGAGATGTTCAGAAAGTGGTTTGAAAACATAATCTATGCAGCATTTTGACAAAAGAATTGGCATTAGATGCTATGTAGACCAGGGGTCACCAACCTTTTTTGCACGAGACACCGGTTTAATGTAGGCATTATTTTCACTGACCGGCCTTCCACGTGCACCAGATAAATATAGCGAAAAAGTATGTGAAAATTTAATACATGAAAAAAACTAATCATAATGTTGAATTAGTGGGAGCCCTTTGCCTTGGTCCTTTGCAAAAAAATTGTCAATAAACTTTAGTTTTTTACTCATTTTTGCTAGTAGTAGCTTTTTTATTGGCTTTAGTATCACTTGGAAGAACAAGAGCATAATACGGCTAGAAATACTTGCAATTAGATCCAGTAGATTTCTGTTGATTTCTATTTCCAGTTTAAAAGTTATGTATTCATATTGTGTGCAATATTTTATATGTAGATAAAGCAATGGTAGCTTTTTTTGGTCCAATGCATATGTTATTGCGAAATACTTGTGTAATAGGACTATGTGCAATAATACCAGGAGATGTATATTGTCTTTCCTCAGCACAATTATGTTATGCAACAATTTTGCACTTCTCCATCTGCCTTATGCACTTTAACTACTATGGTCCCTTTGTTCCTGATCTGCCCTGATCTTAGGTCATCAACCTGCCGCGGACTGCAGATATAACCTAGCTTTTGGCTGCGATTTGGCAACTTTACATTTTATCTGTTTATTAATGTGCATTGTCCCATGTAACAAAGATGTAACAAATATAGCAAATGGCGATTTCCTAACAGGGGTTTCATAATACAGCTATGAACAAGCTTATTGGTGTGTCTGGTGGGACTGGCGAAAGTTGTTAAGTAGGAGAAAATGTGGTCGGTTATAAATTATTTAATGTCTCTGTGCAGTCTGGAAGCAAATGCATCACGGACCGGTGCCGGTCCCCGAACCGGTGGTTGGGCACCACTGATGTAGACCACAGTGAAAACATTTTTTTTTTTTAAACAATTAACCCATTTTAACATACACAGAAGTACCAAAAATGTGTACCTTTGAGTTAGGGCTGGGCGATACATCAAATATACTCGATATATCGCGGGTGTGTCTCTGTGCGATATAGAAAATGACTGTATGGTGAGTATGCGAGTGTACGTTCTCACGCACATTGTTTTTATGTTGAAAAATAAACTGAGAAATCATTCAAAAACAAAGCTCAGTTGACAGTAAAAAGTTGTGTCGCAATTGTTGGATATGACTTTAAACCATAACCAAGCATGCATCACTATAGCTCTTGTCTCAAAGTAGGTGTACTGTCACCACCTGTCACATCACACCCTGACTTATTTTGAGTTTTTTGCTGTTTTCCTCTGTGTAATGTTTTAGTTTTTGTCTTGTGCTCCTATTTTGGTGGCTTTTTCTCTTTTTTTGGTATTTTCTTGTAGCAGTTGCATGTCTTTCTTTGAGCCATTTTTCACGCATCTACTTTGTTTAAGCAATCAAGAATACTAAAGGTGTTTTTATCCTTCTTTGTGAGAACATTGTCATGTCATGTTTGGATTTACTTTGTGGACGTTGTCTTTGCTCCACAGTAAGGCTTTGCTGTCGTCCAGCATTTTGTTTTGGTTTACTTTGTAGCCAGTTCAGTTTTAGTTTTGTTCTGCATAGCCATCTCTAAGCTTCAATGCCTTTTCTTAGGGGAACTCACCTTTTGTTTATTTTTGGTGTAAGCATTAAACACCTTCACCCTACCTCCCGCTGTTTCCGACATATGCAAAGCAATTAGCTACCGGCTGCCACCTGCTGATTTTCGAGAGTATTACATGGTTACTCTGCCGAACTCTAGACAGCACCGACACTTAACAACAACGTATAATTTGCAGACTATAATTACTGGTTTGCAAAAAATATTTTTAACTCAAATAGGTGAAATTAGATCATCCCCCACGGCACACCGGATTGTATCTCGTGCCGTGACACAGTGGTTGAAAAACACTGTTATACGCTATCTGCATATAATCATTTGTGCACCCATGCCTTCTTTGATCGTGGAACCACATGACCACTGTATAGAAACTCACATACAAGCTTGTTGTATTCAGGCCAGACACACCCTCCGTGCGACGAAACAACAGCATTATGGAACACTTCCGTCCTCCGAGGCTGTGTTTCTCAGCCATTACATTTATTGCCGTAGTGTCTTTAATTAATTAAAGCCTGGTGGTCACATGAGCAGTCCCATGGAGCAGTTTCTGTGAAAAAATATCGGATTTGGAGAAAGATAAGGAGAAGGGATGAAATTAAAGAAAAAAGAAAAGGCAAAACGAGCAAGATCAGCAGTCCCTCCCCTCACTCACCAAGGCTGAGAGGAGCCAGAAGAAAGAGTAGGCCCAAAATAATTAGTGGCTTTTTCTCAGAACTCACTGGGTTTTTAATTATTTGTCCCATTTTGGAGCCTTAGCTCCTTGAATTTGGCAAGAATGTCTTATATAGGACACCTAATGTAGATTAATTTGCAACATCAGGGGGCCGTCACATGCGTTGGGTCACATGTATTGCTGTTGGCATTGAATCGCAATGTAACAAGAGAGCGTTATGAATGAAGGTAAAGAAGAAAAAGGACCACATGATTCTTGTCCTACTTTGTTTATCACTAGTAAAAAAACATGTCTCTCCAAGTACCACCACCAAGACCAATGTTGAAATACACTAGCCTAGTAGGCCTAAGTATTTTTTTAAATTTAACAAGTATATTTATTTAATATGTTTGGTCACACAGTTTGAACAGTAACACTGTGTTTGGACATAGGAAAATAAAACACTGTACTTAAATCAAGTGATTCTACAGCGTACAACTAAATGAAGCCCACGTACCTCAGTTTGAGAATGACTGTACTAAAGGTTTGCGTGTACCAAAACACATGCAAACTCAATAGCACATGCAAAGCTAATCTACTCAACATGTGCATTGCTTCTGTTAAGCAGAATAAGGCCCACAATACTGTAAGTAAAAGATGCAAACATAAATATTTAGCGCAAACAATGTGATTTATCCACAGTCATCACCGTTATGCGAGCACTATTTAGCGTTTTATTTAGAGGGGCGGGGGATTTTTCTGGCTAGCTGTAATATTGTGTAAATTGTTTTATAACATATTCTGGTCAAGTTCTCAATTACAAAATGATAAGCAGGCTCAATATTACATCTTATTAATTGAGAAGGTTAATACATTGTCATGCAGCAATATGAAAATTATTATTTGAGGAGCTTGGCGAAGTGGCTGGGGAAAGAGAAGTCTGGGCTTCCCTGCTTTGGCTGCCTGCCCCCGCGACCCGACCTCGGATAAGTGGAAGAAGATGGATGTATGTGTGAATTATGTGAATTATATTTATATAGCGCTTTTCTCTAGTGACTCAAAGCGCTTTACATAGTGAAACCCAATATCTAAATTACATTTAAACCAGTGTGGGTGGCACTGGAAGCAGGTAGGTAAAGTGTCTTGCCCAAGGACACAACGGCAGTGACTAGGGTGGCGGAAGCGGGAATCGAACCTGGAACCCTCAAGTTGCTGGCACGGCCGCTCTACCAACCGAGCTATGCCGCCCCGTATGGATGGGTACACTTAGTTATACATTTTCATCATTAATACCTGTGATTAATCACGATTAATTTTGAGTTAACTATGACAATGTGATAAAATATTTTAATTGTTTGACAGCCCTATTAAAATATTTGTTGGATATTAATATAGGAAAATAAAACACTGTACGTGGAAGTAGTGTCAAAGCGCTTCGAGTACCTTGAAGGTAGAAAAGCGCTATACAAGTACAACCCATTTATTTATCATTTACTTTAATCAAGTGATTCTTTAGCGCACCACTAAATGGAGCCCACGTACCACAGTTTGAGAATAACTGTACTAAAGGTTTGCGTGTACTAAAACACGTGCAAACACACGCAAAGCTGACTTACTCAACGTGTGCAAAGTAAATTGCGTCTGTTAAGTGAGCAAAATAAGGCGTGCAATCCATTTTGCGTCTCTGTTTTTATGAATATGCAAAATATATGCTGATTATCAGAACGGCCACAATACTGGGAAGAGAAGATGCAAATATAATTATCTAGTAGGCTGTGAATCCTTGGGCATTGATTGATTGATTGAAACTTTTATTAGTAGATTGCACAGTACAGTACATATTCCGTACAATTGATCACTAAATGATAACACCCGAATAAGTTTTTCAACTTGTCAGGGTCCACGTTAATCAATTCATCACACCATTCAATTTAATTCCTGGGGGTATCGATTACATTCAGAATTGATTCTCGATTCAAAGCGATTCTCGATTCAAAATCATTACTTTTTAATATCATTGGGTGCCAGTTCTCTGATTAACTGCATTCCTCCATAAAATAGATAAACAGCTTATATACATTTCTTTATTACTTAAAAGAAAATTGGTTTTGTTTAATAAAATTCTAGCCAAACATTTAATAGTCAAATACAAATAAGACAACAGAATACGTATCCAACACTTCTCTTTTCTAGAATAAATCTCAACAACAAATATGGGCATCTACAAACCCCGTTTCCATATGAGTTGGGAAATTGTGTTAGATGTAAATATAAACGGAATACAATGATTTGCAAATCCTTTTCAACCCATATTCAGTTGAATATGCTACAAGGACAAAATATTTGATGTTCAAACTGATAAACCTTTTTTTTTTTTGCAAATAATCGTTAACTTTAGAATTTGATGCCAGCAACACGTGACAAAGAAGTTGGGAAAGGTGGCAATAAATATTGATAAAGTTGAGGATTGCTCATCAAACACTTATTTGGAACATCCCACAGGTGTGCAGGCTAATTGAGAACAGGTGGGTGTCATGATTGGGTATAAAAACGGCTTCCCAAAAAATGCTCAGTCTTTCACAAGAAAGGATGGGGCGAGGTACACCCCTTTGTCCACAACTGCGTGAGCAAATAGTCAAACAGTTTAAGAACTACGTTTCTCAAAGTGCAATTGCAAGAAATTTAGGGTTTTTAACATCTACGGTCCATAATATCATCAAAAGGTTCAGAGAATCTGGAGAAATCACTCCACGTAAGCGGCATGGCCGGAAACCAACATTATATGACCGTGACCATCGATCCTTCAGACGACACTGTATCAAAAACCGACATCAATCTCTAAAGAATATCACCACATGGGCTCAGGAACACTTCAGAAAACCACTGTCACTAAATACAGTTCGTCGCTACATCTGTAAGTGCAAGTTAAAGCTCTACTATGCAAAACGAAAGCCATTTATCAACAACATCCAGAAACGGCGCCGGCTTCTCTGGGCCCGAGATCATCTAAGATGGACTGATGCAAAGTGAAAAAGTGTTCTGTGGTCAGACAAGTCCACATTTCAAATTGTTTTTGGAAATATTCAACATCGTGTCATCCGGACCAAAGTGGAAGCGAACCATCCGGACTGTTATCAACACAAAGTTCAAAAGCCAGCCTCTGTTGATGTATGGGGGTGCATTAGTGCCCAAGGCCTGAGTAACTTACACAATTGTGAAGGCATCATTAATGCTGAAAGGTACATACAGGTTTTGAAACAACATATGCTGCCATCTAAGCGCCGTCATTTTCATGGACGCCCCTGCTTATTTCAGCAAGACAATGCCAAGCCACATTTAGCACGTGTTACAACAGCGTGGCTTCATTAAAAAATAATGTGGATACTTTCCTGGCCCGCCTGCAGTCCAGACCTGTCTCCCATCGAAAATATGTGGCGCATTATGAAGCGTAAAATACGACAGCAGAGACCCATGACTGCTGAACGACTGAAGCTCTACATAAAACAAGAATGGGAAAGAATTCCACTTTCAAAGCTTCAACAATTAGTTTCCTCAGTTCCCAAACGTTTATTGAGTGTTGTTAAAAGAAAAGGTAATACAACACAGTGGTGAACATGTTCTTTCCCAACTACTTTGGCACATGTTGCAGCCATGAAAATCTAAGTTAATTATTATACGCAAAAAAATAATAATTATGGGTTTGCATAGCATATTCAACTGAATATGGGTTGAAAATGATTTGCAAATCATTGTATTCTGTTTATATTTACATCTAACACAATTTCCCAACTCATATGGAAACGGGGTTTGTACATTGACAATATGATACAAAATTTTATGTTATATTTAGCATGTGTCAGAAGGATGTGCAAACTGACAGTTCCACACACGGCTTCAGGATCGGTGCTCGCGCTGCAAAGACAGACGATGGACAGACGAGAATCCTCTGTCCAATGAGTGTGTATCAATGGGCGCAGTTGAGTGTTCCAACAGGACAATGACCCCAAACACATGTCAAAAGTGGTAAAGGAATGACTAAATCTGGCAAGAATTAAGGTTTTAGAATGGCCTTCGGTAAATCCTGACTTAAACGTGTGGACAATGCTGAAGAAACAAGTCCATGTCAGAAATCCAACAAATTTAGCTGAACTGCACCAAATTTGTCAAGCGTAGTAGTCAAAAATTCAACCAGAAGCATTGTGGATGGCTACCAAAAGCACCTAATTGCAGTGAAACTTGCCAAGAGACATGTAGCCAAATATTAACATTGCTGTATGTATACTTTTGACCCAGCAGATTTGGTCACATTTTCAGTAGACCCATATTGAATTTATAAAAGAAACAAACTCAATGAATGTTTTTTGTGCTCCAATCACTCTATCACAAAAAATAAGGGTTGTAGAAATGATTGGAAACTGAAGACAGCCATGACATTATGTTCTTGACAAGTGTATTTAAACTTTTGACCACGACTGTGCATATACATATTCTGAGCAACTAAGATATTCAACTACGAGATCGGTAGGTCATGAGTTCAAACCCGGCTGAGTAATACCAAAGACTATAAAAATGGGACCCATTACCTCCCTGCTTGGCACTCAGCATTAAGGGTTGGAAATGGGGGTTAAATCACCAAAAAATTATTCCCGGGTGCGGCACCGCTGCTGCCCACTGCTCCCCTCACCTCCCAGGGGGTGATCAAGGGGATGGGTCAAATGCAGATAATAATTTCGCCACATCTATTGTGAGTGCGACAATCATTAGTACTTAAACTTTAACTTTAACTGTGCATAACACAGAGCTTCTATAGTTCCCGGTTGCAGCAACATGGCCATTCAATTTAGCTGAAATCTGCTTGTGTTGGACAGGAAGTTATGCACAGACACAAAATAAACTATCCAGTTTACTTTCAAAGTAAAATACTCGGCTTTCAAGGCGGATCGTTTTTTTTTTTGTTTTTTTTTACACGATTAAACATCCAACAGACCTGGCGTCACCTTGTCGAGGGTTTTCAGACATACAGTAATTTCACCTCGTTGACACAAGCGGATGAGGACACGCTGATTCTGGAACGAATCATTTGCATGCATATCCCGGGCAGCTATATGGGGGCCTGTGTTAAATACCAGCTGATATGGAAGCCGGGGAAAGCAGGAGAGTGGTCCGTGTGCGTGTGTGCAACAAAATAAACTGTTTGTGGTTGACTTTACTACCACTTTCCTTATCACGTGACTACACCCAGATTCTGCGCTATTCCGCTGCACGATGGCGCTGTTCAGCTGCTGTTCCGCATTAAATAGAAATCCGGTATGACTGTCTCTCCGAGTGATTAATCTTTACTCAGATGGACAAGGACGTAGGTGTTTTAATGGTGTGTTCAAGGACCGCTAAACAGAGTAGGACAAAGCCTGCCAGAAGTAATAAATAATATTGATAGATTTTGTTACACACTTTTCATTTAAATACATTTGTGGAGGGGGCGTGGCCTGTGGGCCTGCAGCGAAGCAGGGTGTACCAGGACTGGCTTCGAAATCAACGAGAGGTGCGAAGATGGCTCACCTGGGCCTGGTTATCTAATCACCTTTTCAGTCGCCTTGTGGTTAGTGTCTGCCCTGAGATCGGTAGGTTGTGAGTTCAAACCCCGGCCGAGTCATACCAAAGACTATAAAAATGGGACCCATTACTTACTGTACCTGCTTGGCACTCAGCATCAAGGGTTGGGATTGGGCGTAAAATAACCAAAAATGACAAATTTCACCACATCTAGTGTGTGTGACAATCATTGGAACTTTAACTTGTCGCTCTGTTAAAAGGCAGCAGCTGGGAGGGGAGAGTTGTTTTAGTGGGAGTTGGAGCAAGGGGGAAGAGAAAAAGGACAATTGCTGAAAAGCCACAGAAGGACTTTGTCTGAAAAGATAAAACTTCATTGAACCTGAATCCTGCTCGCATGTCAATGCTTGGTGGTCCGAAGAACCCACTGGAGGGCAACCTCCACAACATTTTAAAATGCTACAGTACAAACCAATATTTAAAAAAATAAAAGGTTAGTCATTAAATCAGACAAAATACTGAGACTAAAATACCATCAGTGACGCATTAGATACAAAACATGCCAAATATTGGCTTTTCTAACAGTGTGTTTATTCATTTTGGTTATTTTAAAAAAAACAATGGTTTTCAAATTTCTGACCATTAAGTACAATTTGAGCAAAGTCAACAATACCGTGATTATAATAACCATGATCATTTTAGACACAGTAATTGTGACATGAAACGATCATATTGTTATATCCCTAATTATGTATTCTGTAATTGGTTGATGAAAACAATACACATAACTAAACAAAATTTAAAAAATGCCATTTACTACTAATTTAAATCCTTTTGTTTTACTAAAAAGTCCTCCTCTGTCTATGGAATTATTCCCTGAATTTGTTAACTATACCAAACACAGTACAAAAAGAGAAGAATTGTTCATCCATCCATCCATCTATCCATTTTCTACCTCTTGTCCGATTCAGACATACTAAATGACAAGCTACCACAATAGGACACAAAGACAATGACTGTACTGTCTGAGTGGAGATCTGCTTCCTAATTAAAGTACAACTTCAATGTGGCAAGTCCCATAAATAAAACACAAAATCCTTTCTTTCTGTCAGAGGTGCTCTAATAGTGATTACAATAAATATAAAAATAGAGAGAAATGCATACTGAAATACAAGATTAACACCATTTTTTGTTATTTATTTTGTAGATAGATGGATAGATGGATAGATAGACAGTATTTTATTGATTTCTTCAGGAGAGTTTCCTCTGTAAAATAAAAATTCCAGCAGCAGTGTACAAAATTGAGATTGAATTTAAAAAGTAAAAAGTAAATAATGGGGTTATAAATGGAAACAAAATAGAAAAATATTACAATAAGAATAAAATTACAAAGCAACAATGAGAATAAAAATGTAACAGTAAAATAAATAGAACTAGGCAGTAGTGACCATGTTATGAAATATAAGCACAAAGTATGATGCAATGACCCTCCGGGAGTTTTTGGGGTGGGTTTTTTCTTCACCGTGCGTGTAGTTATTTCTGTTTCTGCGCTCTTGTTTCTACTTCCTGTGTGCTTCCCTTTCCTGTCACGGCACATCTGGCCTGGGCTCTGTCTCCCTCACCTGTTTCTTATTGAAAATGAGGGTACATCTTTTCCTGGTTGCCAATCAAGCTGCTCTAAATGCTAACCCTGTGCTTTTTGCACATTGTCAATGCTCTACCGGGACAGGTGTTTGGTTTGTTTCCTGAATAATGTTGGTGTCCTGTGCACTCCCGAGCTGCACTAGCCTTATTTTGTGATTAAATATACATTACGCCTGCTGTTCTCTGCATATGGGGGGTCACGTTGCAAGCAATGCTTCCTGCTCCTGACGTACCAGTTGTGGAAACAAACATGGTCTTAAATGTTCTGGCAAAACAAGCCGGTTCCCTTAATTTGGGTTGATAATAAAAATGAGTAGCTATAAAAGGTTGGAGACCCATGGTCTCAACTCTTGTTAGTCTACTTGTTAATTTCCTTACTTTCTGCGGTTCTGACTGTACATCTTAAAGTTTACCATGCACGTATTTCGTGTGTTGTTTCAAACTAGTTTGCCGGCAAGCTTTGCAATTATCATACTTTCTGGTCGGTTCTTGCTTGCTTTCTGGCGATGTTTTCAGCCACATCCTCCAGTCCTCCTCATACATAATTGGCTGCTAGCCGCCTTTGTCAGCTGAGGGACCAAAATACATCAATTATCAGCCAATAGGGTCCGGCTTCTTTGATTGCCATTGAAAGACATTAATCGGCATTGGTTAATCACATAATTTTTGATAAAAATCTGCCAATTCTGATCAGTTCATCCCTAGTCCAATCAGATTGCTCCGTAGGAATGCATGCTTAATCTGCTCTCAAACTTGGTGGGCAGAGTGTGTTTCCATCGGTTTTTCACGACTTCATTGTTATCGGACATGTTTGGCCCCATCGTGGCCTATTTTGCATTCTTACTACAAACCCCGTTTCCATTTGAGTTGGGAAATTGTGTTAGATGTAAATATAAACGGAATACAATGATTTGCAAATCCTTTTCAGCCCATATTCAATTGAATATGCTACAAAGACAAGATATTTAATCTTCAAACTCATAAACTTTATTTTTTTTTGCAAAAAATTATTAACTTAGAATTTCATGGCTGCAACCCGTGCCAAAGTAGTTGTGAAAGGGCATGTTTACCACTTTGTTACATCATCTTTTCTTTTAACAACACTCGATAAATATTTGGGAACTGAGGAAACTAATTGTTGAAGCTTTGAAAGTGGAATTCTTTCCCATTCTTGTTTTATGTAGAGCTTCAGTCGTTCAACAGTCCAGGGTCTCCGCTGTCGTATTTTACGTTTCATAATGCGCCACACATTTTTGATGGGAGACAGGTCTGGACTGCAGGCGGGCCAGGAAACTATCAGCACTCTTTTTTTTACGAAGCCACGCTGTTGTAACACGTGTTGAATGTGGCTTGGCATTGTCTTGCTGAAATAAGCAGGGGCGTCCATGAAAAAGACGGCGCTTAGATGGCAGCATGTGTTGTTCCAAAACCTGTATGTACTTTTCAGCATTAATGGTGCCTTCACAGATGTGTAAGTTACCCATGCCTTGGGCACTAATGCACCTCCATACCATCACAGATGCTGGCTTTTGAACTTTGCGTCGATAACAGTCTGGATGGTTCGCTTCCCCTTTGGTCCGGATGACACGATGTCGAATATTTCCAAAAACAATTTGAAATGTGACTTGTCAGACCACAGAACACTTTTCCACTTTGCATCAGTCCATCTTAGAGGATCTCGGGCCCAGAGAAGCCGGCGGCGTTTCTAGATGTTGTTGATAAATGGCTTTCGCTTAGCATAGTAGAGCTTTAACTTGCACTTACAGATGTAGCGACGAACTGTATTTAGTGACAGTGGTTTTCTGAAGTGTTCCTGAGCCCCTGTGGTGATATATCCTTTAGAGATTGATGTCGGTTTTTGATACCTTGCCGTCTGAGGGATCGAAGGTCACGGTCATTCAGTGTTGTTTTCCGGCCATGCCGCTTACGTGGAGTGATTTCTCCAGATTCTCTGAACCTTTTGATGATATTATGGACCGTAGATGTTGAAATCCCTAAATTTCTTTGAGAAACGTTGTTCTTAAACTGTTTGACTATTTGCTCACACAGTTGTGGACAAAGGGGTGTACCTCACCCCATCCTTTCTTGTGAAAGACTGAGCATTTTTAGGAATGTGTTTTTATACCCAATCATGGCACTCACCTGTTCCCAATTAGCCTGCACACCTGTGGGATGTTCCAAAGAAGTGTTTGATGGGCATTCCTCAACTTTATCAGTATTTATTGACACCTTTCCCAACTTCTTTGTCACGTGTTGCTGGCATCAAATTCTAAAGTTAATGATTATTTGCACAAAAAAAAAAAGTTTTTCAGTTTGAACATCAAATATGTTGTCTTTGTAGCATATTCAACTGAAAATGGGTTAAAGAATATTTGCAAATCATTGTATTCCGTTTATATTTACATCTAACACAATTTCCCAACTCATATGGAAACGGGGTTTGTATATGTGTCCTACTTGCGACTGGCTAATAATAGCAATCGTCAGGGGGATGCTACATGCTAACATAACCTTACAAAGTCTTACTGTTTAATTGTATGTCCTGTTTCCGTAAGTTGTAGAAACTGTCGCCAAATTTAAATGTACTTTTGGTTAAATCCTTTTGTATATTGCCCTTGGACCGAGATGGGGCTCTCAGCCAGGCTCTGCGCCTAATGTCCGCTGGGGCCCGTGTCTAAGTCGGTACACATTGCTACGTCACACAAAAGTTGAGCATGCACATCTTAGTTTTTTGGATGAGAGTCGAGGTTGGTTCAGTGAGCTGCGCTTGTAACACAACCCATAACAAAGCATTTTAGCTTACGGGTTGCATCTTAAATAGAACGACAACAGGAATAAAAAATGGCGGACTCATACAAAGATACTAAGAAAACATTACAAAGTATGGACATGTCGTTGTTCTTTTATGGTGTATGGTGGCTATGTCTTCCTGTCACGAAACTGAGCATGAAAACTAAGAAACAACAGAATTTGGACTGTCCCAGGAAATCAATCAATGCTCGATTTCCAACCTTACCAATTAGTAGACCCTTCTGACACAGATTAACATCTTATCCAAGACCACAGGATATCCTAGACATGGTCGTTTACCAGCAGACAAGATGGTCACTGTGTCCGTTTTGGGTTCAGTAACTTCCATCCATCCATTTTCTACCGCTTATTCCCTTTCGGGGTCGCGGGGGGCGCTGGCGCCTATCTCAGCTACAATCGGGCGGAAGGCGGGGTACACCCTGGACAAGTCGCCACCTCATCGCAGGGCCAACACAGATAGACAGACAACATTCACACTCACATTCACACACTAGGGCCAATTTAGTGTTGCCAATCAACCTATCCCCAGGTGCATGTCTTTGGAAGTGGGAGGAAGCCGGAGTACCCGGAGGGAACCCATGCATTCACGGGGAGAACATGCAAACTCCACACAGAAAGATCCCGAGCCTGGATTTGAACCCAGGACTGCAGGACCTTCGTATTGTGAGGCAGACGCACTAACCCCTCTGCCACCGTGAAGCCCTTGTTTCCAGCTAAAATTAATAATTATCCCTTCACTCAATTTGGTGAAAAAAATATGAATTACTGTCATCCAGAGAAAGAAATGACTAATGTTTTGACTAGGCTAACTATCGAAATAAGGACAATAGAACTCAGTTTAACTGAGTTCGAAAACGTATCGCAATACTGTTTGTTGCCATATTGATAATTTTTTGCACGCTTTTTTGTGTACAGGAACATTAGCTGTGCTAGAAAGACTGCATCCGCTGGTATTATGTAATGCAGTTAGCTTTAGAGCCTACATGTGTTTGGATGTAGAGCAGCTTTTTTGGGGCTTTTTATTCCTGAGGGACAAAGACACTGGAAATGTGGAACGCTCTGTGGAGTGAAAGGACAAGAAAAGGAGTTCAATTAAAATAATTCATCACCAGCAAAGACTGCGGCAAGAGATATGAAGAGAGATTAATGGCAGATAATTCATTTCTGAAATTTACATAACTTAATGGCGCTCGTTTATTTTGACACTGCTCGGACGTCGACGTTATCAAAAGATCGATACAAGGAAAATGGGTGAAAATAAAAGATATTTTTTTAACCTACAGCAGTTTGTTGACATGCTTTACCCCCATTTGTGCATTTTTTATTTAGTTTTCACATATTTTATAAACCTACTTAACAGAACAGCTGCACTCATATCTGTTAAACGTCTAAACTACAATGACAATATATTCCATTCAATCAAAAAAAAAAAAAACCCTCTTTGTTAATTGCTGTGGTATTATCCAACTAAATGCTGCAATGCTTTTATTTTGAATTATAGATTTAAGTTTCATGAAACGTTCAAGAAATGTCCGAATTCCGAAACAGAAATTTGAACAGTTTGGGCCTTGGTCGATCTTGTCTTATTTTTACATTTTGAGTGTGTATGCCAGTGGCCACGTCTCAGCTAATAAAGACAAAAACAATGGATAACGGACAAGAGGGTTCACTACGTTCATTCATTCCGCCATAGATGGATCAAAAAGTTATGGGCCGATTTTCATTAAACGTTCAGGAAATGTCCACAATGGGATAAGGAACATGTGATTGCATTTTGAGCCTGATCAGGATCATTTCTACTACGTTACCGTACATTTACGTTTCTGTGTGTGTGTATGCTACTGGCACTGTGGAGACTATCACAGTGGATGACAGACATGAGATACACTCAGTTTCTTTAATGTTGTTATAGGTAACTCAAAAAGTTATGGGCGGATTTTCAACTGACTTTTGGGAAATGTCCAAAATGGGAGAAGGAACAACTTAATACATTTTAGTGCTGATCCGGATCCTTTCGTGTTTGTTACATCCCGTTTACGCTACAAGCTTCCAACCACAGAGACAAAGACAGTGTATGACTGACGGTGCTTCACTCCATTTCTTTCATTCAGCTATTGATAGCTTAAAATATTACAGGCGGAAAGTCAGGAAATGTCCAAAGTAGGATAAGGAACAGATGATTAGATTTTGGGGATAAGCTGGATCACCATCTTTAGGTTTTTTCCTTAATTGCCAAGATACGTGTATACATATATATATATATATATATATATATATATATATATCTCCTCTCTGAGCTGCTACCTTACCGTGGTAGAGGAGTTTGCGTGTCCCAATGATCCTAGGAGCTATGTTGTCTGGGGGTTTTCATGCCCCCTGGTAGGGTCTCCCAAGACAAACAGGTCCTAGGTGAGTGATCAGACAAAGAGCAGCTCAAAGACTTCTATGGAATTACAACGAAATGAACCCAGATTTCCCTCGCCCGGACGTGGGTCACCGGGGCCCCGCTCTGGAGCCAGGCCCGGAGTTGGGGCACGATGGCGAGCGCCTGGTGGTCGGGCCTGTTCCCATGGGGCCCGGCCGGGCACAGCCCGAAGAGGCAACGTGGGTCATCCCTCCAATGGGCTCACCACTCATAGGAGGGGCCATAGAGGTCGGGTGCATTGTGAGCTGGGCGGCAGCCGAAGGCAGGGCACTTGGCGGTCCAATCCTCGGCTACAGAAGCTAGCTCTTGGGACGTGGAACGTCACCTCACTGGGGGGGAAGGAGCCTGAGCTAGTGCGCGAGGTAGAGAAGTTCCGGCTGGATATAGTCGGACTCACCTCGACGCTCAGCAAGGGCTCTGGAACCAGTTCTCTCGAGAGGGACTGGACCCTCTTCCACTCTGGCGTTGCCGGCAGTGAGAGGCGACGGGCTGGGGTGGCAATTCTTGTTGCCCCCCGGCTCAAAGCCTGTACGTTTGAGTTCAACCCAGTGGACGAGAGGGTAGCTTCCCTTCGCCTTCGGGTGGGGGGACGGGTCCTGACTGTTGTTTGTGCTTACGCACCAAACAGCAGTTCAGAATACCCACCCTTTTTGGGTACACTCGAGGGAGTACTGGAAAGTGCTCCTCCGGGTGATTCCCTTGTCCTACTGGGAGACTTCAACGCTCATGTTGGCAACGACAGTGAAACCTGGAGAGGCGTGATTGGGAAGAATGGTCGCCCGGATCTAAACCCGAGTGGTGTTTTGTTATTGGACTTTTGTGCTCGTCACAGTTTGTCCATAACAAACACCATGTTCAAACATAAGGGTGTCCATATGTGCACTTGGCACCAGGACACCCTAGGCCGCAGTTCCATGATCGACTTTGTAGTTGTGTCATCGGATTTGCGGCCTTATGTTTTGGACACTCGGGTGAAGAGAGGGGCGGAGCTTTCTACCGATCACCACCTGGTGGTGAGTTGGCTGCGATGGTGGGGGAGGATGCCGGACAGACCTGGCAGGCCCAAGCGCATTGTGAGGGTCTGCTGGGAACGTCTGGCAGAGTCTCCTGTCAGAGAGAGTTTCAATTCACACCTCCGGGAGAACTTTGAACATGTCACGAGGGAGGTGCGGGACATTGAGTCCGAGTGGACCATGTTCCGAACCTCTATTGTCGAGGCGGCTGATTGGAGCTGTGGCCGCAAGGTTGTTGGTGCCTGTCGTGGCGGTAATCCCAGAACCCGTTGGTGGACACCAGCAGTGAGGGATGCCGTCAAGCTGAAGAAGGAGTCCTATCGGGTTCTTTTGGCTCATAGGACTCCGGAGGCAGTGGACGGGTACCGACGGGCCAAGCGGTGTGCAGCTTTAGCGGTCGCGGAGGCAAAAACTCGGACATGGGAAGAGTTCGGGGAAGCCATGGAAAACGACTTCCGGACGGCTTCGAAGCGATTCTGGACCACCATACGGCGCCTCAGGAAGGGGAAGCAGTGCACTATCAACACCGTGTATGGTGCGGATGGTGTTCTGCTGACTTCGACTGCGGATGTTGTGGATCGGTGGAGGGAATACTTCGAAGACCTCCTCAATCCCACCAACACGTCTTTCTTTGAGGAAGCGGTGCCTGGGGAATCTGTAGTGGACTCTCCTATTTCTGGGGCTGAGGTCGCTGAGGTAGTTAAAAAGCTCCTCGGCGGCAAGGCCCCGGGGGTGGATGAGACCCGCCCGGAGTTCCTTAAGGCTCTGGATGCTGTGGGGCTGTCTTGGTTGACAAGACTCTGCAGCATCGCGTGGACATCGGGGGCGGTACCTCTGGATTGGCAGACCGGGGTGGTGGTCCCTCTCTTTAAGAAGGGGGACCGGAGGGTGTGTTCCAACTATCGTGGGATCACACTCCTCAGCCTTCCCGGTAAGGTTTGTTCAGGTGTACTGGAGAGGAGGCTTCGCCGGATAGTCGAACCTCGGATTCAGGAGGAACAGTGTGGTTTTCGTCCTGGTCGTGGAACTGTGGACCAGCTCTATACTCTCGGCAGGGTTCTTGAGGGTGCATGGGAGTTTGCCCAACCAGTCTACATGTGCTTTGTGGACTTGGAGAAGGCATTCGACCGTGTCCCTCGGGAAGTCCTGTGGGGAGTGCTCAGAGAGTATGGGGTATCGGACTGTCTGATTGTGGCGGTCCGCTCCCTGTATGATCAGTGTCAGAGCTTGGTCCGCATTGCTGGCAGTAAGTCGGACACTTTTCCAGTGAAGGTTGGACTCCGCCAAGGCTGTCCTTTGTCACCGATTCTGTTCATAACTTTTATGGACAGAATTTCTAGGCGCAGTCAAGGCGTTGAGGGGTTCCGGTTTGGTGGCCACGGGATTAGGTCTCTGCTTTTTGCAGATGATGTAGTCCTGATGGCTTCATCTGGCCGGGATCTTCAGCTCTCACTGGATCGGTTCGCAGCCGAGTGTGAAGCGACCGGAATGAGAATCAGCACCTCCAAGTCCGAGTCCATGGTTCTCGCCCGGAAAAGGGTGGAGTGCCATCTCCGGGTTGGGGAGGAGACCCTGCCCCAAGTGGAGGAGTTCAAGTACCTAGGAGTCTTGTTCACGAGTGGGGGAAGAGTGGATCGTGAGATCGACAGGCGGATCGGTGCGGCGTCTTCAGTAATGCGGACGTTGTATCGATCCGTTGTGGTGAAGAAGGAGCTGAGCCGGAAGGCAAAGCTCTCAATTTACCGGTCGATCTACGTTCCCATCCTCACCTATGGTCATGAGCTTTGGGTCATGACCGAAAGGATAAGATCACGGGTACAAGCGGCCGAAATGAGTTTCCTCCGCCGGGTGGCGGGGCTCTCCCTTAGAGATAGGGTGAGAAGCTCTGCCATCCGGGAGGAGCTCAACGTAAAGCCGCTGCTCCTCCACATCGAGAGGAGCCAGATGAGGTGGTTCGGGCATCTGGTCGGGATGCCACCCGAACGCCTCCCTAGGGAGGTGTTTAGGGCACGTCCAACCGGTAGGAGGCCACGGGGAAGACCCAGGACACGTTGGAAAGACTATGTCTCCCGGCTGGCCTGGGAACGCCTCGGGATCCCCCGGGAAGAGCTAGACGAAGTGGCTGGGGATAGGGAAGTCTGGGCTTCCCTGCTTAGGCTTCTGCCCCCGCGACCCGACCTCGGATAAGCGGAAGATGATGGATGGATGGATGGATGGATATATATATATATATATACACATGTGTGTATATACATGTGTATATATATATACATGTGTGTATATGTATATATATATATATATATATATATATATATATATATATATATGTGTATATGTATATATGTATATATATATGTATGTGTATTAGAGATGCGCGGATAGGTAATTATATCATCCGCAACCGCATCACCAAAGTAGTCATCCACCCGCCGTCCACCTGAACCAACATTTTATCAGAACCGCAACCGCCCGCCACCCGACCGTTGAAGTACATCAGATGCCGGCCCCCTTTACCACTCAAAGAGCTATTAAAACCCGTTTCACAGAGTAAAGAAGACAATGGGAGCCGTTGACGTTCTCGCGAATATCCAATGGTGTTTATCCTGACGACAAGAAAAAGGGCGTGCTGTGAAGCCATTGCCTTTGACACCTTCAACAACATGTACAAACCGATTGTTAGTCCAACAACATGTTGTGTGCAGCTTCCGCAATCGCACATACAAGATTGAAAGGCATCCTGGGTGATAGATTACACTGATGGTTGTGATAATTTTAACACTCTTACTAATATGCGCCACGCTGTGAAGCCACACCAAACAAGAATGACAAACACATTTCGGGAGAACATCCTCCCAGTAACACAACATAAACGCAACACAAAAATACCCAGAATCCTTTGCATCCGTGACGGTTCCTGAATATATTTTACACCCCTGCGCCCCCAACCCGCCCACCTTACCGATGCATGGGGTTTGCTGTTAGCGGGGTGGATTTCGATCTAACAAAGGTCTTAACTCATTCTCTTTCTATGCCACATCAATGTGGAATGCACTACCAACAGGTATAAAAGTAAGTGCATCTCTATATTCCTTCAAAACCGCTCTAAAACAACACCTCCAGGCAACTTCAACACTTTACTAATACCCTCCTCCATTCACATCCCATCTCCCCGGATTATAAACAACTCAAATGTACTTCTAATGTATATACTTGTTCTTATGCTATGTGAACTCACTATGTTCTCTGTTGGCTGTACATATCCTACTAAATAAGACCTACACTGTTTCACTGTCCACATTTCTCTGTTGATGCAATTGTTGATGACTGAAGTTCTGATATCAACCAAAGCTCCTCATCCCACCCCCCGGATTGTAAATAATGTAAATAATTCAATGTACATACTATGATGATTAACTTGTGTGATGACTGTATTATGTTGATAGTATATATTTGTACCATGAATTGATTAACGTGGACCCCGACTTAAACAAGTTGAAAAACTTATTCGGTTGTTACCATTTAGTGGTCAATTGTACGGAATATGTACTGTACTGTGCAATCTACTAACAAAAGTATCAATCAATCAATCAATCAATCAATATAAAATAGTCAGGAAATTTCATGGATGCAAAGGATTCTGGGTATTTGTTGTGTTACGTTTATGTTGTGTTACTGGGAGGATGTTCTCCCGAAATGTGGCTTCACAGCGTGGCGCATATTACTAAGAGTGTTAAAATTGTTTATATCACAACCATTAGTGTACTCTGTGTCACCCAGTATGCCTTGCAGTCATGTGCGTGTGTCTGCGGAAGCCACCTTTCCCAACTTCTTTGTCACGTGTTGCTGACATCAAATTCTAACGTTAATGATTATTTGCAAAAAAAAAAATGTTTATCAGTTTGAACATCAAATATGTTGTCTTTGTAGTATATTCAACTGAATATGGGACTGGGTTAAAAATGATTTACAAATCATTGTATTCAGTTTATATTTACATCTAACACAATTTCCCAACTCATATGGAAACAGGGTTCGTATATATATATATATATATATATATATATATATATATATATATATGTATATATATATATATATATATATATATATATATGTATATATATATATATATATATATGTATATATATATATATATATGTATATATATATATAGGTTTATATATATATATGTATATATATATATATATATATGTATATATATATATATAGAAATATATATATATATAGGTTTATATATATATATGTGTATATATACACATATATATGTATAAACATATGTATACATATATACACACACACATATATATGTGTGTGTATATATGTGTATATATGTATATATATGTATTTATATATGTATATATATACAGTATATATACACATATATATAAACAGATGTATATATACATATTTATATATCTGTGTTTGTATATGTGTGTGTGTATATATATGTGTATGTATATATATGTGTGTGTATATATATGGATATATATAAGTATGGATATATATATGAATATATGTATGTATGTGTTTATATATATATGTCTATATATGTATGTAGGTATATATATATATATGTATATATGTGTATATATATATATATGTGTGTGTATATAAATAAATATATGTGTGTATGTATATGGATATATAAGGATGTATGTATGTATATAAATGATATTGATGCATGTATGTATATATTTATATGTATGTATATATGTGTGTGTGTGTGTATATATATATATATATATACATATATCTGTACATATACACACATATATATATATATATATATATATATATATATATATATATATATATATATATATATATATATATATATGTGTATATGTCACATGAAGTTTGGAGCTCTGTAGCAACAGAAAGTCGGCGACCTCTTTGCAGTATGCGATTCAGCATCCGCTGACCCCTCTCTGTCAGTTTACGAGGTCTACCACTTGGTAGCTGAGTTTCTGTTGTTCCCAAAGTCTTCTATTTTCTTATAATAATGCCGACAACTTTGGAATATTTGGGAGCGAGGAAATGTTCACGACTAGATTTGTTGCACAGGTGGCCTCCAATGACAGTTCCACACTGGAAATCACTGAGCTCCTGAGAGGCGGCCCATTCTTTCACAAATGTTTGTAGAATCAATCTCCATGCTTACGTGCTTGATTTAATACACCTGTGGCCGGGTCAAGTGATTAGGACAACTGATTCTGGTCAATTGGATGGGTGGCCAAATACTTTTGGCAATAGAGTGTATGAACAAAAGCACAAACAGGAAGTTGGATTTTTTTTGCAGGTATATGAGAGTAGGTTTAATTGTATTGTGATGGCAGGGAACGCCACATTGTGACACACCAACACACACACTCTCTCTCTCACACACACACTCACACAGGCAATCAGGGCGGGAGGACCAGAGGAGCCAGAAGGGAGAAAGAGAGAGAGAGTGAAAGAGGGAGGGCTGAGAGGCAAATAACCAGTGTAGTCAGTCTGAAAGCAGGCAGACTAACGCTCGTGCTGTCTCACGACTGTCAAGAGCTCCACAATCTGTTCAACCGGTGTACTTTAGCGGGGTCAACGTCAATGTTCAGGTCACAGGGAGGTTGTTGGAGTTCAGACCTGCGTGTCAAGGTACCGTAGATCAACATTGGCTGTTTGCACACAGCTTTGAGGATCGGCGCTACTGTACACCCGACAACTTCACTGCAAACAGCAGCTGAGGACTGAGTGTACTCAGTAAATTAGAGCGCTGGGCGACAGACAAATCAAGGAGAGCAACATGCATATTCTACAGCCATACTGCATCAATAGGTTGGTGTGTATGTGTGTGTGTGTGTGTACATGTCCTTGTTTGTTGTATTGATAAATGCTTTAGTTTGATATTGCAAATATTCAGTTGATAACGCTTACAAACAAAAATCATGTTTGTTTATTGCAATGTGTGGGCTTTGAAACCACACTTCCTCAAAAATCTGTTGAAACTTGACTGGAAGCACATTCAAACATTTGGGGAGAATTTCAGTTTGTAAAGATCGGAGTCAGCCTTCTTTTCCTGTCATTGTGGCGGATGTTGAACATCTTGAGCTGTTTGTTGTAACTCTAGTACGGTCCATTCCTGGTTTCTATCTGTGTTTATTTATAGCTTCATGTGAAGCTTTAATGCGTGTGCTAGCCACAATGCTAAGTTTTTATTACCCCAAACTGTTTTGACACTTGACGACTGCTCAGTGGCCTAGTGCAGTGTTTATCAACCAAAGTGCCGCGGCACACTAGTAGTAAATCGCCATCAGACTGCACAACTCCTCTATGACGGTTACGGGGGTATTGGGATGACAGGGGTATATATATATATATATATATATATATATATACATATATATATATATATATATATATATATATATATATATATATATATATATATATATATATATAATATGTATATGTATATATATATATGTATATGTATATATATATATATATATGTATATGTATATATATATATATATATATATATATACATATATATATATATACATATATATATATATATATATATATATATATATATATATTTATATATATATATATATATATATAATATGTATATGTATATATATATATGTATATATATATGTATACATATATGTATATATATATGTATGTGTATATATATGTATATATATGTATATATATATATATATATATATGTATATATAATATGTATATATACATATATATATATATAATATGTATATGTGTGTGTGTATTTATATACAAACCCCGTTTCCATATGAGTTGGAAAATTGTGTTAGATGTAAATGTAAACGGAATACAATGATTTGCAAATCCTTTTCAACCCATAATCAATTGAATGCACTGCAAAGATAAGATATTTGATGTTCAAACTCATAAACTTTATCTATTTTTTTTGCAAATAATAATTAACTTGGAATTTCATGGCTGCAACACATGCCAAAGTAGTTGGGAAAGGGCATGTTCACCACTGTGTTACATCACCTTTTCTTTTAACAACACTCAATAAACGTTTAGGAAGTGAGGAAACTAATTGTTGAAGCTTTGAAAGCGAAATTCTTTCCCTTTCTTGTTTTATGCAGAGCTTCAGTCGTTCAACAGGCCGGGGTCTGAGTACACTGAAGGTTGTGATATAAAAAACTTTAACACTCTTACTAATATGCACCACACTGTGAACTCACACCAAACAAGAATGACAAACACATTTCGGGAGAATATCCTCACAGTAACACAACATAAACGCAACACAACAAATACCCAGAATCCTTTGCACACATGACTCCTCCTGACTATATTATACACCCCCGCCCACCTCAACCGACGCACGGAAGGGGGGGAGCGGATTTTGGTGCTAGCGGTGTGTATAATATAGCCTGAAAGAGTCATGGATGCATATCATTCTGGTTAATTGTTATGTTGCGTTTATAATGCGTTACAGTGCGGATGTTCTCCAGAAATGTGTTTGTCATTCTTGTTTGGTGTGGGTTCACAGTGTGGTGCATATTAGTAAGAGTGTTAAAATTGTTTATATCACAACCTTTAGTGTACACTGTGTCACCCAGTATGCCTTGCAGTCGTGTACATGTATCTGCGGAAGCCACATACAACATGTTACTGTACTGGCAAGATGTTTGTACATGTTGTAGAAGGCGTCAAAGGCAATGGCTTCATGGCACGCCCTTATTACTGTTATATGGGTGACCCGCAAATATTCGTGAAAATGATTGCGGCTCCCTTTGTCTTCTTTAATATGTGAAATGGGTCAAAATGGCTCTTTGAGTGGTAAAGGTTGCCGACCTCTGTTCTAATATTATAAATCCCGCCTCTCACCTGGATAGTAAAATATTGGGGACATAAACTGAGAAGTTAGTGCACTTTGATGGACAATTTAGACTCAGAAATGGCAAAAAAGACCCGAAAAGATGCTTAGTTTCACCACCATTATATAGGTCATTCTTCATTTAAATGGAAATATATCAACATTCTAACAGTCGGCATCCCAGTGAGAGCAGACATTGTACAGTTAGTGGTGTTTTATTATGTTTGTCCCTCATCAGTGTGTAGTCTTTGTCCCTCATCAGTGAGTAGTCGTCTGTGCTGTTGTTAAAGGCAAACTTTGTGACACGTCTGTAAAAATGTATCGCCGTATGTTTGAAATGAGCTCAATTTGTGCAGTAAAAATGACATGTTATTATGATTGTGCCTGTTAATACATTACATACATACCTACAGCGTGTATATAAAACCTTGAAAGAAGTGCTTGGATGTTTTTCAAGTGCTTTATAGGCAGAATAGAGAGACTCCCACTGGCTCCATTGTAAGCAGACTTTTGATTACATTTATTAACGAGTTAGAATGCATTAACAAAAAGAAAAACATGTGTGTTCTTGTATTACATAAGGATTGCGAATGATTGTGAATGACACAATTCCTCTTAAACCATATTTCAAAACCAACCCATTGTTAGGTTGTGAGGGCCGCCCCAAAAAAAAATCTGTTTCTCAGCTGTGGGGTTGCGGCGGTACTAGGTTGTATTGTACTTTTCCACCACCTGTGGCAATCAGAAGAAGTCCATCCATTTCTACTGCGTATTCCCTTTGGGGTTGCGGGGGCGCTGGTGCCTATCTCAGCTACAATCGGGCGGAAGGCGGGCTACACCCTAGACAAGTCGCCACTTCATCGCAGAATCAGAAAAAGTCTGGAGCAAATGTCATGGAGACACTATAATGACGACCAGTATATTTTTTTATTTTTGTAATTATACCTTGTTATTTTTATTTAGTTATAGTTTTTTTTTTTTAATTGATCTATAAATTTATTATGAATATATTTAATGCAGTGAGTGCCTTCTTTTGCAGTACGTTTGATTAGTATTTGTTTTATAATCATCCTGACCATCCTGTACATACTGGTTTATGTGTTTAAAAAAAATAAATCTTTGTGTTTAACACGTTTTCATTTCATTTGACATGGTTTTGACCCGTTAAATTGTAAGTCGGTTAGATATAATTATTGAATATGATAAAATCAAGAGTAAGATTACTCATTTAATTATGAATATTTGAGTGGGCCCCAGCCCCTTTGTAGTGTAAAGGTTACCAACTTTGCAGGCAGTTTTATTTTCCATAACTTTATCCCACAGCTACTATCTACATTCAAAGAGAAGACAAGTGGTGTGTCAATTTCCTCCCTGATAGCACCCAGCAAAATATGCATTATTGCATTAGGGTGTAGTAATGAAGTGATGCCATTTTTTTTCAGCGGATGTAGAATGCTGATATGCTGCTTGTGTTTCACAGCTCACCTAGCAGAGTTCATAGTGACCGATGAAGACGCTTTCCCACAGCGTTAACTACCCTGAGCGTGTGCACGGCAGTAACACTAATATGTTGGTTCAACCGTGAAGAACAGCGAGCACTGAAAATGAGACCTCACTGCTTGTTTTTCTTCTAATTTCTGGGGATGAAGAACAAAAAAAACGGGCCCATTTTAGGGAGCAAAGGGTAGAAACGGTTTTAAGAACAGAAGCATAGGTGAGGGAGAAAGAAGTTGGAGAAAGGAGCAGGGGAAATGTGAGTCAACAAAATGGCCATGAAGGAGGAGACTAAAGAAAGAGACTGAAGAAACATGATGGTCCGGAGAAAGGAGGTCATCCCAACATGATAACTGGGATCTGTGAATTTTAAAACATACAATTTTGAAATATAAAATATACACTGTCTCTCACAAAAATGAGTACACCTGCAAATGTTTTATATTTTAATTAATTACAACAATGTGATTGACTTGTCCTTAAAATTTTATTTATAACTCAACGGAAAGCCATTAAAGTCTAAATCGCAAGTAACAAAAGTGAGTAGTGTACACCAGGGGTGCTTCAATTTGATATCGATATCGGCAAAAAAACATATATCGGCTTGCATATAATACAAGCAGTCCTGCAGCGCTTTTAGTTGTGCAAAGTTGGACAGACAGTTCACATTGAAATGTCCTCCAACAAGCACAGAAATGTGTTTTTTCTTGTATTTTAGTCAAGTAATATACACAAAATAAACATGGTAGGCCATAGGCTACTGGGAGCTTGCAGCTAGACAGCAACCAAGCACACAATAGCACACAAGCTAGATATACTGAATGTAATAAGTGTCCTTAAATAAACAACTTTGCAGTCTAAAGCATAACATTGGTCAATACAAACATATAAAATGAATATAGTTGCATATTATTACGGCTACAAAGTCTCCAAGGCAGACGTGTATTAAAAAGTTTCCAGTAAAAATCGTGTCCGCATCATTCGACTTAACTTAATTATTGTGGCCACTAAAAGCAATTATGGTTCTACACATTTAATGACACGGTCATACAGGCTGTACTTGGACTACCTTAAATTGTTTTATAGTGTATTTTTCCAGTGTTTTCAGACATTTGGAATATTTACAGTAATGTGTGACATGACCTCCCATTTTGTGAGGTTTTCTATTAAAAGGCTGCAAAGATGAGCAAATGTTTGTTTGTTTGCATGAAGCCTGAATAATTTCCTCATTTAAAACTCAAAACACAAAGGCAGTTTTTAACATTTAGTAAAGGATCAATGAAATACAGCTGACAGTAAATGTGGGAGTATCCGATGTTGAAAGAAGTACCGTATTTTTCGGACTATAAGGCGCACTTAAAATCCTTTTGTTTTCTAAATAATCGACTGTGCACCTTAAACCCGGTGCGCCTAATGTATGGAATAATTCTGGTCGTGTTTACCGACTGCAAAGCTATTTTATTTGGTACATGGTGTAATATAAGTGTGACCAGTAGATGGTAGTCACACATGGGGACGGGGTGGCGCGGTTTGGAGAGTGTCCATGCCAGCAACCAGAGAGTTCCTGGTTCGATCCCCAACTTTTACCAACCTAGTCACGTCCATTGTGTCCTTGAGCAAGACACTTCCCTCTCGCTCCTGATGGGTCGTGGTTAGCGGCAGCTCCCGCCATCAGTGTGTGAATATGTGTGTGAATGGGTGAATGTGGAATTAGTGTCAAAGCGCTTTGAGTACCTTAAAGGTAGCGCGATACAAGTATAACCCATTTACCATTTACACATAAGAGATACGTGTAGACTGCAATATGACGCCAGTAAACAACACCAAAAGTTTAAATATTCCATTTAAAGCAGGGGTTTCAGACACGCGGCCCGAGGGCCAATTGCGTCCCGCACCTTGATATGTAAATTTAGTATAAGTGTGGCCCGCAAGTTTTATATGAATGTCGCTTGATAGCCTCATATTTGTCATATTTGCTATAATTACCAACCCTCCCGAATTTTCCGGGAGACTCCGGAATTTCAAGGCAATCATTCAAGGGTAATCATTCCCGCAAACATCTGTCAGTTTTCACCCAACAACAATGTACAATGGGTGCCGTGTTGACACTGCCTTTGATGCCCTCTACAACTTGTACTAACAGCGTACCATTCCAGACATTTCTGTATTTGGCTTTTATGAAGTCATAGCATCCACCTTTTCATCAAACGAACAGCATACAGTCTGAGCCACATGTTCTGCTAGGTTTCTGCAAACACGTGTCAGTGACTACAAGGCATACTTACAGGTCACACTGACGGTGGCTGTATAAACAAGTTTATTACTGTTACAAATATGCGCCACACTGTGAACCCACACCAAACAAGAATGACAAACACATTTCGGGAGAACATCTGCACTGTAACACAACATAAACACAACAGAACAAATACCCAGAAACCCATGCAGCCCTGACTCTTCCGGGCTACAATCTACACCCCGTTACCACCAAACCCCGCCTCCCAACTCTGAAGCCCCCCCCCCCCCCCCCCTTGCGTCGGTCGAGGTGGAGACTTAAGGCTGCAAGGTGTTCTGGTTATTTCTTCTGTTGTGTTTATGTTGTGGTACAGTGCAGATATTCTCCCAAAATGTGTTTGTCGGTCTTGTTTGGTGTGTGTTCACAGTGTGGCGCATATTTGAAACAGTGATAAACTTATTTATACGGCCACCCTGAGTGTGACCTGTATGGCTGTTGATCGAGTATGTCTTGCAGTCACTCACGTGTCCACCAAAGTCTTTTGCAGTCTATAACTAGGCAGCACTTTGTTAATATGATGTTAAGTCTAAAGCAATGACATGTTGTAGAAGGTGGCAAAGGCAGTGCTAACACGGCACTCTTATGGTATTGTTGACTTGGTGAAAATCAGGACAAATATTTGGACAACGCATACCCCGGGAAATTGTCGGGAGATGCACTTAAATCCGGGAGTCTCCTTGATAAAAAAAGGGAGGGTTGGCAAATAGGTTGCTAGGGTGGGGAAGCCGCTCAAAGAAGGTGAATTCATTAAAAAGTGCATGTTAGATTTTTTAAGAAATCTTTCCTTGCAGCCCAGCCTCACTCAGTGTCTGCATCCAGTGGCCCCCAGGCAAATTGAGTTTGAGACCCCTGATTTAAAATAAAGAACATTACACATGGCACTCAAAAATCTGTGAAAATGTTTTAGTGTGACTTGGAAGCCGCACCGCTTGATGGGATTGTCCACTCATTGCAGCTAACGTAGTCAGAGATACAAGTATTATTATGGTGCGTATATAGGGACCGCAAAATGGCACCCATTGGCAGACATATTGCCCAGTGTTTTGTTTCACTATATTAAGCAAAATAAACTTTTCTTATCTTCGGTACCTGCTGATGTGTATTTGTGATCTGCAGAAGTCATGAAAATTTGCGCACTTCCGCCATTGTAGTCTATGACAAAGACGTAGCCAATAAGCTTCTTCTTTTTTACTATCTTTGTGTTATGAGACATTCACCCTCTGCTGTTGCCATTTGTAATATAAAGTAGTGTAAAGTTCTAACATATATCTCACTCTGGAAAGGCTAAAAACCACCACAGTAGTGAGTTTACATAATTCACCCACAGAACTTTAGTTATAGAAGAGTTCTGGTCAGATGGTTTTTCACGGGACACATTTCCTGCGTTGTTGCACTAGTGAGCCACGGATGAGAAGATGCTGCTCCGTTATTGATTGAAGTAAAGGCTGAATGTCATGAAAACAGTTAGCTCCATGTTTTGACACTTGCGTTCCCGTCCTTGCACGCTACACCGCTACAACAAAGATGACGGGGAGAAGACGCTGTTGTCGAAGGTGAGCCACGTAAATAAGACTGCCCACAAAACGCCACATCCTGTAGTGACGGTCAGAAAGCGACTTGAAGATAATCTGTAAAACATAATCTATGTAACATTATGACCAAAGAACCACCATCACATATTATGTAGACCAAAAGATTGTGGTCTGCATAAAATCATAATATGACCCCTTTAATACACTTTATAATCCGCTGCCTTTTGTATGAAAAGAGACCTGAATAGACCCGCTCATCGGCAGTGCGCCTTATAATCCGGTGCGCCCTATGGTCCAGAAAATACGGTAATTACAAAAAGTTTTAGGTCAAGTCACCTTAATATATTTGAAGTTTGTTGAACCTGTACCAAACAATGATGAAACTTTAGTGTCCTATTTTAACATCTCCCCTTGTCTGGTCCTCTCAGGTGGCTTGATGTGCCGAAGAGAAAGAGGAAGAACAGCCAGTCTTCAATAAAGAGCATGTCTGGTAAGGACGACTCTTTTCCAGCTTGGCCCATCCGTACTTTTGTTCTGAAAGAAGTCTATTCATGCTCGATGCAGTCTTTTGATGAGACACAAAGTCTTTTTAATGTTTAGTGCAGCTCATCATATTACAGCTGACTCCCCCTGGACTGTGAATAGTATCCCACTGGTGTCTCGCTATTTCCTGCTATTGTGCAACATGAATAAGCCCGTGATGGTCGCCAAAATTGAAGAAGCTCATTTAAGCCAAACACAGAATTGGAAAAAAAAAACTTTAGGAAGCTTAGACTCATCATATTTATCTATAACAAACTAATGTCTTCAATAATATATTTTTTAAATCGCTTATCAATTTTGTAAAATAAGGTGGCGACTTGTCCAGGGTGTACGCCGCCTTCCGCCCGATTGTAGCTGAGAGAGGCACCAGCGCCCCTAGCGACCCCAAAGGGAATAAGCGGTAGAAAAATGGATGGATGAATGGATGGTCATAGCATAATACATTGGAACACATTTAGGTTGACGCCCCTCGGACTGACTGAGTGACATCAACATCAGCGGTTGTGGAAAAAAACGAAACGAAAAGTAACCACTGATTGCTCATTTACTTGTGACTTAAGACATAGGGAGAATGGATGATCATAAATAATTCAAATAAATGTGGTTTTCCTCCATTTGTGATTTTTTTTATTTACTATATTCCGTTTTTATATGATATTTTATGGCTTTGCTAATTTAGTTGCATGTTTTTACTACAATGACAATAAAGCTTTCATACATGTGCAAACTTTTCTTCAATCTAAACTGTAAATTCAGTCTTAATACGGCAATGCTTTTATTTTGAAGCTTTCTTTACGCCAAACAGGAAGTCACTGTGTGCACATTTTAATGCTGTGTGGATAAACAGCAGTTGTGCTTCTGCTGTTTGATGCTGTTTAGCAATAATGATAAAGTTAATCATAGTACAATACATATAAACATAAATGAACCCATTTTTAATTGAAATTATGTTTTATTCATATAATTTTGACAAAAGAGGTCGACCGTCTATGTCTACATCAACTTAAGCAGGCACTTTTTTAGTTACAAGAACACTGGACCACGATTGATTAGTTATGTTTTAATCCTTTATTAAAATGTCCCGTCATATACGGCGTGGCGCAGTGTGGATAGTGGCCGTGCACAACCCGAGGGTAAAAAGTGTGTGAATGGGTGAATGTGGAAGTAGTGTCAAAGGGCTTTGAGTACCTGGAAGGCAGAAAAGCGCTATTAAAGTACAACCCATTTACCATTTATTTGTATAGATATATATACCCTTTATATATATATATATATATATATATATATATATATATATATATATATATATATATATATGTATATATATATATATATACTATGGGGCAAAAAAGTATTTAGTCAGGGACCGATTGTGCAAGTTCTCCCACTCAAAATGATGACAGAGGTCTGTAATTTTCATCATGGGTACACTTCAACTGTGAGAGACAGAATGTGAAAAAAATATCCAGGAATTCACATTGTAGGAATTTTAAAAATTGTATTTGTAAATTATGGTGGAAAATAAGTATTTGGTCACTTCAAACAAGGAAGATTTCTGGCTCTCACAGACCTGTAACTTCTTCTTTAAGAAGCTCTTCTGTCCTCCAGTCGTTACCTGTATTAATGGAACCTGTTTGAACTTGTTATCTGTACAACAGACACCTGTCCACAGCCTCAAACAGTCAGACTCCAAACTCCACTATGGCCAAGACCAAAGAGCTG
>NC_084633.1:30866311-30951311 GCF_033978795.1 Nerophis ophidion | reverse complement strand
GTTATGTTGACAACCGCTAATGTTGTGTCAGCCAGCTCAAGATGTGTATTGCTGAGTTCCTCTCCACCTGTCTTGACAGCATGGCTGCATATTAATAACATGCCTTAATGTGCAAGGCGTGTACAGTAAACCCTCGTTTATTGCTGTGAATTGGCTCCAGGTCTGACCGTGGGAAATTGATTTTCACTACGTAGGTATGAATATTCATAAATTTGATTTTTTTCATTGCTACAGCATAAAAAAAAAACCTGTTTACCATCTTCTTCATATGTTTTTTTACATTATGAGAGCCCTCTGGCGTGCAATAACACCCACATTCGTTAAATCCTTTACACTTATTGAATCTAAAATAGTAATGCTGTCTAAGGCAGAGCCAATCAGTGGCCACGATACTGAACAGCATGCTCTTATTGGTTTGGTCTCATCTCGTGCTCAGAACTATTGCAGTATTGATCATTTTCCTTTATTTGGCCACTTTAATGCTAAAAAATGAATAATGTAGGCCAAAAATGTATAGAATATGTAAATTAAGAAAATAAAAATCCTCAAACTCAAAGTGCAATGTAGCGAGACAGAACTGTACTATAAAAAAAACTCAAAACTCAAAAGAGATGCAGTAAAAAAAAAAAAAAACAGTCAATCAAATTCAGGTTGTGAATCCAAAACAACGAATCAATCAATGTTTTTTTTTTAATTAGTTTGATTCGGTTTATTAACTTGAAGCAATTGAGGTCGAGTGGACTTTAAAACTTTGCAACCAGCAGAGGCGCTGTTGGTTCAGTCACTAATAGGATGTGATTATGTCTATTGAACTCAATACAACAGGGGGTGATCACTTTTTCACTTCCGATATGATACTGATTTGATTATTGGTTGATACCGGTATCAATGCGATACGATATCAGCATGAATCATACATACAGCAGGAAGGGTATACACATGAAACGTGAGGAATTAGGGAGTGCACTTTCCACACAGATTGCAGCAGTGTTGAATATCTTAAAATGTATTTTGTGGTAATTCCAACTTTAACCACCTCGTCAGTTGCTATGTAGAGTGGTGCATTCCATAATTTTCAGCAGACTGCATGGCCAAATGATTAACCCCACCCCTCCCTCCCTTTCAGGCGACATCCACCCAGAAATGAGGCCTCACCTTCTGTACTTGTATTACTTTCTAGTGAGGAATGATAGAAAAGGCTTAATGAACCTAAAGTACTTAAAAAGAGAACAAGGCAGGCATGGACAACATTAACCTATTTATTAACTGGACTAATACTGTCTTTAAATTGAAGTCAGTGGTAATTTTTTTATGTGACACCTAATGTCCACAATAATTCATTAAATTAGGCTCATGACATAGTAAATTGAATAATACGTTTACATTTGTTACTGGATACTTTCTAATACGCTTCTGCTTGGAGACCATCTGTAAGTAGTACTTATTTTATATTTGTTTTCATTGACAAATTTAATGTTTTAGCCTGCAATATAGTTTAAATAAGGACAAATGTGTCTAGGAGGGCTGAGTACTACTGAATTCTGTACTTTTAAAGGCACAGATCGACTCAGTCAAATTGTCTCTAGGTAATGTTACAATTTTTCATGCCAACAAAGCAAGCACACCTGATAGAAAATGCTCAAACGTTAAGTGAAGCGCCACTTTTCCAAAATGACGAAAGTCCTATATTTATATCCTATAACAGTGTAAAAGTTGGGACACACTTTCTCATTCAATGCTTTTTTTTTTTTTTTCACGACTATTTACATTGTAGATTGTCACTGAAGGCATCAAATCTATGAATGAACACATGTGTTATGTACTTACAAAAACAGGTGAAATAACTGAAAACATGTTTTATATTCTGGTTTCTTCAAAATAGCCACCCTTTGCTGTGATTACTGCTTCGCACACTCTTGGCATTCTCTTGATGAGCTTTAAGAGGTAGTCACCTGAAATGGTTTTCACTTACAGCAGTAATCAGAGCAACGGGTGGCTATTTTGAAGAAACTAAAATGTAAAACATGCTTTCAGTTATTTCACCTTTTTTGTCAAGTACGTAACTCCACGTGTTCATTCATAGTTTTGATGTCTTCAGTGACAATCTACTATGTAAATAGCCATGAAAATAAAAACGCATTGAATGAGAAGGTGTGTCCAAACTTTTGGCCTATACTGTACATGCTACTGATTAGCATTAGCGATTTCACATGGCGATTCAAACACTTCCAAATCTGGTTTGATTGATTGATTGAAACTTGTATTAGTACATTACACAGTACAGTACATATTCCGTACAATTGGCCAGTAAATGGTAACACCCGAATAAGTTTTTCAACTTGTTTAATCAATGTTAATCAATTCATGGTAATGAAAACTACAACTAAGATGGACACAACTTGACAACACAGTTATCATAATCATGTTATATAAATGTTACTTTGAAAATCAGATTTTATTTTTAAACAATTAATATTTATTGAGTACCAAAAATGTATTACCCGTATTGATTCCGTAGCGGTTCAAATGCGAAAGTTACCCATCCCCAATGTTTAGCTTGTGTGCTTAGCTGCTGTGTACAGTAGCTGCTATTTCCTAGTAGCTTACAGTTTAGCCTACCATGTTTACCTTTTGTAAAGGACTTGGCGGAAATACAAGAAAATACCTTGTGTGCTTATTGGAGGACAATTAGATGTTCACGGACTGTCGAGCTATATATTAGTAACCACGCTGCTGGTATTAGAGATTTTAAATGCAAGCTGATATAATTTAATATTGTTGCTCTTTTAATGCGAAAGCAAGACAACTTGAAGTATCTTTGACACACAAAAAGCTGTGCGTAGTTTATTCATCAAAGACGAAAATGAATGACTGCGTACATCCGGCGACTCAAAATGGCGGTCACAACAAACCCCCACCTTTGGGAAAATCCCCTGACGGTCACTTAAAGGGGCCGTGCCGAATTACTCACTCTTAACTGCAAATATGAATGCTAACCAAGGACAACATTGTTATATGCACAATCCAACAATGACAGTGAAAAATGATGAGAAAGTCAATTAAACAGGTGTGGTGAATTATGTCCTAAAGCAACCGCTTCAAAATTTTTGTATAGTTTTTGCTGATATTACATATGTAAAAAACTCTTGTGGATGTACTACCAGTCTGGGGTTGCCAGTGTTCTGTACTACGTCGTAGTGTGCTGGGGGGGCAGTACATCTAAGGACAACTCCAGACTGGAGAAACTGATCAGGCAGGCCGGTTCTACAATCGGAATAAAACTGGACTCACTGAAGATTAGCCCATGCTATTAAATAGGGGTGTGGGGACAAATCGATTCGAATACGTTGTGCGATTCAGAATCTATTCTAATTTTTTTTTTTTTATCGATTTTTTTTTTTATCAATCCAACAAACCACTACACAGCAATACCATAACAATGCAATCCAATTCCAAAACCAAACCTGACCCAGCAACACTCAGAACTGCAATAAACAGAGCAATTGAGAGGAGACACAAACACGACACAGAACAAACCAAAAGTAGTGAAACAAAAATGAATATTATCAACAACAGTGTCAATATTAGTTATAATTTCTGCATATCAGTGATTAAAAATCCCTCATTTACATTATCATTAGACATTTATAAATAAATTAAAAAAAGAACAATAGTGTCACAGTGGCTTACACTTGCATCGCATCTCATAAGCTTGACAACACACTGTGTCCAATATTTTCACAAAGATAAAATAAGTCTTATTTTTGGTTTGTTTAATAGTTAATACAAATTTACATTATTGCAATCAGTTGATAAAACATTGTCCTTTACAATTCTAAAAGCTTTTTTTACACAAATCTACTACTCTGCTAGCATGTCAGCAGACTGGGGTAAATCCTGCTGAAATCCTATGTATTAAATTAATATAGAATCGTTTTGAATCGGAAAAATATTGTTTTTGAATCGAGAATCGCGTTGAATCGAAAAAATCGATATATTATCGAATCGCGACTCCAACAATCGATATTGAATCGTGGGACACCCAAAGATTAGCAGCCTTACTATTAAACATAAATATTTAAAAGAATATAACATTTAATTGTCAGTTTTCACCTAGCAAAATGCCCAATATGAAATCCGCGATAACTACATGTTTTTAAACCAGATCATGAGATGATCTTTGAGATATGATTTACATACTATTTCACAGTCCCTGGGGGACAAAGTAGCTTCATTTTGTTTTAACACGATGCCCCTCCACTTGTCCATAGCCATTTGAATCCCAATTCATCCTTCCCCTTCATGTCCTACGCTACACTACCTGGTGTTACGATATTCACCTGTCTCTCCATCCCATCCCGTCTTCCTCTTTAACCTCCTCCTTCTCTCCTATAGCTCTTAGCATCTCTGTTCCAGGGTACATCCCCAGCTACCTGGAAAAGGACGAGCCGTGCGTGGTGTGTGGCGACAAGGCGACCGGCTACCACTACCGCTGCATCACGTGCGAGGGCTGCAAGGTACGGCATACGTCAAGAACATGTTCTAGGAGCCGAGAGGGTAAAGCAAGTGATAGAAGTCATTTGTTTTTGAGGCGATGATATGCATGATAACATGTGATCGGCTATACAATATCCTCAGGAGGAGATTGTGGCTGCATTGCTGAAGGGCACAACAACAGTAGTCAGGAGGAAGACACGCATATCTCCGAATGCTAGCTGCATGTCATGTTATTATTAACTGAGATACCGCCACCTAAAATATATTACAGTTGAACCCGCCTATGTCAACAACCCATTTATGTCGACTACCTTATCAAGTCCTGATCCAACGTGTTCTTCTTGTTGCTGAAAAGCGCTTACACTGATGTAGACTTACAGGTTGGATCACTTTTCAACATAAAGCGTATATTATTCAACCTTATTAATGAATCAAATAAAAAATAAAAATTAATACAATATAAATACTGTATTTTCCAGGCTATATAACGCACCGGTATTTAAGCCGCACCCACCAAATTTTAGAAGAAATGAACATTTTTATACATATTAGCTGCACCGGACGATAAGCCGCAGCTATTCACCGGTTTGCAAGATTTTGTAAATGTTTATTTACATACCTTAATTGTTTCCAAACGGTGCCTGTCATACGGCAGTAAAATGTCTGATAAAAAAAAACAGAAGTCATCGTCATGGACCCACGAGTTGAGAAGCTAACTCTCTATATATGTAATAATACTAACACAGATTCTTGTAACGTGTTAGCATATTCACTTATGCTAACAACGCTAGCTTGATTACATTACAATAGAACGTGAAAATATGTATGAAAACCTTCCTACTGACATTACACATGGGACGGTTAATAAGTATAAATAGTTTTAGTTGTGTTGTAAAATATAAAAACGTTGCTTGGAGGGATGAAAAAAGAATCCTTAACCCTATGGACCAATATACTTCTGGCACAAAAGAGGAAGTACATTTTTAACCCACAGCACCTGCATTGTGTTCAAAAGATGGCGCCAAAGCAAAAACGATAACATCCCTTTCCAATGTCTTTGTTTGTGTAATATAAAAACTTATTTGCTAAAATATTATATAGCCATTAGTGAAGAAAAATCCATAAATTAGCTGGACCGTTTTAAAATCCGCTGGGGGCAAAGCGTGAGGGAGAAGTATCAATTTATAATCCGGAAAATACAGTACTATTAATTACAAAATAAAATTTAAGGAATTAAAAATATATTTTTAATGAGAAAAAATGTCAAAGCATTTAGCAATATTGTTAATTGTATCATTTCAAGTAGTGTTAAATAACAACAACAACAAAAATTTGGTTGCTGATGTATGACACGTGCATGCACCAAGTAAGCATAGAGATGGCCTAAAAAATGTTTGTTTTTTTATTAATTCGTCCAAAAATTAAATTACTAAAAAAAAACGAGATTTGAATGTGATAAAAATACTTTTTAGCACCCCTACTTATTATATACCGTATAAAAATAAAAAATAAAAATAAAAAATTAAATATCAGTTTGTCGCCCTCACTTACGATTTCAAAGCAAGTTATCCATCAATTTGTACTGTTACAAGCGGCCCTCTGAGGGAAGCCATGTGGCCCTCAATGAAAACACGTTTGACACCCCTGAGCTACACAATCACTGGAATCCTGACTGCATGGAATTGTAATCTCATTGCAAAATAAAACATTGAAAACATTGAAAAGGACCATTGATTTGATTCAATTACATCTAACTGACTTGTTAGTCTTGTTAAAAAACTCTTCTTCTATTAGCTAAAATATAATTTCCTGTGCTTGAAAGTGATAATAAAAGCCTTGTTATCAAATCTATCACATTGCCAGCAACCAACTCAGTGGCAAGTAGTCCGATTTAGAACTGGAAGTATAATTGGTTTCAAAGACTAAAATAAGCGTGGATAATAATTTTTTGAATTATGACTATGTTTTTAATATTGATTTATTCAGAGCCAATCCTGCTCGACTCACATGGAAAGTCAGTTGCTTTGAAATGCAGAAATAAGACTTTTTCTTTTTTTTACAGTGACTAACAAAAGGTAATTTTTGTTGTTTTTGCTATAATCCATACATCCTATTTTACTCTGTGACCTTTGCAAAAACCGCCTTCTTGCTGGTCAAGTTTGGCTTTTTTGTGAGTTTGACAGGAAGATGAGCCCAAATTGGTGTGAATAATATATTTTGGATGAGTACATGGTGACTCATGTTTGAATCCCATTTTGCTGCAGAGCTGTTATAACAAAACTGAAAAGTATCTTCTTTTTTTAACTCTTGCTAAAATGATGAGCGTGGTACCACAGTTTCCGTTAAAGTAAATCAAATGGATCTATTCCAGGCACCCAAAATGTAGGACATAATACAAATTTTAAAGAGAATAATTGTAGTTTTACACAGAGGAAACAATGTGAACTCTATGATTAATTTAAAAAAATAAATGAACATTTAACTTAACTTATACCTTAATTGAAGACTTTTGTTGGCCGAGACAATGAGCGCAGTTGGCCAGTTACCAGAGTTCTTCCTTGAATTCAAAAGTGTTTCTCACTGTCTTTGCCAAAGTGTTGTCACTTGCAACTTTCTTTGGCCTCATAATGGCTTATTTTGCAGTTGTGCTCAATGAAAAGCAGCGACTCTGCGAACAGACTAGTTTGATAAACGCAATGTTTTGCCGTACTTTAACCAAGACAGAGTTTGGAAATGGCGTTTTTCGGCGTACCCGGGCTAAACCTGGGCCCTAGAAAGGATTGTATTTGTTATGTGAAACACTGTTATACCTTTTTAAATAATTAAGTACTAACATAGTAACACTTAAGTAGGGGGAACATATATTCACCATTAATTAGTTTTCTAATTAACATGCAAATTAGTAACATATTGGCTCTGAATTTGTCATTTTTAAGTACTTATTAATTCCTTATTCTGCATGTCCATATTCTACAACCTGTAAGCCATTAACTAAGAGTCTTCCATCAGTAACCTCAGAATTATTGCTTATTAGTAACCCTAACCCAAACCCTTACGTATATGTTCCCTTAGTGTCCAAACAACTCTCAATTAAGGCTTTGTTACTTTAATAAGCAACTAATTAATGGTGAATATGTTCCCCAAACTAAAGTGTTACCTAAAAATCATATCAAATCAATCAATCAATCAAAGATTATTTATATAGCCCTAAATCACCAGCGTCTCAAAGGGCTACACAAGCCACATCAGGGCAAGAAAAAACTCAACCTAATGGGATTACAATGAGAAACCTTGAAAAAAAAAAGTTTGGTTTCCCCCGAAAAAATGTTATGAACATAATAAGCGTTTTTAAACCTTCCTAAATCAACTTCAATCGGGATTCAAATCCACTAGCTCTGCCTTGCAAAACAAGGACTGGAGTTGTGCGCCATAGAGGCCACTATATTGAAAATATTCATGTTAAACTTTCATTAGAAGCGCCCCATCATTCATTATTTGACATTTTACATGCGCTTCTTCATGCAAAAACCGTCCCCCACCCACAGGTCGCAGGGCCCTACGCACAGCGCGTGTTGCATCGGGATTTCCTGCTAATGTTGTCCCACCATGTCTCAGTCTTCCGTCTCTCCCTCTTTGTGTTTTGCGCTGACAGGGTTTCTTCCGTCGAACCATCCAGAAGAACCTCCACCCGTCGTACACGTGCAAATATGAAGGCTGCTGCATCATCGACAAGATCACCCGCAACCAGTGCCAGCTGTGCCGATTTAAAAAGTGCACCTCTGTGGGCATGGCCATGGACTGTGAGTTCACAGACACTTCTGATTTCTACTCCACCAGATGTACAAACCCCGTTTCCATATGAGTTGGGAAATTGTGTTAAATGTAAATTTAAACAGAATACAATGATTTGCAAATCATTTTCAACCCATATTCAGTTGAATATGCTACAAAGGCAACATATTTGATGTTCAAACTGATAAAAAAAATATTTTTTTTTGCAAATAATCAATAACTTTAGAATTTGACGCCAGCAACATGTGACAAAGAAGTTGGGAAAGGTGGCAATAAATACTGATAAAGTTGAGGAATGCTCGTCAAACACTTATTTGGAAAATCCCACAGGTTTGCAGGCTAATGGGGAACAGTTATAAAAACAGCTTCCCAAAAAATGCTCAGTCTTTAACAAGAAAAGATGGGGCGAAGGACACCCCCTTTGTCCACAACTGCGTGAGCAAATAGTCAAACAGTTTAAGAACTACGTTTCTCAAAGTGCAATTGCAAGAAATTTAGGGATTTCAACATCTACAGTCCATAATATCATCAAAAGGTTTAGAGGATCTGGAGAAATCACTCCACGTAAGCGGCATGGCCGGAAACCAACATTGAATGGCCGTGACCTTCGATCCCTCAGACGGCACTGTATCAAAAACCGACATCAATCTCTAAAGGATATCACTACATGGGCTCAGGAACACTTCAGAAAACCACTGTCACTAAATACAGTTTGTCGCTTCATCTGTAAGTGCAAGTTAAAGCTCTACTATTCAAAGCGAAAGCCATTTATCAACAACATCCAGAAACGCCACCGGCTTCTCTGGGCCCAAGATCATCTAAGATGGACTGATGCAAAGTGGAAAAGTGTTCTGTGGTCTAACGAGTCCACATTTCAAATTGTTTTAGGAAATATTCGACATCGTGTCATCTGGACCAAAGGGGAAGTGAACCATCCAGACTGTTATCGACGCAAAGTTCAAAAGCCAATATCTGTGATGGTATGGGGGTGCATTAATGCCAGAGGCATGGGTAACTTACACATCTGTGAAGGCACCATTAATGCTGAAAAGTACATACAGGTTTTGGAACAACATATGCTGCCATATAAGCGCCGTGTTTTTCATGGATGCCCCTGCTTATTTCAGCAAGACAATGCTAAGCCACGTTCAGCACTTGTTACAACATCGTGGCTTTGTAAAAAAAAAGAGTGCGGGTACTTTCCTGGCCCGCCTGCAATCCAGACCTGTCTCCCACCGAAAATGTGTGGCGCATTATGAAGCATAAAATACAACAACGGAGATCCCGGACTGTTGAACGACTGAAGCTCTATACAAAACAAGAATGGGAAAGAATTCAACTTTCAAAGCTTCAACAATTAGTTTCCTCAGTTCCCAAACATTTATTGAGAATTGTTAAAAGAAAAGGTGATGTAACAGTGGTGAACATGCCCTTTCCCAACTACTTTGGCACATGTTGCAGCCATGAAATTCTAAGTTAATTATTATTTGCAAAAAAAAAAAAAGTTTATGACTTTGAACATCAAATATGTGGTCTTTGTAGTGCATTCTATTGAATATGGGCTGAAAAGGATTTGCAAATCATTGTATTCAGTTTATATTTACTTCTAACACAATTTCCCAACTCATTTGAAATAGGGTTTGTACATGAAAAAATCCACACAGTAGCAGACATCAAATAGTTCACATGAAGCAACATGTCTTGTCTGTGTTACATGTATGCCAATTTCCCAACAACCTTGCAGCGGCACATTGTTTTGGAGACTCACTTTTTAATCAGTCACGTGAGAGTCAGACTGTAAGATCCATCCGATTATTTGATATTCAGCCAGTTTTTTTTCAGAGCACGCTCCCTGAAGGCATGCTTGATTTGACGTGGAGGAATTTGATCTATCTCATCAAGTTAGATTGTGTGCCAATGCCTCATGGGCTGATTGGAACAGCTGCCAACACATACAAACAGGTTGTCACAGCATATAAATCACATCATTTTTTTGTACTTTTTTAGTTCATATGTTTTTGAGTTGTTTTTACACTGAATAGTTAGAGTAAACACCTCAGCTTTACTCGCAAAACACGTTTTGTATAGCAGCAGTTAAAAGTAGGCCATCTTGTAGGTACAGACAAGGGTTTATCTAATATGGTTGTAGGGATTACCCGTATTAGTGTAGTACCGCGGTACTAATGAATAATTTTCGGTACGATACCGTCTTTAAAAAGTACCGGTCCCGCACCCTACTGTGCCCGCGTCGAAGTCACGTTGCGACATTGCTGGTTTACGAGCAGACGAGCATGTTCGGCGGCACACAATCAAAGAGTACTTAAGAAGACACAATGTGTAGACAGAAAAGGAAGAATGGACACGCTGTGGCCTAAAAACTAACGATAAAGGTGAAGTTATAACACTGAAATCCCCTCAGGAAGAGATGTTTTAAGACATGGCTAACGTCCATCTGCCGTCGGCAGTGTTTTTGCTATTTCTAAATCACAAATCCTACCCTCCATGGTCACAAATAAAGTAAGTATCATCCCTGCAGGAGGAGGAGTAGCTAAACGTGCGTCACTACACACTGTAGCTCATCGGCATCAAAATGTAAACAAACGCCAATGGTGGATCTACACCTAACATCCACTGTAATGATATCAAGTAAAGGCACGTATCTACTCGTTACTACTATGATTATGTTGATATCTTTTGGCATCACAACATCTTCTTTCGTTTTTTTAAAATGTATATTATGTTTATAAACTCAGGAAATATGTCCCTGGACACATGAGGACTTTGAATATGACCAATGTATGATCCTGTAACTACTTGGTGTCAAATTGGTACCAAATTTTTTGGTATCATCCAAAACTAATGTAAAGTATCAAACAACAGAAGAATAAGTGATTATTACATTTCAACACAAGTGTAGCTAGAACATGTTAAAAGAGAAAGTAAGCAGATATTAACAGTAAATGAACAAGTACATTAATAATTAATTTTCTACCATTTGTCCTTAATAATCCTGACAAAATAATAGAATGATAAATGACACAATATGTTACTGCATACCTCAGAGGACTAATTAGGAGTTTTAGTTTGTTTATTTACTACTAAAAGACAAGTTGTCTTGTATGTTCACTATTTTATTTAAGGACTTAACTGCATTAAGAAACATATGTTTAATGTACCTTAGGATTTTTTTGTTAATATGAAGCCAATAATGCCATTCATTTTTGGTTCCCTTTATTTACAAAAGTACCAGAATAATTTTAGTACTGGTACCAAAATATTGGTATCGTTAACACTATGATCTAATAGAAATTTTTCACTTCCTGTACATTACCGATATCGCAGCCTTGATTATTAGCCGGTACCAATATCTATCCAATAAGATATCAGCACAAATTAGTAGTCAGGGTCTCTATAGATCCATTTTACATCGATACTGACAGTAAAGTAAAAAGATGTAGGAAAAACGTTTTGGTTAATTTACGGCAATGGTTCTCAACCTTTTTTCATTGATGTACCCCCTGTGAACATTTTTTTAATTCAAGTACCCCCTAATCAGAGCAAAGCATTTTTGGCTGAAAAAATGAGACAAAGAAGTAAAATACAGCACTATGTCATCAGTTTCTGATCTATTAAGTTGTATAAGAGTGCAAAATATTCCTCATTTGTCGTGGTCTTTCTTGAACTATTTGGAAAAAAAAGATATAAAAATAACTAAAACCTTGTTGAAAAATAAACAAGTGATTCAATTATAAATAAAGATTTCTACACATAGGAGTAATCATCAACTTAAAGTGCCTTCTTTGGGGATTGTAATAGAGATCCATCTGGATTCATGAACTTAATTCTAAAAATTTCTTCACAAAAAAAGAAATCTTTAACATCAATATTTATGGAATATGTCCACAAAAAATCTAGCTGTCAACACTGAATATTGCATTGTTGTATTTTTTTTCACAGTTTATAAACTTAAATTCATATTCTCTTGAAGTATTATTTAATAAATATATTTATAAAGGATTTTTGAATTGTTGCTATTTTTAGAATACTTTCAAAAAATGTCACGTACCCTTTGGCATACCTTCAAGTACCCCCAGGGGCACGCGTACCCCCATTTGAGAACCACTGATTTACGGTACAGTAAGGGAAAATAATACAGAACATAATGTGGGGGCAGGGGCGGGGGGGCATTTTTATACAAATTTCAGCCTAGGGTCCACATGGAGGAAAATCTATTCTCACGTGGGCCGGACAGGTAAAATCAGGGCATAATAACTTAAAAATACAACTACAACAACTTCAGATTTTCTTTGTTTTACTTCGACCCAAAATACAAGAAGGACATTCTGAAAATGTTCAAATAATCCTCTTCACAAAAGACTTTGGGGTAGCAAAAGATTCTGAGTTTCAAAAACACCATTAAGAACACAATGAATTTAGACTTAATCTTAGTGTGTTTCTACAAAACAATTTAAACTTTAAGTCACAGCCCATCTAGAATTCAACAAAAACAAAATCAAGCATAAATAAAAACTCTTCAATGTATCAACTAGTTCATTTGTCATTTCCATTCTTGACTTTCTATAAATTTGCATAGCAGACAATCATTTCCACAGAACTATATCAATGTGCAGTGTCTGATGCAGTTAAGTTACCGATTGTATATTTTACTCCTGTTTGTTTTACGTTGGGTCGAGGGGGAGGACCTCTTGCTGAGTATACTTGCTCGCCCCGATATAAACTATTTGCTTGCCTAACAGAATTGCTATTGTGACATCCAATGGACACTATTAGAAAAGCAGTTTTTTAAATATAAAAATGCAGCTCAATTTTACACAAGCAAACTCATCTCGCAGGCCTGGTTGAATCTGCCGCATGGTTGATAAACCTGTGCTAAAACTAATCAAATATAGTTCAGAAGTATTGTATTATAAGCCATATAAGATTTGTATTATTGATGTTAAAGCTACTTTCTTCCAGTACACAACTGTTTTTTGATCACCTGTGCTCCCATTAATGATTGACAGAATTGTTGGAGCGGAGCCTGGAATGGACAGCTTATATCGGCGGTTAAAAGGGAACTGCAATTTTTTAAAATTTAGCCTATCATTCATGATCCTTCTGAAATACAAGAAGACAAGAGTTTTTGGGGGTTTTCTTTGCATTATAACGTGTAAAAGAATATGCTCATTATTGGTGGCTAGCAATGCAGCTAATAGGAGCAATCCATTTTTTTAATAAAATTTTAAATGCATTCAAAAACGGTCAACAATACTTCATTTACGTTCCATAACCTGTATAATAACCAAGCTGTAGTGACATTGTTATTGTATTGGAACTCTTTTTTTAGCGTAGTAACACATCAGCATGCTTCGGTATTAGCTGTAAAAGCTAACAACGGAAAGAGATAAGTTTGCTTCTACGGGTTTGAGTTACACAATGCGATAGAACATCAATCTGTACTGATTGAAAAACATGAACAATCCAATTACAGTACCTGTAAAGTATTAGCCCACATTTAATGTTTTGTTTGTACACAGCTAGCCAGACAGCGTATGTACTGTAGTTGTACTAACATGCATGACGTGCTGCGTGTATCATGATCGATATTAAAGTGACTCACCGGATGGACAGTTGTGCGTTTGGTCCAGCTGGCCGGAGACGTTTTTTTCATTTAGGTCGAAATAGCCTGGCTTCATGTTCTACATTTCTAGTGTCAAAAGTCACTTTCACCTCACTCTCTCGGCTTCTGTCTGCACCAAAGACGCACCCTTCCTTTGTGCCAGCTTCTACTAGCAGTAGTTTATCCTCAGTATGTTCAGCTTCAAAAATATGAGCTTGTAAATCCTCATTTGTCCGAAAATAGCCGTCTTTGTTGTCTTGTCATCGATTCTGCCGTGATTACAACACACACGCGCGTTTGTTTCCGCAAGTAGGACACACATTTGTTTCAAGAAGTCGGACGTGCGTTGCAATGGAAACAAAAATCAATGCGCTGAAGAAATCATTCATTAAAATGTGTCAAATATTGTATATATTACATATTGTCATGAATTTGTCTGTTACTACATTATAGATGTATTTGCAGTGTGTATAGAAAACGTTGATAGAGGGTTTTGAAGTTCTCTTAGAGGGCTTTGACGGCTACAACCGTGACTCCCATTAGCCGCATCTTCGGACCGTTTTTAAATTTTTATTTTTATTTTCTTTAAAATTCAAAAAAATAAAAATGTGTGTGTTTCTTGTCTCTTATGATTGTGAACCACAGGCAAAATTCCTTAAAAAAGTGCAATTCCCCTTTAATATCAGACCTTTTTGATCCATGCTAATAGGTTATATCGCACCGATATCAATATTGAGTTGAGACAGATCTTTAATGTAGCTTGTCTGTCGTAATGATTCACAAGGCGTTGCATATTGCTTCTCATTCATCAACAGATACAAACATTAGGTAACATACTAAATAATGCCGACATGATTTTTCATGGCAATTTGACCATAGGTACAACGCATACAGTATGAACCACTATGTAGGTCCCAACAAAATACTAGACTGGCACATTCAACTTAATAGCAAAGGCAACTTCCTGACTAGACAACACACCGTAGCTTTTACACTACTGCCGTCTAATGTTTTGGAATGGCCAGTGCATCTACAGTTTAAAATATAATACTTGCAAATGAGACTCAGAAGTGTAAGAAATAAAGATATAACAACTGACCATCCATCCATCCATCCATCTTCTTCCGCTTATCCGAGGTCGGGTCGCGGGGGCAACAGCCTAAGCAGAGAAACCCAGACTTCCCTCTCCCCAGCCACTTCGTCTAGCCCTTCCCGGGGGATCCCGAGGCGTTCCCAGGCCAGCCGGGAGACATAGTCTTCCCAACGTGTCCTGGGTCTTCCCCGTGGCCTCCTACCGGTTGGACGTGCCCTAAACACCTCCCTAGGGAGGCGTTCGGGTGGCATCCTGACCAGATGCCCGAACCACCTCATCTGGCTCCTCTCGATGTGGAGGAGCAGCGGCTTTACTTTGAGTTCCTCCCGGATGGCAGAGCTTCTCACCCTATCTCTAAGGGAGAGCCCCGCCACACGGCGGAGGAAACTCATTTCGGCCGCTTGTACCCGTGATCTTATCCTTTCGGTCATAACCCAAAGCTCATGACCATAGGTGAGGATGGGAACGTGGATCGACCGGTAAATTGAGAGCTTTGCCTTCCGGCTCAGCTCCTTCTTCACCACAACAGATCGGTACAACGTCCGCATTACTGAAGACGCCGCACCGATCCGCCTGTCGATCTCACGATCCACTCTTCCCCCACTCGTGAACAAGACTCCTAGGTACTTGAACTCCTCCACTTGGGGCAGGGTCTCCTCCCCAACCCGGTGATGGCATTCCACCCTTTTCCGGGCGAGAACCATGGACTCGGACTTGGAGGTGCTGATTCTCATTCCGGTCGCTTCACACTCGGCTGCGAACCGATCCAGTGAGATCTGAAGATCCCGGTCAGATGAAGCCATCAGGACCACATCATCTGCAAAAAGCAGAGACCTAACCCCGCGGTCACCAAACCGGAACCCCTCAACACCTTCACTGCGCCTAGAAATTCTGTCCATAAAAGTTATGAACAGAATCGGTGACAAAGGACAGCCTTGGCGGAGTCCAACCCTCACTGGAAATGTGTTCGACTTACTGCCAGCAATGCGGACCAAGCTCTGGCACTGATCGTACAGGGAGCGCACCGCCACAATAAGACAGTCCGGTACCCTATACTCTCTGAGCACTCCCCACAGGACTTCCCGAGGCACACGGTCGAATGCCTTCTCCAAGTCTACGAAGCACATGTAGACTGGTTGGGCAAACTCCCATGCACCCTCAAGAACCCTGCGGAGAGTATAGAGCTGGTCCACAGTTCCACGACCAGGACGAAAACCACACTGTTCCTCCTGAATCCGAGGTTCGACTATCCGGCGAAGCCTCCTCTCCAGTACACCTGAATAAACCTTACCGGGAAGGCTGAGGAGTGTGATCCCACGATAGTTTGAACACACCCTCCGGCCCCCCTTCTTAAAGAGAGGAACCACCACCCCGGTCTACCAATCCAGAGGTACCGCCCCCGATGTCCACGCGATGCTGCAGAGTCTTTTCAACCAAGACAGCCCCACAGCATCCAGAGCCTTAAGGAACTCCGGGCGGGCCTCATCCACCCCTGGGGCCTTGCCACCGAGGAGCTTTTTAACTACCTCAGCGACCTCAGCCCCAGAAATAGGAGAGTCCACCACAGATTCCCCAGGCACTGCTTCCTCATAGGAAGACGTGTTGGTGGGATTGAGGAGGTCTTCGAAGTATTCATTCCACCTATCCACAACATCTGCAGTCGAGGTCAGCAGAACACCATCCGCACCATACACGGTGTTGATAGTGCACTCCTTCCCCTTCCTGAGGCAGCGTATGGTGGTCGAGAATCGCTTCGAAGCCGTCCGGAAGTCGTTTTCCATGGCTTCCCCGAACTCCTCCCATATCTGAGTTTTTGCCTCCGCGACCGCTGAAGCTGCACACCGCTTGGCCTGTCGGTACCTGTCCACTGCCTCCGGAGTCCTATGAGCCAAAAGGACCCGATAGGACTCCTTCTTCAGCTTGACGGCATCCCTCACCGCTGGTGTCCACCAAGGGGTTTTAGGATTTCCGCCCCGACAAGCACCAACTACCTTGCGGCCACAGCTCCGATCAGCCGCCTCGACAATAGAGGTGCGGAACATGGTCCACTCGGACTCAATGTCCAGCACCTCCCTCGTGACATGTTCAAAGTTCTTCCGGAGGTGGGAATTGAAACTTTCTCTGACAGGAGATTCTGCCAGACGTTCCCAGCAAACCCTTACAATGCGTTTGGGCCTCCCAGGTCTGTCCGGCATCCTCCCCCACCATCGCAGCCAACTCACCACCAGGTGGTGATCGGTAGAAAGCTCCGCCCCTCTCTTCACCCGAGTGTCCAAAACATAAGGCCGCAAATCCGATGACACAACTACAAAGTTGATCATGGAACTGCGGCCTAGGGTGTCCTGGTGCCAAGTGCACATATGGACACCCTTATGTTTGAACATGGTGTTTGTTATGGACAAACTGTGACGAGCACAAAAGTCCAATAACAAAACACCACTCGGGTTCAGATCCGGGCGGCCATTCTTCCCAATCACGCCTCTCCAGGTTTCACTGTCGTTGCCAACGTGAGCGTTGAAGTCCCCCAGTAGGACAAGGGAATCACCCGGAGGAGCACTTTCCAGTACTCCCTCGAGTGCTCCCAAAAAGGGTGGGTACTCTGAACTGCTGTTTGGTGCATAAGCACAAACAACAGTCAGGACCCGTCCCCCCACCCGAAGGCGGAGGGAGGCTACCCTTTCGTCCACCGGGTTAAACTCCAACGTGCAGGCTTTGAGCCGGGGGGCAACAAGAATTGCCACCCCAGCCCGTCGCCTCTCACTGCCGGCAACGCCAGAGTGGAAGAGGGTCCAGTCCCTCTCGAGAGAAGTGGTTCCAGAGCCCTTGCTGTGCGTCGAAGTGAGTCCGACTATATCCAGCCGGAACTTCTCGACTTCGCGCACTAGCTCAGGCTCTTTCCCCCCCAGTGAGGTGACGTTCCACGTCCCAAGAGCTAGCTTCTGTAGCCGAGGATCGGACCGCCAAGTGCCCTGCCTTCGGCTGCCGCCCAGCTCACATTGCACCCGACCTCTATGGCCCCGGCTATGGGTGGTGAGCCCGTTGGAGGGGTGACCCACGTTACCTCTTCGGGCTGTGCCCGGCCGGGCCCCATGGGAACAGGCCCGGCCACCAGGCGCTCGCCATCGTGCCCCACCTCTGGGCCTGGCTCCAGAGGGAGGCCCCGGTGACCCGCGTCCGGGCGGGGGAAATCTGGGTCTATGTTTTTTCTTCTTCATAAAGGTCTTCGAACTGCTCTTTGTCTGATCCCTCACCTAGAACCTGTTTGCCTTGGGAGACCCTACCTGGGGGCATAAAGCCCCAGGACAACATATCTCCTAGGATCATTGGGACACGCAAACTCCTCTACCACGATAAGGTGGCAGCTCAGAGAGGAGCACAACTGACTAGTAACTAGTCACAACTGACTAGTAAAAGTTAAATTGTTTTTAAAATGGTTTTATTATTAAACAATTAACATTTATAACCATGTAAACATACACAAAAATTCTGAAAATCAGTACCATTAAGTACTGGTATCGATTCCCAGGTACCAATAATTGGTATCATGTATAACATTCTTACAATAAAAATGCATTTGTGAAAAACATATAGTTTTTTTAAGGTAATTTAAATTATGCAAGCAAATCATTCACTGTGATTAATCACGAATAATCAAAATTCAAAAGTGCGACTAGTCTGATTTAAAATGAATTGCTTGACAGCACATGACAAAATGCATGTATTGGCACAAATGTAAGTAAAAATGTCTGTCGGTTCAAAAATCCTTAAATAAGTCAACATGCAAGTAATGTATGCAAGTTTCACTTTTACTACACTGTTGACGACCGCTTATGTTGACGTGTGTCAGCCAATCCAAGGGATCGTAGCAAGTAATAAACTCCACGTCGGATGAACAACTCTTCAATACATGCACAAAAGGACATCAAATCACACACTCTAAGAATAGTCGACAACTCATTTTGTCGCTTTCATCACAACACGGAATAGAAATAGTAATGATATTCGCAACCCTGCTTTCATACTGCCACAAAAGTTCACAGCTGAGTTATTTTGTGTCCTCCTTACTAGCAATTAGAGATTAGATTTCCATTTAGCCTCTAAAGCCTTATTTTACACAGTCTTGTTGACATTGAACTTACACTATGATGTAAAACACCAGCATGTGATTTTAAGACATCAGGACCTGCGGTGTGACAGCAGCACCTACAATAAGCTTATTCTACCAAGCACCCCCATGTAAACAGTTACCTACTGTTAGCACTGCTATGACTCCCTGTTAAGGGTACAGAAATGCTCAGAGGCAACAATCTGGCCTCGATTCCGGGTTATACGGTACATGCATTCATAATGGATTTTTCAGTATGGAACATTCAGTACAACACAGAGGGTACTGAGTTGTTATAGTCACATGTCTGCTCCGGAACAAATACAGCAGTATATGGCCCAGCTTTCAAATTATGGTGTACAATACAAACGTACACTCCTGGCGTCCATCCAAATAAACCCAACGTTTAATTCTCATAATATTTAGCTAACTATAAGTAGTTCAAACCAGTGACCTGCTGACCTGTTGTCTTCAGGTTAACCAAGTATGTGGTTGAAATGTTTTTATATTTACCATATGCTCAACACTTTATTTTCACCATTAAGACGATGTTTCTTTAAATATATATGTATATATATGTGTATATATATATATATATATATATATACACAGCACAGGGCAAAAGTTTGGACACACCTTCTACTCATTCAATGCGTTTTCATAATTTCCATGACTTTTTACATTGTAGATTGTCACTGAAAGCCTCAAAACTATGAATGAACACGTACCGTTATCTACTTAACAAAAAAAGGTGATATAACAGAAAACATGTTTTATATTCTACTTCCTTAAAAATAGCCACCCTTTGCTCTGATTACTGCTTGTGAGCTTTAAGAGGTAGTCATCTGAAATGGTTTTCACTTCACAGGTGTGCTTGAAGCTCATTGAGAGAATGCCAAGAGTGTGCAAAGCAGTTTTTGGAAAACATGTTTTCATTTATTTCACCTTTTTTTTGTTGTTAAGTACATAACTCCACGTGTCCATTTTTGATGACTTCAGTGACAATCTACAATGTAAATAGTCATGAAAATAAAGAAACCGCATTGAATGAGAAAGCGTGTCCAAACTTTTGGCCTGTACTGTCTGTCTGTCTATGGATAGAGAGTGTGAGAGAACGAGAGCGATACATATACAGTATATAGATACACACAAACACACATATATACAGTATATGTGTGTATATATTTTTTCATATTTAATTTCACATTTTTGTGTACCGGTATATACAGCATTTATATATATGTATATGTTTTATATATATATATAAATGCTTAGAATATTTTGTTGCATAATCAAATATTAAAGTTTAGAAGATAAACATTTGTTATGTCAAATTATACAATGTTCAATAGGAAAAATAAAGTACTTTATTGACGCACATTATTTTAAGGCTTTTGTGGGGCACATAAAATGAGGTGGAATGCCAGATCTGGCCCTCGTGCCTTGAGTTTGACACCTGTGCTGTAGGTGAACTAGGAGAAGAACCATTACTGTTGCCAGACGGGAGCAGTGATGGAGGCTTTATGTATGCCCGAACAATCTAGTCAAAGCTACACCCGAGCAGCGCGCCAGGTCCCACTACCTGAGGTTCGTGTTGACACAGCGTGCTACGTATCCGACAAGGGGCTCCTATCTGGCGGTGGCACATGTCGATTGGCCCCGCATTCCGCATTTTACATCTCAGAACATCCTCCCAACACACACACTATACGCAGGGGGTACCAACTCCCCAATAAATGTGTCCCATGGAATAGTTAACTATTCTAAGACATTACTACTTTATATACTTTTAAATGTGATGGCAAAGTTTTTTTGTGTGTGTTTACCGGTGTTTTGAGGAGACATGCACACCTAATGGAATTCATGCACCCCTTGCATTTGCGCATGTATATGTACCTAAAGAATGTGGAACGGTAATTAAAGGAATCTTTCACATGAACACAAACAGTACGCTAAATCAGTGTTTTTCAAACTTTTTGGAGTCAAGGTGCATTTTTTTCTTTGAAAAAATCCGGAGGCACACCACCAGCAGAATTCATTAAAAAATGTAACTCAGTAGACGATAAAAAGTTATTGTCACAATTGTTGGAAATTAATTTAAACCATAAACAAGCATTCATCACTATAGCTCTTTGTCTCAAAGTAGGTGTACAGTCACGACCTGTCAAATCACACCGTGACTTATTTTAAGTTTTTTGGTGTTTTCCCGTGCATTGTGTTTTAGTTCTTGTCTTGTGCTCCTATTTTGCTGGCTTTTCCTGATTGGTTGCTATTTTCCTGTTGCAGTCTTCCTTTGGGCGCTATTCCCCGCACCTGCTTTGTTTTAGCAATCAAGAACATTTAAGTTGTTGCTATCTCTTTTTGTGTGGACAGTGTTGATTGTCATGTCATGTACGGATGTACTTTGTGGACGCTGTCTGCTCCACACGCTGTAAGTCTTTGCTGTCGTCCAGCATTCTGTTTTTTCTTTACTTTGTAGCCAGTTCAGTTTTAGTTTCGTTCTGCATAGCCATCCCTAAGCTTTAATGTATTTTCTTAGGGGCACCCACCTTTTGTTTATTTTGGGTTTAAGCATTACATACCTTTTTACCTGCAAGTTGCCTCCCGCTGTCGCCTGCATATTGTGATCACGACAAAGCATCACCGTTGTTCCCGACATCTATTGAGCGTTTAGCTACTGGCTGCCACCTACGGATATGGAAGAGAATAACATGGTTACTCTGCTGAGCCCCGCATAGTACAGACACTCAGCAACGGCACATTATTTGCAGATTATAATTACTGTTTTGTAAAACATATTTTTAACCCAAAAAGGTGAAATTACATAATTTCCCACAGCACACTAGACTGTATCTCACGGCAGACGAGTGTGCCACGGCACAGTGGTTGAAAAACACTGCACTAAATAACGCTATATTTTTATATATTGTCCTTTATAATACATGTTTCATGCTACAAACTGTTAAAGAATCTATTGTACGATACATTACCGCTGGTAATGGATTCATGTGAAGATATCGAAAATCATGGGTCGCAAGACATGCTGGTAGAGATTTTAGTTTCCCAGAAAAAAACTACACAAAAAACAACCTAATAAATCAAACACTTAATTGTTTGGAGTGTGAAAAAATACAAAAAATCTGCATTATTTAGGATATCTTTGATTCATACAGGTGCACAGATGCAGGATTTCCAAAGCGGAGAACGCCTAGCCATAACAACAGTACTGGTTCACTTCCTATTCCATACAGTTAATTTGTACAGTGGTGTGCAAAAATATCACAACACTTAACCTGAACTGGAAAATTACATTTCTTTTCAATGACATTACCCCAAACTCGCCATTAAACCCTTGTTTCTTTCATAGTAGAACGTTTAACCATACGCATATTACATAATGAATGTTCCAGAAACATAATGAGGGATGAGTTGGAAGGAATTTGCACAGATGAAATGTATGCTCTACGGAAACTCTCTGGAATGAGCTTTGAGAGCACAGAGTTTGTAACTCTCTGCAAATATATCAACACAATGCCAGAAAGATGTGCTATTGCCACACTAAATATTAAGACTGAAATGTGAAAAAGGACTGGACTGATACATTTGTAGGCAAAATATTCTCAGTACCTTGGCCCTTAAAGGGGAACATTATCACCAGACCTATGTAAGCGAGAATATATACCTTGATGTCGCAGAAAAAAGACCTTATTTTTTTTAACCAATTTCCGAACTCTAAACGGGTGAATTTTGGCGAATGAAACGCCTTTCTATTATTCGCTCTCGGAGCGATAATCCGCCATTTTCTCAAACACATTACAAAAACTGAGTCAAATCAGATCTGGTATTTTCCGTTTTTTCGACTGTTTTCCGTACCTTGGAGACATTATGCCTCGTCTGTGTGTTGTCGGAGGGTGTAACAACACGATCAGGGATGAATTCAAGTTGATTTACGTGGAGTGTGCATTGATTAGCACGGCATGCTAATCGTTTGGTCTGCACATTTTACTGGCGATGCTACGACAGTCATGGCACAGAGATGTATAGATATACTGCGACACTCAAAGCAGATGCATTTCCAACGATAAAGTCAACGAAATCACAAAGGTGAGTTTTGTTGATGTTATTGACTTATGTGCTAATCAGACATATTTGGTCGCGGCATGACTGCCAGCTAATCGATGCTAACATGCTATTTAGGATAGCTATATGTACATTTGTAGCTATATTTGCATCCAGCCTTTCCCTCCACCCACATTTAATGCCAAACAAACACTTACCAATCGACAGATTTAAGTTGCTCCAGTGTCAAAAGATGCGAAAGTCCCTCGTTTGGTCTGCTACGACAGACATGGCACATAGATGTATGGATACCCTGCGACACTCAATCGTTGGTTAGAAGGTGATCGCCGAATAGCTTCAATAGCTCTTCGCTCAATAGCTTAAGTTTCTTCTTCAATTTCGTTTTCGCTATCTGCCTCCATACTCAAACCATCCGTTTTAATACATGCGTAATCTGTTGAATCGCTTAAGCCGCTGAAATCCGAGCTAATGTCGCTATATCTTGCTGTGCTATCCGCCGTGTTGGCATCACTAGATGACGTCACAGGAAAATGGACGGTGGATTTACAGATAGCGAAAATCAGGCACTTTAAAGCGTTTTTTCGGGATATTCCATGATGGGTAAAATTTTGAAAAAAACTTCGAAAAATAAAATAATTCACTGGGAACTGATTTTTATTGGTTTTAACCCTTCTGAAATGGTGATAATGTTCCCCCTTTAAAGTGAAATTTTGTTTCTGGGAACAAATAAATCACCAGTATCTTAAGATTTGACAATTGTTCTAATATTTGTGCACAACACTTTACATGTTTGTGTATTGTGTACATTCTTGCATCAATCAGAGAACAGTGCAATTTGTTTCGCTCAGAATGTTCACATCGAATGATTGAATCGTGAAAGCACCCTAAAACAAACTAGTGTTTGTACCGTTTGTCGTCTAGCCGGAATTCAGTTCCAAACTGTCCCAACCGAGGAAATAAAAAACTTAACTGCACAAAATCACCTCACTCTCCGCTGACCTTTCAGTGGTCCTGGATGACTCCAAGCGTGTGGCCAAGCGGCGTCTCATCGAGGAAAACCGTGAGAAAAGAAAAAGGGAGGAGTTGGTGCGGACATTGCAGGTCAGGCCGGAGCCGAACACCACGGAGTGGGAGCTGATCCGCATGGTAACGGATGCCCATCGGAACACCAACGCACAGGGATCCACCTGGAAACAAAAGCGCAAGTTTCTGGTGAGACTGAAACATTTTAAAAATATGTACAGTACTGGCCTAAAGTTTAGACAGACCTTCTCCTCATTCAATGCATTTTGTTTATTTTCATGATTATTTACATTGTAGATTGTCACTGAAGGCATCAAAGCTATGACTGTGGAGTGATGTACTTAACAAAAAAAGGTGAAATAACTGAAAACATATTTTATATTTCAGTTTCTTCAAAATAGCCACCCTTTACTCTGATTGCTGCGTTGCAAACGCTTGGCATTCTCTCGATGAGCTTTAAGAGGTAGTCACCGTCACCTGAAATGGTTTTCACTTTCATAGGTGTGCTTGAAGCTCATCGAGAGAATGCCAAGAGTGTGCAAAGCAGTACTCAGAGCAAAGGGTGGCTATTTTGAAGAAACTAGAATACAAAACATGTTTTCAGTTATTTCACCTTTTTTTGTTAAGAACATAACTCATTCATAGTTTTGATGCCTTCAGTGACAATCTACAATGTAAATAGTCAAGAAATGCATTAAATGAAAAGGTGTGTCCAAACTTTTGGCCTGTATTGTGTGCGTGCGTATGTGTGTGTGTATGTGTGTATATATATATATATATATGTATATATATATATATATATATATATATATGTATATATATATATATATGTATATGTATGTGTATATGTATATATATATATATACATATATATATATATATATATATATATATATTTAAGCATATTTTTTTATACATATATAAGCACTATAACCTAATTTACATTATGCTTTCTTGAAAGTTAATTTTTTATGACTTTCCAAAACGAAAACGTTTTTTAAAAGACAATCACAGTTTCAGTAATATAGCAGTTAGAACTGCATTCATAAAGTGCAGTGCTTGAGGGTAGAAGTCATGTGATTTTTTTGGGTAATTCCCACCCCACAGAATTCTATGTCTCATGTGCAATTTCCATGCAAGTACTTTCTTGTAGCTGTTGTGTATTAATAGTCACGTGTTGTAGGCAACGGCTCATTTGTACTTATGTCAATAAATATTGCTCATGGTAAATATTCTCACACCGTATGTTTTCTTTTGGAACGGTTCCATTAACTGGAACTGGTTACATGCAGCTCATCTTTTCATGTTAGAGGCAGTCATTTATTAAAATCTAACCTAACAAATCTTGCCTTTTCATGAACTTAAAAATCTGATTATTTTATCACCAATTTAGACTTTTTTTTAAAATTTATTATAGGAAAAAAAGACAATTAATGGCAATGGACAAAATACTCAATACAATGTCAAACATGTTAAACAGTAGCTCAACATTTAAAGTGTTTTACCCATATGGGGCGGCATAGCTCAGTTGGTAGAGTGGCCGTGCCAGCAACTTGAGGGTTGCAGGTTCGATTCCCGCTTCTGCCATCCTAGTCACTGCCGTTGTGTCCTTGGGCAAGACACTTTACCCACCTGCTCCCAGTGCCACCCACACTGGTTTAAAATGTAACTTAGATATTGGGTTTCACTATGTAAAGCGCTTTGAGTCACTAGAGAAAAGCGCTATATAAATATAATTCACATCACAATTCACTTCACAATGAATCATTCCATATTTGTTTCCAGTCAGATGATATTGGCCAGGGCAAAGTGGTGCCCACGTCCGAAGGAGATAAGGTGGACCTGGAAGCCTTCAGTGAGTTCACCAAGATCATGACACCGGCCATCACACGTGTGGTGGACTTCGCCAAAAAACTGCCCATGTTCTCAGAGGTAGGTCATACGTCAACTCGGGACGCGTCGATCGGTCAGCCAGCGATCAGTATCATGAAAAATTATGTGATCGACATTGCCGATTAATGCTTTGAAATGTTGATCATCTCTGGCTGACACTGTTTATTTTAAGTCCCGCGGATGACAAGCAGCGAATTATGTTTCTTCATACACAGTGTAGATGCCGCTCGTCTAAGATAATAAAACTTACTTCTTCTTAGTATCATTACATATTATCATTATAGTACGTGGCTAAACATGTTACACAACGAGAACTTTAAAAAACACCAAGAAATAAGTGCTTAGTAAACATTAAGAAATATAGATGGAACCGATTTGCAGCAGAATGTAAGCAGTTGTTAACAGGAAACTAACGAGTGGATTATTTAGATCGGTGGTTGTCACCAACTACCATCTCAGAAAAAACTTGGCTCTCCAAGTACCACCATAATGACCAACATTAAAATACAACAGCGAGTAGGCCTAAGTTTTCATGAAAAAGTATGTTTAATACTTTTGGCCACTGTAAATCTACACACAGTAACCCTACACTGTGTTTGAACAAAGGAAAATAAAACACTGTACTTTAATCAAGTGATTCTTTGGCAAACCACTAGATGGAGCCTGCGTACTAGAGAGAAGATAGCTTAAGAGCCATTGTCGGTGTGTCAGTAATGTTGCGGCAAGAAGTACACAACACATCCATAGATTGGTGGTGTTGATACCAAGGGTTGTATCAGTATAGGCTTAATACTAGAAGGATTACATCAATATTTTTATTTTATCAAAATCCTGTATGTGTTGGCCCTGCGATGAGGTGGCGACTTGTCCAGAGTGTACACCGCCTTCCGCCCGAATGCAGCCGAGATAGGCTCCAGCGACCCCATAAAGGGACAAGCAGTAGAAAATGCATGGATGGATGTATGGTTGTTTTTGTTCTTGTTTACAAATTCATTGATAGCTTCCTGGACACAGGAGGACTTTGATGGCAACACTAAAGGATTTAAATGAGTACTTGATAATCGTCGCGTTTGTTTAGTTATTGACTTTTTCAATATTGTGTTGATATTGTTAAACTGTCAATATCACTCTCCATAAATACATTACAAAATGTAGCAGTTTAAGCCAAGTTTTAGCTTAGCTGTCGGCATTGAAAGGCATTCATCGGCAATGGCGATCACATACTTTTTCCACAAACGTCGTCCAATACTGATTTGTGGGCCATCGATCAGCGTGTCCCTGCTTTGCACTGATCAGGAAGTCACAGTGTGGACCATTACCGCTGTCCCTCATGTAAGAGGAACATATTATTTGTTTTCAAGCATTCCACAATTTATTGATCTATTAAGTCAGTGTTTTTCAACCACTGTGCCTCGGCACACTAGTGTGCTGTGAAATATTGTCTGGTGTGCCGTGGGAAATTATGCAACTTCCCCTAATTGGTCCAAAAAATATTATTTGTAAATCAATCTTTATAATCTGCAAATAATGTGCCGTTGTCTAGTGTCTGTGCTGTATGGAGCTTGGCAGGGTAACCATGTAATACTCCATATCAGTAGGTGTCAGAAGGTAGTTCATTGCTTTGTAGAAGTTGGAATGCTTCGAGGATAGTTTGTCGTGATCCCAATATGCAGAGCACAGCGGGACACATCGTGCAGGTACAGTAAAAAGTTATGTTACGCTTAAACCAAAAATGAACAGAAGGCAAGTCCCGCTAGGAAAAGCCACTGAAGCATAGGAATGACTATGCAAAACAAAAGTCAATCAATCAATCAATGTTTATTTTTATAGCCCTAAATCACAAATGTCTCAAAGGACTGCACAAACCACTACGACTACGACATCCTCGGAAGAACCCACATAAGGGCAAGGAAAACTCACACCCAGTGGGACGTCGGTGACAGTGACAATGATGACTATGAGAACCTTGGAGAGGGGACCGAAAGCAATGGATGTCGAGCGGGTCTAACATCATACTGTTAAAGTTCAATCCATAGTGGATCCAACACAGCCGCGAGAGTTCAGTTCAAAACGGATCTAAGACAGCAGCGAGAGTCCCGTCCACAAGAAACCATCCCAAGCGGAGTGGGATCAGCAGCGTAGAGATTGCCCCAACTGATACACAGGTGAGCGGTCCATCCTGGGTCTTGACTTTGGACAGCCAGTACTTCATCCATGGCCAATCTGACCGCAAGGGAGGGGGGGACAGAGGAGAAAAAGAAAAGAAGCGGCAGATCAACTGGTCTAAAAAGGAGGTCTATTTAAAGGCTAGAGTATACAAATGAGTTTTAAGGTGAAACTTAAATGCTAAGTAAAACTGAACTAGATACAAAGTAAAAAAAAAAAAAATTGAATGCTGGACAACAGCAAAGACTTACAGTGTGTGTCCGTACATGAAATGACAATCAACAGTGTCCCCACAGAGAAGGGTAGCGTCCGCACAACTGAAATAGTCTTGTTTGCCAATACAAAGCAGGTCAGGCAACAGCACTCAAAAGGAAGGTGTGAAGCTGCTACAGGAAAACACCAACAAAACAGGAAGAGCCACCAAAATAACAGCACAAGACAGGAACTAAAGCACTACACACAGGAAAACAACAACAAACTTAAAAAAAAAAAGACAACCTGATGGAGTTTCATTTTTTTACGTTTCTGCTGGTGGTGTGCCTCCATGTTTTTTCAATTAAAAAAATTGTGCCTTGGCTCAAAAAAGGTTGAAAAACACTGTATTAACTATCCGTCTACCCATCCATCCATTCAACTATCTTCCTTCCAATTGCCCACCTTTTTACAAGAGAAGTGCTTCAGAAATGGATGGATTTATTGTGAAATGCCATAAAGATTAACAAATGTGCTTTACTTTCATACAGATTTGCATAAATAACATAGCAGTTGACAAAAAAGTGGAAAAACTGAATAATCGCTCATCATCATCCAGCAGCTCTGTCAAATATTAAGCATTCATATTGTTGGTTAAGCTGGTTAATCGGGAACCGAATTAGTCCTCGGCTTTGTGACTCCATTTTCTGACAGTCTGCGAGATACTAAATATTCAACTTTGACCTGAACATTGGGTAAAATCCCGCCGCATTGTGAAATGTACTTCCCAGCTTCCTTGTGAGGACCAGATCATCTTGTTGAAAGGCTGCTGCATGGAGATCATGTCGCTACGCGCCGCCGTTCGCTACGATCCGGACAGCGAGACGCTGACGCTGAACGGCGAAATGGCCGTCAAGCGTGAGCAGCTGAAGAACGGGGGGCTGGGCGTGGTGTCGGACGCCATCTTTGATCTGGGCAAGAGCCTGGCACACTTTAATCTGGACGACTCCGAGGTGGCGCTGATGCAGGCCGTCCTACTCATGAGCTCAGGTGAGAACATCTTTTTTCAAAGATTTGTATTCTTCTATTGCAGGAGTGTCAAACTCGTTTTCACTGAGGGCCACATCACACTTGTGGGCCACTTTTAACAGTGAATAAACATTTTGCCTATGCATTTATTTATTTTTTTACATACACCGTGAAAATATATGTGGATTTTACAGTAAAAAAAAAAAAGGCAACTCAGGCACCAGAATTTTACTGTAAAATATACAGTGGTTTTTTTTACAACATTTTGAAACTCAGCACCACTGCTTTTTATGGAAAAAGCTGGCAGTTTGGCCGCCAGATTTCTACTGTAAATTTTCACGGTGTTTTTTTTTTTTTTTACAAAATATTAATGTAAATGGAAAACAAGTACCGTATTTTTTCGGACTACAAGGTGCACTTAAAATCATTTTCTCATAAATCGAGTGTGCATTATAATCCGGTGCACCTAATGTATGACATAATTCTGGTTGTGCTTACCGACCTCGAAGCAATTTTATTTGGTACATGGTGTTCACGGTGGCAGAGGGGTTAGTGCGTCTGCCTCACAATACGAAGGTCCTGCAGTCCTGGGTTCAAATCCAGGCTCGGGATCTTTCTGTGTGGAGTTTGCATGTTCTCCCCGTGAATGCGTGGGTTCCCTCCGGGTACTCCGGCTTCCTCCCACTTCCAAAAACATGCACCTGGGGATAGGTTGATTGGCAACACTAAATTGGCCCTAGTGTGTGAATGTGAGTGTGAATGTTGTCTGTCTATCTGTGTTGGCCCTGCGATGAGGTGGCGACTTGTCCAGGGTGTACCCCGCCTTCCGCCCGATTGTAGCTGAGATAGGCGCCAGCGCCCCCCGCGACCCCAAAAAGGGAATAAGCGGTAGAAAATGGATGGATGGATGGACATGGTGTAATGATAAGTGTGACCAGTAGATGGCAGTCATACATAGGAGTAACGCGTAAACTGCAAGATCACGCCAGTAAACAACACCACAACTTTAGATGTTCCATTGACAATATAGAACTATATACAAACAATGCTCAAAAATCTGTCAAAAAGTTTTTAGTATGACTTTGGTAAGTTATGAAGCCGCACCGCTTGATGGATAATCAGCGCATTAAACATACAAGTATTACTATGGTGTGTGTGTAAGGACCGCAAAATGGCACCTATTATCAGACATATTACCTGCCGTTTTGTTTCACAATATTAGGCAAAACCAACTTTTCTTACATTCTGGTGTGTATTTGGGATCTGCATAACTCCTGAAAATGTATGCGCGTCCGCTATTGTAGTCCGTATTCATAGGTTTCTTCTTATTCTCTACCTTCTTATGTGGCATTCATCATCCGCTGTTGCCATTTATAATATAAAGTAGCGTAAGGTTTTTATTCATATCTGTCAGTATACTAGCTATCAAAGCGCAAACAACTGTAATGGGTTTACATAATTCACCCACAGAACTTTAGTTAAGAGAGTTCCGGTCAAACGGTTTTTAACGGGACACATTTCCGGCGTTGTTGCAGTCCGTTATTAGTTTAAGTAAATTCTGAATGTCATTCAAACAGTTAGCTTCATCTTTTGACACGTCTTCCACTCCCGTCCTTCCACGCTACACCGCTACAACAAAGGTGATGTGGAGAAGACGATGTCGAAGGTGAGCCACGTAAATAAGACCGCCCACAAAACGCTCCATCCTGAAGCGGCTGATGATCAGTAAAACATAATTTATGCAACATTTTGACCAAAGAACCACCATTACATGTTATGTAGACCACAAGGAAATGTTTTAAATTTCGAAAAAATGTATATGACTCCTTTAATGCGCTTATAATCCGGTGTGCCTTTTGTATTAAAATAGACCTGGTTGAACCCGCTCATCGGCAGTGCGCCTCATAATCTGGTGCGCCTTACGGTCCGAAAAATACAGAACCACTGTTTTGTTCTTTTAATTCTGCAAATGAGCTGCCAGTTTTTACAATGGAAAAATGTGGTACCATTTTTCTTTTCATTTACAGTAAAACACCGTAAACACAACAAACGTTGATTTTACCGTAAAATAAAAACTGGCAACTAAACCGACAGAAAATTATTGTAAAAAACAGTCGTTTTTTCAATTTACAATAAAAACACAGTACATTATTTGTAAATTATGTTGTAATTTTTTACAGTATCCAATATGATGGATAACTTGCTTTGAAATCATAAAGTCCAGCAGACATTGAAGTATTTTTTATTTAAGTACGATCATGTAATATTTGTTGCAATATTGGATAACATTAATGTTTCAAAGGTATGTAATTTCATGCAGTACCATATTTTCTGGAGCATTGGGCGCACCAGATTATAAGGCGCACCGCCGGTGAGCGGGTCTATTCAGGTCTTTTTTCATCTTCAAGTCGCTTTCTGACAGTCGCTTCAGGATGCGCCGTTTTCTGGGCGGTCTTATTCACGTGGCTCATCTACGGCAGCGTCTTCTTCCCGTCATCTTTGTTGTAGCGGTGTGGCATGCAAGGACGGGAGTGGAAGAAGTGTCAAAAGATGGAGCTAACTGTTTTAATGACATTCAGACTTGACTTCAATCAATAACGGAGCAGCATCTCCTCATCCGTGGCTCACTAGTGCAACAACGCCAAAAATGTGTGCCGTGAAAAAACGTCCGACCGGAACTCTCTATTAACTACTTAAGTTCCGTGGGTGAATTATGTAAACCCACTACACTGGTAGTGTTTAGCACTTCCTTAGCGAGATATAAGTTAGAACTTTACACTACTTTATATTAGAAATGGCAACAGCGGAGGATGAATGTCCCATAACAAGAAGATAGAGAAAAAGAAGAAGCTTATCTGCTACGTTATCGCCACGGACTACAGTGGCGGACGAGCGCAAATTTTCAGGACTTATGCAGATCTCGAATACGCATCAGCAGGTATTGGAGGTAAGAAAAGTTGGTTTTGCATAATATTGTGAAACAAAACGTCAAATAATATGTCTGCTAATGAGTGCCATTTCACGCTCCTTATACACACCATGGTAATACTTGTACCTCTGACTAAAGTAGCCGTAATGGGCCGACAATCCATCAAGAGGTGCGGCGTCAAAGTTATACTAAAACATTTTGGCATATTTTTGAGTGGCGTGTGTAATGTTCTTTATTTTCAATGGAACATTTAAAGTTTTGGTGTTGTTTACTGGCGTCATATTGCAGTCTACACGTATCTCTTATGTGGGACTACCATCTACTGGTCACCCTTATCACTACACCATGCACCAAATAAAATGGCTTCGAGGTCAGTAAGCACAACCAGAATTATTCCGTACATTAGATGCGCCGGGTTATAAGGCGCACCGTCGATTTTTGAGAAAATTAAAGGATTTTATGTGCACCTTATAATCAGAAAAATACAGTAAATATATTTTTTCTCCTAAAATGAAAAAAAAAAAAATCATAAGAGAGAAAGGTACTTTTTTGATGCATAGTATTTTCAGGCGTTCATAGGATATATAAAATGATGTGGCGGACCAGATTTGGCCCACGGATTTTAAATTTGATACTTCTGTCTTAGAGTTTGATGGCACACAGGAGACGGATTCAATGAAACTTAGGAATAAGGAAAATGCTGCAGGCAAGCTCAGTGCTTTGATCTTTAGTACACAAGTTCACATTAAACTGCAACAAAAAGTATCATTCAGGTAATGAACCTCGTGTTGGAGCAACAAGGCCTTGTTGTTGTTGTTTATTTTTCTACTTAAGGGAGATATTTCTCCGCAATGTTTATGCTTTCACATGTAAATCTCATTATATGGATTCCTTCTCTGCCAGCAGCAATGTCGCACTGTTTTTTGCAATTCTTCAAAGCTTTATTGTGCTTATGTTCTCAAACGTCGCACCCCAATAGAAAGCCAAGGTGATGATTGATTCAAGCTATCATTAAGGTATCGAACTGACTCACATTTTTACGCACATGATTTCAGTGAACGTGGCAAATTATAATTGTTGCATCTTCATACTCTGGTGAAAAAAAAACTGAGTGGGAGTCGATCCTATGTTTACACGTATTTAGTGTAATGGTACATGAATTTGTAATGGCATGTGGATATATAAATATTCACATTTTTATTATATACATCATTATTGCCCTCTATCGTTACATGCAAAATTAAATGTGTGATTATTCTGATGAAAACATTGTTTTGTTTAACATTAATCCAAAATATGCTGTGAATTACAGTGATTAATCATAATTCATCAAAATCTCAATTGTGATTTATCTTCTAAATTATGTAAATGAGTCATTTACTAAATTAATTACAATTGATCAAAATTGTGACTAATTAATGATGAGTCCCACTTCTCTGTGAGCGTTTTAAGTGTTTAGAAAAGCGCGATATAAGTCTAAGTTATTATTAATCTATTAAAAAAAGTATTGTTTGACATTAATTTAAAATATAAAGTACAGTAAGGCAATACTGCAATTAATAACAATTCTAATTTGTGGTTAATCTGATGGGATTTTTTTGGTTTGACGTTGATTTAAATTATGCAGGAATGTCATTACTGCAAATAATTGTGATTTATCAAGAACAAATATTATTATTCTGATGAAAAATTATGTTTGACTTTAATCTAAACTTTGCAAGTGATTTTCATTCGATACGTTGTGATTAACCCAAATAAAAAATCTGATGACATTATTTTGTATTATTATTAGTTCATTATAATCGAATTAACTATTTGGTGGACTATAAACCATTACTTTTTTCCATGCTATTGTAATCTAATCAAGCTAGCGTCGTTAGCCTTAGCTAATATGCTTAACACGTGTACGAGTGTCTGTGTTAGGATTATAAATGTACAATGGAATTATTTTTGTAATGTTTCAGTTTCACAAATTCCTTGGTTAAGTCACTGAAACGTCACCTTGGAGTTATAGAGTCTGTTTAGCTGATTCTGTTTTATTTGATCAGCCGTTTTACTGCCGTGTTACAGGCACCGTTTGGAAACAATTAGGGTATGTAAATAATCATTTACAAAAGTATTTCTATGTAAATAGCTAATTTCACAATGTATTACATACTTTGAGACACTAGTGATTTAGGGCTATATAAGTGAACATTGATTGATTGATTGATTGATTGATATGCAAAAAAAAAAATTAGGTTTATGAGTTTGAACATCAAATATCTTGTCTTTGTAGTGCATTCAATAGCTCGGTTGGTAGAGTGGCCGTGCCAGCAACTTGAGGGTTGCAGGTTCGATTCCCGCTTGTGCCATCCTAGTTACTGCCGTTGTGTCCTTGGGCAAGACACTTTACCCACCTGCTCCCAGTGCCACCCACACTGGTTTAAATGTAACTTAGATATTGGGTGTCACTATGTAAAGCGCTTTGAGTCACTTGAGAAAAGCGCTATATAAATATAATTCACTTCACTTCACTGTATCTGCGACTTATAGTTCGGTACGGAATAATCAGTACAGGCCAAAAGTTTGGACACACCTTCTCATTCAATGTGTTTTCTTTATTTTCATGACTATTTACATTGTAGATTGTCACTGAAGGCATGTAAAATTATGTACTTAACAAAAAAAGGTGAAATAACTGAAAACATGTTTTATATTTCAGTTTCTTCCATATAGCCACTTTTTGCTGTGATTACTTTTTTGCATTCTCTCGATGAGTTTCAAGAGATAGCCACCTAGTGTTGTCCCGATACCAATATTTTGGTACTTTTCTAAATAAAGGGGACCACAAAAAATGTCATTATTGGCTATATACCTCCTGTACTTAGTATCATTACAGTGGGTGGTAGGTGTAGATCCAACAATGGCGTTTTTTATATTGTAGCGTCCCAAAAGAGTTGGCGCTGCAGGGAATTCTGGGAATTTGTTCTGTAGTGTTTATTTTGTGTTGCAGTGGAAACCCATTTCCCAAAATGTGTTTGTTATTGTTGTTTAGTGTGGTTTCAATATATGGCACATATTTATGACAGTGTTGGTGTTGTTCATACCGCCACCCTTAGTGTGCCCTTAAATTTGCGTCTGTGTAGTATGTTCAAAGTTAAAATGACTGTCTTAAATGTTTGTAATCAGACATGATGAAATGAGCCAAATGTACTTGATATAGTTAGTAATCTTGAAATACACACAACATTGATGACTGCGGACAGTCAGATGATGGGTGGGGGACCGGTAGGGGGTATGCAATACCGAACAACCCTATAGTCACCTGAAATGATTCTCAACTCACACAGATGTGCATGCAGCTCACCGAGAGATTGCCAAGAGTGTGCAAAGTAGTAATCACAGCAAAGGGTGGCTATTTTGAAGAAACTAGAATATAAAACATGTTTTCAGTTATTTCAAGTTTTTTTTTGTTAAGTATATAACTCCACAAGTATTAATTCATAGTTTTGATGCCTTCAGGGACAATCTACAAGGTAAATAGTCACGAAAATTAAGAGAATGCATTGAATGAGAAAGGTGTGTCCAAACTTTTGGCTTGTTTTGTACTTTGGGTAGGTTTAAAATAGTCTTAACAGAAGGGCAATGCAGCCATTGCAGCACCTGCAGTAAACAAACTCATCCAAAATATGGCGCTGTTGCACAAAATTTAACACACTTATCCAATGTGTTTGCTTGTTGTTTTTTTAAAGTATTTACTTCATAGCTGGCTGTCGGCGTTGAAAAATCCATAGATTAGCCGGACCGTTTTTTAAGCTGCAAGGTTCAAAGCATAGGAAAAAAATTAGCGGCTTAAAATCCGAAATTTACGGTACTTTTTGTACTGTCAACTCTTTTCTGTCAAGTCATTCATCCATCCATCCATTTCCTACCGCTTAGTCCCTTTTGGGGTCGCGGGGGGTGCTGGCGCCTATCTCAGCTACAATCGGGCTGAAGGCGGGGTACACCCTGGACAAGTCGCCACCTCATCGCAGGGCCAACACAGATAGACAGACAACATTCACACTCACATTCACACACTAGGGCCAATTTAGTGTTGCCAATCAACCTATCCCCAGGTGCATGTCTTTGGAGGTGGGAGGAAGCCGGAGTACCCGGAGGATGATTATTATTATTTTTTTATGATGATTTGCCTTATTGTAATTGAATGCATCTTTCATGAAAATTAAGGAAAGGCATTGAATGAGGAGATGGTGTGTCCAAACTTTTGGCCTGTACTGTATATGGAAAAAATATTTTTTCCTCTAAAATTTAGTATGTGCGACTTACAGTGGGGAAAAAAAGGATTAGTCAGCCACAGATTGTGCAAGTTCTCCCACTTAAAATGATGACAGAAGTCTGTAATTTTCATCATAGGTACACTTCTACTGTGAAAGACAAAATGTGAAAAAAAAATCCGGGAATTCAAATTGTAAGAATTTTAAAGAATTTATTTGTAAATTATGGTGGAAAATAAGTATTTGGTCAACCATTCAAAGCTCTCACTGATGGAAGTAGGTTTTGGCTCAAAATCTCACAATACATGGCCCCATTCATTCTTTCCTTAACACGGATCAATGGTACTGTCCCCTTAGCAGAAAAACAGCCCCAAAGCATGATGTTTCCACCCCCATGCTTCACAGTAAGTGTGGTGTTCTTGGGTTGCAACTCAGTATTCTTCTTCCTCCAAACACGACGAGTTGAGTTTATACCAAAAAGTTCTATTTTGGTTTCATCTGACCACATGACATTCTCCCAATCCTCTGCTGTATCATCCATGTATCCATTTTGGTATAAACTCAACTCGTCGTGTTTGGAGGAAGAAGAATACTGAGTTGCATCCCAAGAACTACTGTGAAGCATGGGGGGTGGAAACATCATGCTTTGGGGCTGTTTTTCTGCTAAGGGGACAGGACGATTGATCCGTGTTAAGGAAAGAATGAATGGGGCCATGTATCGTGAGATTTTCAGCCAAAACCTCCTTCCATCAGTGAGCGCTTTCAATGGTTGACCAAATACTTATTTTCCACCATAATTTACAAATAAATTATTTAAAATTCCTATTATGTGAATTATTGGATTTTCTTTTCACATTCTGTCTGTCTCTCACAGTTGAAGTGTACCTATGATGAAAATTACAGACCTCTGTCATCATTTTAAGTGGAAAACTTGCACAATCGGTGGCTGACTAAATACTTTTTTGCCCCACTGTATACACCGGTGCGCTGTATAGTCCGGTAAAATACGGTAATTAAGCACATGAACAGTGCCAGTAGGTAACTAAAGAAAAAAAAAGATAAATGGTGTCTAAAGAGCCACCATCTTTCTTGCCTCCAAAGGTCAAAAAAAGTTACCATCATCTATTTTTTCCACCCAAGATCGCTCTGGGCTGACGAGTGTAGAGAAGATCGAGCAGTGCCAGGAGGCGTACCTGCTGGCGTTCGAGCACTACATCAACCACCGCAAGCACAACATTCCTCACTTCTGGCCCAAGCTGCTGATGAAGGTAACAGACCTGCGCATGATCGGAGCGTGTCACGCCAGCCGCTTCCTCCACATGAAGGTGGAGTGTCCCAACGAACTCTTTCCGCCGCTCTTCTTGGAGGTCTTCGAGGACCAGGACGTGTAACTGAACTAAGGCTACCCCTCTTGACACTAAAAAAAACAAACATAGGTGGAGGGGGTACATTTGGTAAGAAGAAGTAGGAGAAAGCTAATTTTTTTTTTTCATTATCTAATGGGAACACACCCTGGGAACATTTACCCAGGGCTCGGGGGTCCCACGCCCGCCACCTACCACCAGCACTCGACAGCGCAAGTGAGAAAAAACAATGTGGCTTCTATGTCTTGTCACTTTAAAATGTTCAGTACAGTTATCTAAACCACACTCAAGTCAAACTGTATGCAGACACACACACACACACCTCACAACTGTAGTTTCCTCATCATGATCTCAGACAATCCACTCCATAAGCTTCTTTGCACCTTCCGTATCAGCAGCAGCGCTCTCTGCAGCCATGACAGTGTTTGTCAACCTACCTCCCCTCACATACTGACCTCTCAATGTATCTCGCACACACACACGATCCAAAACACACATGCGACACCTGCACTTTTTACCTCATAGCTTGTAAAATATAGTGTCTTATTTATCGGTGGTTTATACCTCTAGTAGTTAGACGCAGTATAAAAGCCCGACTTGCAATATAATATCATGTAATGGTTGTGATACGCCGGAGCACAACTCTCAGCTTTTCTTCTGTGTGAAAAAAAATTAATATAAACGCACACCTTATATTTTTCTACCCATAATCAGTGACGGCTGGTGCAGTTTTTAATGTGGATCTGGAGACCACATCAGAATTATTGCAAGCAAGCAAACAACTCATTTTGCATATCAATATTTCAATCCAACATGAGCTGTAAAACATAATAAAAATAGTATTAATAATAGTAATAAGCGTTTATTTATTAAGATGTCCGTATTGATCTTATTTGGGTGTTGACAAGGAAGCTAATTGGAAAGACAAAGTAGACTTGTAGGAATCCAAGTGTCACTTTAGTAGGGGTGGTCAATATTGCACATTTTGGTATCGATCCGATACTAAATAAATATTGAAAATAACAATATTTTTGACTTGTAAATTTAAAGAAATAGTAATAACTATTTTATATATATATATATATATATATATATATATATATATATATATATATGTATGTATGTATGTATGTATATATATATATATATGTATGTATATATATATGTATGTATGTATATATATATGTATGTATACATATATATATATATATTATATATATATATATGTATATGTATGTATGTATTTATATATATATATATATGTATGTATGTATATATATATGTATGTATATATATATATATGTATGTATATATATATATATATATATATAAATATATATATATATATATGTGTGTATATATATATATATATATATATATATATATATATATATATATATATATATATAAATCAGTGACGTGCTGTGAACACCAGGTGAAGTATACATACTTTTTTTTTACTGAAATTCATATGTGCAGCTCTAGTCATTGTTGATTTAGATTGCACATTAGAATTACAGGAAAAAAAGGGAGTTATTTGCTTTCATAAAAACGTTATCATAATGATATTATGATATGATAAATGGGTCCAAAAAGTATTTGATAAAGTGGTTATTACATACTTTTTGGTTCCATTTGTATTGTGAGTGTATCTTACCTTTTTGTATTTGTATCTGAAGCAGCAATAGCTATCCTCCATGAAAACGTACTTTTTATGATCACATTCATTTTTTCTTAAATTCAATTTAAGATAAGTATTTAATCGTGGATACAGTATATAATCCTCCATATTGGCAGACACATTCATTTAATTTAATTTCATTCCAAGAAATTAACCTATATTTTTGCATCTGACAAAAAACACCCACAAACGCTGGCTTACTCTAATAAAAATGGCATGTTTGTTATAAATACAGTTAAAAAAAAAAAAGAAAAGAAAAATATGCTGGTTTCCGCTGGAGAGACGTGTGTCTGCTAGCTTGAGCGCCCCCACTTCTCCCAGTGTGGCGAGTCAGAGTACTGCTGAGGTATTGAACTGCAAGTTGACAATGTATTGCCCCCTACCTTGAGGCAGAGGTACTTGCTGCCTCATGACCTACCTTTCCCCCTTGGCAACAAGCATGCGCCCCCTCGCACGCACACACTGTGTGTAGCCGTGGAGGCACCGCCTGTGTCTGCCACACTTCGCGTCTGCTTCATTAGTTTGATCAGGAAACATGGAATTTCCGCGAATTTGACCATGAAAATTATCAAAATATACAGGAACCACACCAAAATCACATAGAAAGCATAAACCAAAAGAGAAATATTAAAACTTATTTTATTTTATTACATTTTGGACATCCCATGGTTAAGCCACCAGGTGGCAGGTGAGGCACTGCCTCACTTGCCTCCCCTGACAGCACGTCACTGATATATATATATATATATATATATATATATATATATATATATATATATATATATATATATATATAAATTATTAAAATTGGAAATTAATTTAATATTTGTGTAGTAATGTATTATTATTGAACAACAAAGGAAAAGTGTGCAAATATTCTCTTTCAGTACAATAGCACAAAATGTATTTTTTTCAAACAATTATTATTTAACAACACAAAAAACTAAAATAATGCAATTATTTCCTTTTATTACAATAATGCAGTAAATAACTTGTAGCTCTAATTCAAATACAGTACTCTGTGTCCATGTTCTTATGCCGCTAATTAATTTAAAACCTCTTCTCACTCCTGCGCTTACCAAAGGCATGCAGTAAAAGTAAGCATGCGCTAATTATTTTAAAAACTCTGCTCACTCCGGCACTTACCAAAGGTATGCAGTAAAAATTTGAGTGTGTTGGTCTTGGTATCAGTACTATAGATGTTTGCATCAAACCGCCCTGCCCCTATTAGCTCGATAGAAACATGCTTGAGACACTAAGACTCACTCTAAAAACAAAAGTGGATGAAAGAAAAAAGAGGCATGAACTGCACTGAAGCTGTTTGCTCATAAAGTCTTACTTTCACAAGCATTTCTCTTATACAACAGCCCATTAGCAGTTACATAAAGTCAATAAAGAATTTAGTGCACGCTGCCTGCTCCCCAGCCAGAGAATCAGGCCAACGCTGAGATGTGCTTTTGTACTTTGTTGGCAGAACAAAGCCCAGTTGCTCACATGTGCAGCAAACACTTCTGCCTCTTCATTTGTGAACTGTAATTCGAGCTAAAAACAACAAAGAATGTTATATATGTATGTATGTATATATGTGTGTGTGTATACGTGTATATATATATATATATATATATATATATATATATATACATATACATATATATATATATATATATATATATATATATATATATATATATATATATATATATATATATGTATATATATATGTATATATATATATATGTATATATATATGTATATATATATATGTATATATATATATATATATATATATTATGTATATACATATACATATATGTGTATATATACATATATGTATACATACACATATATGTGTACATAATTACATGTATGTGTACATAATTACGTGTATATGTACATAAATACATGTATATGTATGTATATATACATATATGTATGTATATGTATATACATATATATGTGTATATACATACACATATATGCATATAAATGTATATGTATATACATATATGTATAAATATATGTATATGTATATACATATATATATGTGTGTGTGTGTGTGTGTGTATATATATACACAGTATATATATATATATATACAGTATATATATATACAGTATATATATATACATATATTCATATTCCCAGGATTTGTAGATTTCTTCAATAAATTCCCATTAATTATTATATTTTGGTGGCCGAGGAGTGTTCACACCGACTATTAGCCAGCCGTCCCTGATTATATTGCGTTGACATCATACTTAAGTAGTAAACCAGCAACCACTGATGTTGCCCAAGCCACGAAAAAAATACAGTTTCAACTGCCATTGTTATTTTTAAGTAAAGAACCATATATTTTCCTCAGGAGTTCCACACCAAAGGAGAGTGAATGTTAACTCAAAACAAAGAAGAAAGTGCATCTAAATGCGGAGCGATGGTTACACCGTCTCATACATCAATCACAACATAAAATAGCAATCTCCCACATAGCATCGTGGTTAAGGCAGGACATCACAGAGCATCATCGATAGGAAAAAAACGATGCTCATTTTGTTAGGTAAACACATTTTTATTATAAGCTAAATTATTCATCTCTCAGCATTCACATATACTATTTTTAGTCTGAATGCTTGTTTTTCATTCATACACTCATCCCTATGAAATAGAGAATTATTCCATCACCAACATATACCTCCTGTCTTTGCTGCATCTGACACATAAACAAACGTGTGTCTCACACACACACACACGCACACACACACACACACACACACATTCGTGTGTTTTTGTTATTATTCAGGACCTCGGTTATGTTTGCGTTGCTAACACCACTCTGCTGCACCATCTCATTGTCAACATTACCACTTAACATACACTGTGACCCAATAATACCCCCTTTCTCACATCCCAACCAGTGGGGTTCTTACATCACTTACCTCGTGGGTTGTACCTGTTTCAAACACCTGCTGAAAAAAACGGACCGATTCTACCTCACCTATCATGTTGGTGCAGCCGAAACACATGCTTGTTTAAACGTATGATACAAAACATACTCCGATGTGTACAGCAGCGCTCTCTACGTGGGCCGTGGATCAACAGGCGGCCACCATTATGGCTCAAGTTCATTTTTGTGGGACCAAGAGTTTTTATTCAAGATGACGCAAGACCAAGGGGGCCCTGTTCAGCGTGCATATTGTGTACTTAGCTCCTTTTTCAACACAAAGAACAAGTCGCAGGCCACACTTTGAACACCCCTGACTTACGAGCATATCTGCTAAGCATGTACCGTAGCAAGAGGATTCGTATGGCCCCTTTCATCGGCACTAACAACTTTATCCACCAGATAGCGGTAGAGTGTTGAATATCGGAAAATTTGTTTTGTGGCGATATAGAGTGGCACTTTCCATCATTTTCAGCAGACTGCATTGCACGCAAGGTCCACCCAGGAATGGGGCCACATGAATCCCTTTCCTATTTATCCATTGGAGATTAATCCACAACGTGCATTTATGCAAATGAGCATCAGTTGAAATAGATCACCTGATATGCCCGCTACACACATGTCGATGGCACGTCTGCATTGGGCCCCTCTTGACCTTACGTGGTGCCGACGTAACCTCATGACAGAAGGTCATTTGGCAGCCAAAAATGGGACTCCTGCAGGAGACATCTTGGCCTGATCGAATCAAGCCAACAAGACGGCGGAGTTAAAATAAAAAACAGCCAGCCAGCAGCCTCTGGATTCATCCAAGCCAAGAGTAAGGAAACAGCCCTTGGAGTCATGTGACTCAGAACTGGACCTCTTGAGCCGGAGGCAACAGAAACAGAACGCTCAAGCCATTCGCCATCGGACAAAAAGCGACTGTCTTGTCCCTAAAATGTACACCCTTTGAGTTTGACGCCGCTGAAATGATCTCTACCATTTACCATCCACAAATTACAATCAGGTTTTTTCTGTTGCACTAAAACTACAATGGATGTAAAGAAGCCGAAACACTTTTCTTTTATTCCGTTCAGTGTCATCTTTCTTTTCTCTTCTTTGCTTCAAACTACCTTGACTGGGGTTGCAAAATACCAGTATTGGGAACTTTGTGAGAATTCATGGGAATTAATGGGAATATTCATCTCAAAAGGGTAGAAATCAATAAAAAACATCTTTGTGACCGCAGGGTTATACTGTATATTTAGTTTGGTTTATCCAACGAGCTTATACAAACAGAAAAATCTATCTAGAAATTTTTGATCAAGCAAGTCATTTACTGCAATAAATTGTGATTAATCAAACTCAAAAGTGGGATAATCTGGGATACTTTTTTATTGTTTGACAATCTAAATTATGCAAGCAATCATTCATGCAAGTAAATTTTGCCATTAATCATTATTGTAATTGATGTGATGAAAAAACTATTTGTATTTTGCCGCCGATGTAAATTAGTCAAGCAAGTCATTTACTGTGATTAATCATGATGTATTAAACATTTAAGGGAAGTTTGGATTAATCTGATTTAAAAAATGTATGATGTTATTTTAAATTATACAAGCAAGTCATTTCCTGCGATTAATCGAGATTAATCAAAATTCTAAATTGTGATTAATCTGATGAAAAAAATATATTGTTTGACGTGAATGAAAATTATGCAAGCAAGTTATTTACTGCAGTTAATTGTGATGAACCAAATTAAAAAGTGTGTTTAATGTTGCGATCTGTGACTCAGATCTTCACATGTTTATTTTTCCATCTTTGTTTCATTCTCTTCTGACCCACTTACTTCCTGTTTAGTCCGTTACCATGGTTACACATTGATTTCACCTGCTCCTCGTTTTCTACACACCTGGTTCTCCTTGATTTCTCCCTATATAAGCTTTCCTCTTTTCTTTGTTCAGTCTCGGATCCTAATTTGCCCACGCGCAACAGTGACGACTCTCGACCTGCATCTTTGTATGTATATTCTCGCTAGCTTTTACGCTAAGCCATTTGTTTATTTAATAAATCCATTTATAAACTTACCTTGTTGTGTTCATCGCTTCGACGCATCCCCGGAAGAACCAATCCGGCATTACAATGCCACACAAGCGTCACATTTAATATTGTCATTAACTTTTAAGCAAGTCATTTACTCGGATTAATCATGATCAAAATTGTGATAAGTCTAATGGACATATCACAATTTTGTTGTCGATAATCTAAATTATGCAAGCAAGTTATTTACTGCAATTAATCGCGATTAATAATGTAAGCAAATATTTACTGGGATTAATCACAATAATGATTAACCTGATTTTAAAAAGTCTTGTTTGACGGTAATCTAAATAATGTAAGCAAGTTATTTACTGCGTTTAATCAAAATTCCAAATTTTAATTAATCATTGGAACATGTTTATTGTTTGACAGCACTATGAAAAACCCAAATTGAGTATGTCATTAAAGAAAAATCATAAAAATATTTTGCACCACATTATCTTGCATTGAGATGCACTTGTATTATAGTAATACTAATTTGCACACAGGCGTTAATGACATTTGTACATAATTCCCATTAATTGTCATTAAATCCAATTGGTATGTATCCAACTGAATATTTCCAAAATATCTTTATCTTGTCGGATGTTTCCACCTCTTTGCAACCCTAATCATGACCTTATTGTAAAAATAATCTTCATTGTTGAAACACACACACACACACACACACACATTGGGGCTGGTTTCACAAATATGATTTCTGTTTAATGATGATGGGAGAGCTGTGTTTCCATGGTAACGATTAATGCAAATTTGTGGCACCCAACATTGTAAAAGGAAAATGAAACGCAGTCAAAACTTCTTCTGCATGTATTTCATGGGGAGAACAAACATAAAATCAACGCCAATCAAAGACGATCTTTGTAAAAGCAGCACCCTGATAGCGATACCGTATTTAGGTGCCGCTGCTCTTTGTTTCTAAATTAAATTGCAGGGTATTTAAATAGAACTGTAAGTACTGATTAAACACACACATACAGCAATAAAATGATCAAGCAGTGCAGTTTCACAGTAGGCCGCACCGAGCCTGCTGTGTGATCACCTTCACTCTCAAAGAACTCTGCCAAGTGGCTCATGGTTCTGATATGTTCATGTATCCAGCAAACACACACACACTATCCACCTTATTTTTCTGCCGCCATTGGCTGACCAACCCAAATCCCATTGTCAACCTGTCCAAGCGATCATGTAGCACACCCTTCATCATATTCGTGAGCTTCTTTCTACTCGCGTTGATAGTCAACACCAAAAGGACCTTTGTATTGTATCGTCCCCGTTTTCTAAACTCAGGATCATGTCCCTGGGCACAGAGAGCACATATTGTGTTCCGGGTTCAGTACTGAAGTTCGGTATCACAATTTGAGCTGGCGGCCATTCCCGGTGGTTATCTTTCTCGCTCAAACTAACCCTCTGCAAAAGCAAAAGACAAAAAAAACAAAAAACGATCACCAGCACCAGAAAAGAACGCACTGCCTTCACCATGATCACGTGCACCAGCATAGCAGAAAGTCAGACTAACAGTCCGTTTACCGTGCCAGCTACTGCAACGCCATGTTCAAACACCTGGTAAAAACATGTTGGGGGCGGGAATATGCTGCAATCTACACTACTGGGAAGTTGGAAATAAACCCTTTTGTGAGACAAATCCAAAATAAAGATTTTCTCAGGTCTACCTGCAGTGTTTACCATTCTTCAATTATTATAGTTATAATTAAACCACCAGATTTGTTTTGCCCCCTTAAACCTTTTTAGTAAATGTGCTCTCAAACACACTATGATGGGAATTTGTGTAGCTTTTCGTTCAAACTACACACAGTAGAAGGTAATGTAACTCTGCTTCCCAACAAACTTCTTACGCTTATATCGCGGCTGACGCATCTGTTCATCAATATAGCTAAATATTAGACGTATGTTGTCTTTAAACCAGTCTTACATAGAGACCAGGCAGGTCCTCCTTGTGCGCAGATCACGCCCTGGGGGTCCCGTATTGCAAGAATAAGTGCACGCAAAATGTCAATTAATGAACAGCAAGATGCTTCATATGAAATTTTACCGCAAATGTATTCCTAGCCTCTTCCAGCTCCGTCACTGAGAAGAATGTAATGACAAAAATCCCCCAAGGAGCACTGTGTTAATGCTGGGCTTGTATGTAAAAGAGCTAGGTTTAATTCCAGGCCAAAATGGTGTCAGAAAAAAAAATTAAAACGTATTTAAAATTTGCGCTTAAAATATGTTTTCGGAATTTTATAAATTTATATTATTATGAATGTATTTCCCATGAATTCATTTTAGTAAAGAACATCAAATTTAAATTAAAGTCTGCTTGAAAAAGTATACATGAATTATGATTTTTGGAATGGGTGGGGACTAACAATATAATAATGCAGTTTTTTTATCGCGTAAGTGTGTTATAAGGCTCATACGATATAAACACAGCACATGTCAAAATAAACATAAAATACCCGGAAAAAATACAAATCTCATCTTGCTAGTATCGATCCAAAACTAATATATCAATATGCGGATCGATCTACCCACCCTTGATATATAAATAAAGTTGTCTCTTCTTTGAATAAACGCCTGGTACTCTCTGGAGTTAAAGGTACAGCCACTGGTAGATTTTTTTTTTCAATTGTTTTAAATCAGGGTTATTAAACTTGTTTTAATTGAGAGCAACATGGCAGTTATGGCTGCCATCAGAGAGCCGCTTGTAGTAGCGAATTTTGTATGAATTTGCCTCTGGATTTCATTATTATATAAATTGTTTTAAGTAGACTGTCAATTTTACCTTAAAAACTTTACATTTACAAAATTATACTGTAAAATATATATATTCTTTATTGTTTACAACTAGTTATGGTAAAAGGAAAAACTTAGCTGCCAGTTTTTCTACCGTAAAAACAAATGTCTGGGAAATCGCAAAAAGCCGCTGCCTGATCAGGGCTCAGAAAATCTGTAGAGACTCTTCCCACCCTCACCAAGTAATGTTCTCACCGCTGGACTCTGGAAAGAGCTTCTGCAGCGTCTGTAGCAGAATTTCCAGGTTCTGTAACAGCTTCTTCCCTCAGGCCATTAGACTTTTGAACGCATAATAATAATCCCCTCGATTCCCCTCCAAAAACGTATTACCTCGCTGTAATATAAGATAATATAACATACATCTGTAAACCTGGATACATATGCAACAGTGCAATATAATTATCTGTACAGTAAATCTATTTATATCTGCACCTTATTGCTTTTTTATCCTACAAAGAGCTAATGCAATGAAATTTTGTTCTTATCCGTACGGTAAAGTTCAAATTTGAATGACAATAAAGGAAGTAAGTCTAAATGTACCGTCTTTCCGTTTACAGTAATTCACCGTTAAAAACAACAACCGTATATTTTACAGTCAAAAACTGGGGAGCTCAGTCAATAGAATTTTTACTCAAAAAACAGTAATTGTTTTCAATTTACAGTAATATGCTGTAAAGAACAACATACAATTTATTGTCGTTTTTTTTAAGTTAATGAGTAGTTTGCTGTAAAGTTAAGTATTTTTATTTAATCAAAAACATGTTTGGAATGTATGATAATATGCTGTAATATTTGTTGCAATATTGTATACTATTAAAGTTGAAAAGGTATGCAATTTCAAGCTGTAGATATATTTTTTTCTGTCAAAATGAAAAAAAACAATTACAATCAATTTAGTGAGAAAAGAAATTATGTACTTTAGTGACACATATATTTTCCAGGTGTTTGCCGGCCATAAAAAATGAGTTTCGACTCCATCCATCCATCCATTTCCTACCGCTTATTCCCTTTCGGGGTCGCGGGAGGCGCTGGCGCCTATCTCAGCTACAATCGGGCGGAAGGCGGGACTCCTGTGTTTTAAATGGTGAAAACCCTTGGAGCGGGCCTGGGCAATTATTTTGACTCGGGGGGACATTTAGAGAGAAAAATGTGTCTGGGGGCCGGTTATTTATTTTTAAGAACACTAATAAAAAACCTCACAATGTCTGATTGAATGCTAAAAACGTTATGACAGACCTCCTTAAAAAACATAATGGAATTTTAGATTTTTCTATGAAGGATAGAACCCTGAATATTGACAAAATATGAATGTCACACCCCCTTTCGATCAATATATTCTACAATCAAGTGAAACGCAACAAACAGTGAAATAAGAACGCGAAGGGTACAAAATAAACCCACCTACAATCTGATATATCACTAAGCCTTAGAACTTTGTTGTGAAAATCTCCTTCCGTTGTCTGTGAAAACGCTTTCCGCCCACACTGCTTGGTGCCTCGTCTGAGCTACTGTGACGTAGATTACCATAGTAACTAATTAGATGACCATAGTAACTAATTAGTTTACTGTAGTAACTAATTAGATGACCATAGTAACTGGCATATCATCCAAAAGTGAAGATTCCAACCATTGAAATACTTTGTACAGTTGAAGACTTACGGTCATTAGAAAACTAAACTTTACATCTTAAACATCTAAAACAATTATTTGGGAATGTCCGGCAGGCCAGTTTAAAAAGCTTAACGGGCCACATGTGGCCCGTGGGCCTTAATTTGCCCAGGTCTGCCATAGAGGCAAATAGTATGATTTTAAAAGAACTTGTTAAGGTTTAATAGTGCAAGTAGTTTCTGACTTCCCAGTTTCCTGGCGTGCAGCATTAGCCTGCGAGAAAGTTTGAGACATATTTGACAATAGTCTCCTGACAAAGAAACGCTGTAAAATCCATCACATGGACTACAGAGTGAGCATTTCAGGAAAGTGCAATTTAGACACTGTCCTCTTCTGTTGCATGTGTTTGAGCATGGCCTAAATTGTAGAGTGGTAACGAGATTATTTAGTCTGTTCTTAAGGAAAATTCCAACCTCTGCATCAACTTTCTTTACTTCTTAAAGAAAATGCAAATTCAGTTCATATTTTTCCGCCCCAACTAACGAAACCTCATGTCTGTGTGTCTGACACTTAAAATACTATATACATTTTACCTCATGTTTACAATAAGTTTAACTGTGAACGTGTTGTTGTTGGGATAGAAAAAGAACACTTTTAACATTCATGCGTCTGCCTAAAAACAAATGATACTTACCCAGGGAAAACATCTGTCAGTCACCGTCCTCAGTCCTCTGTCCTCTACACATCTGTCTTGATCTCTCGCAGTGTGGACCCTCCTCCCTGTTTGTGTCATCTTCAAAGACATCTGTCCCAACTCGTGCAAACACTATTTGGTGGAGAAAGGAGACATTTCTCACCAGGAGTATGTCCACATGTGGAATGTAAAATAATTGACATTGTACCACATTAATGTTGTGATTCTGATGTGCGATGTCATCATGTGCTTGGTTAGGGAAGTGTGCAAAAGTAAGACAAAGCCAAGATTGAGTGGCACGATGCCACTGAGATTTTCTTTTGACATTATTGTGCACATTAAAGACTTTGGGGGGGGACCCTAAGAAATGTGTTGTAAAATATGTTTTTCTTTATTCTCCTTTGTCTTCTTCAATGTTCATCTGATTTTCTTGGAAGAAATGCTGGGTCTGTTTGTGTTTATGCTTTAATAGATTTGGTCAATCATTGACTTCAGCTTCCAGTTGGCCTTTTATTAAAACAAATATTTGACAGGAAACTTAGTAAATAACCAAGTGTAACTTTGCATGGATGGATAACAACTTCAGCCCATTAGCGTTCCAAAATCTACAAACCTTTTCTTGAATATTTTAGAAGATGTTATTTTTTTTAACTATTCAGGTTGTGCTGAAACCGATTTTCAGGTTGAATATACAGGCGGTCCTCGTGTTGCACCGTTTCATGCTACTGCGTTTCGTGGTAAGTCGTTTTGTGGTACTGCGTTTCGTAGTACGCCGCTTCATGGTACGTCATTTTGTGATACCCCGTTTTGTGGTATGCCATTTCATTTAACAGTTTTGTGTCACGCCATTCTGTATTACAGCGTTTCGTGTTATGGCATTTCGCGTTACGCATTACAATGGTTTGCGTTATGACCGTTTGCGTTAAGGCGTTTGGCATTACAGCTTTTTGTGTTATGCTGTTTTGGTTAATGCCGTTTCAGGTTTCACAGTTTCACAATACGTTTCGCATAACGACTTCGAATTATTGCGGTTTGCGTTACAGCGATTCAAGTTACAGCAATTCACTTTACGGCATTTCGCGGTACGATGATCTGCATTACGACTGTATCGGGTTACGCCATTACGCATAATGACCTCTCGTGTTAGGCGATTCACGTGACGGCGTTGACATTTTGCGTTACATTACAGTGCTGTCACAGCAACAAAACTCGTATGTATACCGAGGACCTCCTGTATACACAAAGTGTTGCAAAAGGCCATTTTCCATTGGAAGTTTCAATGGAGAATTTTGGAGTTGGACACTTTCTATGTAAATGATTAAATCTTTTTCAATAGATTAAAATAAATTTAAAAAATTGTAAAAAAAAACATATATATATATATATATATATATATATATATACATATATATATATAAATATGAATATGTATATATATGTACGTATGTGTCTATATATATGTGTGTAAATGTATATATATATATGAATATGTATATATACATGTGTGTATATATATATGTATGTGTCTATATGTATGTATATATATATATATATATATATGTATGTATGTATGTATGTATATGTGTATACAAATAATACAATAATCCCTTGCCAAAAATGATAACACACCCTTACGGTAAGTCTAAGTGGATAACTATTGGATGTTATCAGCAGCTGTCATATCTGCTTCCTTAAAAGTCTTTATTAGGGAGAAAAAACTATCATTATGTGGGTTCCAATACAACGTGGCCTCACTACTCCTGTTGTAGCCTGCAAGTTTCTCCAGCAGATCAGTGCATGTATCCTCAATAGCTCCAAAACACATCGTACAATCTTGTTGTAAAAAACGTGATTTTTTTTTTTAAGGCTTTAATCAATTTACAGTCATAAACTAACCTGCATTGCCGGTTTTATTGCTGTAAACTACCACAAATTCTCATGATGACCCATGAAAGTGTCCAACTTCCTTAAAATTTTACAACTCTAATCCCACACGAGGTTTAGGTCCTTTTATTTCATTAAATAATGTTGTAACCCTTGACATGCACAAATTGTACGTACTTTATATATATATATATATATATATATATATATATATATATATATATATATACTTATACGTATACAAAAAAAATGTTTGATTATAAACTGACCATCAATGTCCCATTTATTGCCATGGAAAGTACCGCTAAGCTAGTACTACGACACCTTTATATTGCATTTATCAGAGCTTTTATCAATTTCCGATAGTTTTTGTTTCAGTCAACTACAACGTGATGGCTTACTTGAGCCTTTGCTCTTAAAAAAAAATAAAAGAGAATATAAATGCTTTGAGGCTTTAGATTTTTTGACATTCATCAACCAGGATCCATCCACTACTGTAAAAAGATATATCTTAATGTTGTGATAAGAATTTTGCTGTTTGTGGATTAAAAAAAGAAGTGAAATTTACCGTACGCATTATCAACTTCTCATAAAACACCACACTGCTTTGCGTGCGTGCAAAGTTGATTGTGGTTTTATGACAAGACTGTTTAGTGCCTGTTCCAGAAACGTCCATAAATGTAACTAAGACCGGGGTAAGAAAAAAAAGAACAGTAAATTGGCTGTGAATCACATAGCATCTGTTCACGATTGTAAACTAGCATTGTGACAAAGTTGTGGCTCCTAGCACTTACTGCACTTCCTGTTATGTCTATCAGCATAAGCATGACATATACGGTATGAAGCCATTCTTTGACTACATCAGACGGCAGACGTGTTTTCCCGACCAAGAGAGGACCGCACCATCACAAGAGCAGCAGTGCAAATTACAAGATCTTGTCCAAACAGAACTTTGGCAACACGCCTCTCTAAAGTCAGAAATATGACCGTCTTTATAATAATTCCAAAACCCAGGCCAATAAATTGTGCCTTGAATGAGAGACTTAGGACGCCGCGTCCCAGACTGCCGTGATGAAAATGTCCTCTCTTGTTTTGTTTTTTTTTCGTCCTTTTCACTGTGACTGTATGCAGCCCTGGTTTTGTAAATCATCACGTGAGGCTCTGTGCATGCAGAAGGCGGTTTTCCTGTTGGCGAAGCACTCGGAACTTTTTGGCACAGCGCGAAGTTGAATGTAAAAGCTGAAAGAGATGAGGGTCTTGGATACCCTCTGGTGAGTGTTTGACGATGTGTTTGATACGGTGGTGCTGCTTGGGGGTTTATCATGGGCACAGTTGTTTTGTCTGCTTTGTTTTCCAGTGACAAATCAGTGTGGCACAATCAAAGAATGGCTTGTGTTTGTGGCTCTGTGATATCTATTTTCAGCATTATAAAAACCATTTGATATCAGCTTGTGTTTCAAGTTTTTGTCTTCTGCATCACATGGATTTAGAAGTGTTGCGCACAAGTTTACAGGAAACTAAATCTACATCATTACCATAAAGGTAAACACACGTAAATTCATGTGTTCCATTTTAAAATGTAATTTGTTATGAACTACTAAACCAGTATTAACTTTGACTTGTTCGTATAATGTATGTTTACATTATTACATGTGTCTATTACGTTGCGTTTCCAGACTTTAAAGGCCTACTGAAATGAGATTTTCTTATTTAAACGGGGAAAGCAGGTCCATTCTATGTATCATACTTGATCATTTTGCGATATTGCCATATTTTTGCTGAAAGGATTTAGTAGAAAACAACGATAAAGTTCGCAACTTTTGGTCGCAAACAGAAAAGCCCTGCCTTTACCGGAAGTCGCAAACGATGACGTCACATGTTGATGGCTCCTCACATCTTCACATTGTTTTTAATGGGAGCCTCCAACAAAAAGAGCTATTCAGATCGAGAAAACGACAATTTCCTCATTAATTTGAGCGAGGATGAAAGATTTGTGTTTGAGGATATTGATAGCGACGGACTAGGAAAAAAAAAAAAAAAAGTTTAAAAAAAAACGTGATTGCATTGGGACGGATTCAGATGTTTTTAGACACATTTACAAGGATCATTCTGGGAAATTCCTTATCTTTCTATTGTGTTGCTAGTGTTTTAGTGAGTTTAACAGTACCTGGTAGTCGGAGGTGTGTGTCAGGGAAGTCGACGGCAGCTTTATGGACGGTGCAAGCTCAGCTGATCTCCGGTAAGAAGCGACTTTTTACCACAATTTTCTCACCGAAACCTGCTGGTTGACATTCGGTCGGGATCCATGTTGTGTGTTTGTGTAGCTAAAGGCTAAAGCTTCCCAACTCCCATCTTTCTACTTTGACTTCTCCAATATTTATTGAACAAATTGCAAAATATTCAGCAACACAGATCTCCAAAATACTGTGTATTTATGCGGTTAAAGCAGACGACTTTTAGCTGTGTGTGTGTGTGCAGCGCTCACATTTCCTAACAGTTCGTGACATCACGCGTACACGTCATCATTACGCAACGTTTTCAAGAAGAAACTCCCGGGAAATTTAAAATTGCAATTTAGTAAACTAAAAAGGCCGTATCGGCATGTGTTGCAATGTTAATATTTCATCATTGATATATAAACTTTCAGACTGTGTAGTGGGTAGTAATGGGTTTCAGTAGGCCTATAAGGTGAAACTGTACAAATATTGAAAATATATATATAAGTGCATATAATTAAACAATATAAATAAACAATATTATATAAATAAATGTTTTCTTCCTTTACATCCATTATATTATCCATCCATCCGTTTTCTACCGCTTGTCCCCGTCAAAGTTGCGTAGGGTGCGGGAGCATATCTCAGCTGCATTTGGGCTGTAGGCGGGGTTCACCCAGGACAAGTCGCCACCTCATCGCAGGGCCAACACAGATAGACAGACAACATTCACACTCACATTCACACACTAGGGCCAATTAATTGTTGCCAATCAACCTATCCCCAGGTGCATGTCTTTAGGGGTGGGTGGAAGCCAAAGAACTCGGAGGGAACCCACGCAGTCACGGGGAGAACATGCAAACTCTACACAGAAAGATCCTGTTGTACTCAGGACCAGAGGTGGGTAGTAACGCGCTACATTTACTCCGTTACATCTACTTGAGTAACTTTTGGGATAAATTGTACTTCTAAGAGTAGTTTTTATGCAACATACTTTTACTTTTACTTGAGTATATTTATAAAGAAGAAACGCTACTTTTACTCCGCTCCATTTATCTACAATCAGCTCGTTACTCGCTACTTTTTTTTAAATCAATTTTTAATGCACGTTTTGTTTGTTTTGATTTTGTCAGACACGCATTCAAAGTAGGAACTACGCATGCCTGCGTTTCACCAATCAATTGCAGTCACTGGTGACGTTGGACCAATCAAACAAAACCAGGCGGTCACGTGACCGTCACAGTCGAATCCCTACCTAAAAAGTTGAAAAACTTATTGGGGTGTTACCATTTAGTGGTCAATTGTGCAGAAAATGTACTGTACTGTGCAATCTACTAATAAAAGTTTCAATCAATCAATCAAAAGTGTAAAGGAAAAAAGACACTTTTTATTTCAACCGTACTTCCCGTCACAAGCCTAAAGACTGATCGCACAGTTCCTGTCTTCACAATAAAAGCGCCGCTCCATCGCGCCTGCGCTAACAAAATAAGAGTCTCCGAAAGCCAACGCAAACAAGGGAGCAAGCTACGGAGTTTGCCGCCAATGTATTTCTTGTAAAGTGTATAAAAACGAATATGGAAGCTGGACAAATAAGATGCCAAAAACCAACGACTTTCATGTGGTATTAGACAGAAAAGAGGAACTTTTTTTCTCCTCCATTTGAAAATGTGGACATTATCAGCACAATACTGTCTGATTCCGATCAATGCAAGTCATCAGAATCAGGTAATACACATACTTATATTCTTGTCTTCATGAAAGATAGGAATCTATATGTTAAACATGCATGTATATTCATTAAAACACCTTCATTTCAACAAAAACGGCAAAATAAAAAACTATAAATTATATACTGTATATATATATATATATATATATATATAAATATATATATATATATATATATATATATATATATATATTAGGGCTGGGCAACGGTTCAAAATTTTAATCGAAGTTAATCGCACTATTTCTCAGATTAATCGCGATTAACTGCATTGTATACGCAAAGCCCAATAATGAATTCAAAAGTAGTGTGTCGTGCACCTTTTATTGGAATATTCTCCCACATGAACAAAAGCGCCAAAACATTTGTTGTGCAAACACAATTTAAATCAGTCCTTGTTAAACAGTGGCAGTTAAATAGCATATTTTATGAAAATCAACTCAAAAAATGTAAATACAAACATTTAAGTTATGTTTGTTATGGAAAATAAATATAATCTACATACAAATCTCTGAGCCACAATCATAACATCTGAACAGGCAATTTCTGAGGTAACCGCAGAAACATTTTTTTATCAGGGATCTTGTGTTTAAAAAAACCTATATGATAGGTAGTGGGCTGTTTTAGGGAATTTTTGATCAAATTATCCTTACTAACAATATTAATAATGTGTTTATTCTGCGTAGTGCACTTAAAATAATTATGACCATATCTAAGAATTGATATGATGGGAATTTTCCGTTTGTTTGCTTGGTGCTTTGATAAACTGAACGCATATACATGGTACTATATTGTGATGTTATGAGCCAGGGAAATAAAGAACTACCCTACCCAGCATGCAGCAGGAGTGACGAGCATGCGCGGTAGCCATGTGTGTCGCCATGACAGCATCTTGTATGTTGTGATATGCACGCTCTGAAAGCAAACGTTAAGAACTCAGCCAACACTCCTCGTCTGCATTATTCATAAATAGACAGACAACACATATACTCCGCTGCTTCACAGGCCGCTGGATGTAGCCGGCAAAGTATTCCCATGCTAGCTAGCCGGTCTAGCAAGCACGCGTCATTCAGTCCAAAACGGCCCGATCTATCCACATTCAGAATTGTCTGGCGGTCGTAAGTGATCCCGGAGGGACCACGCTGTAAGCCAGCCATGAAATTTGCAGAATTGTCCGGTATTTTTGCCAAATGTTCCATCTTTACCAAGAGCCCCTCGACGCCGAAGCCAACTCGTCGTGTTTGGAGGAAGAAGAATACTGAGTTGCATCCCAAGAACACCATACCTACTGTGAAGCATGGGGGGGAAACATCATGCTTTGGGGCTGTTTTTCTGCTAAGGGGACAGGACGATTGATCCGTGTTAAGGAAAGAATGAATGGGGCCATGTATCGTGAGATTTTGAGCCAAAACCTCCTTCCATCGGTGAGAGCTTTGAATGGTTGACCAAATACTTATTTTCCACCATAATTTACAAATAAATTCTTAAAAATTCCTACAATGTCAATTCCTGTTTTTTTTTTTCACATTCTGTCTCTCACAGTTGAAGTGTACCTATGATGAAAATTACAGACCTCTGTCATCATTTTAAGTGGGAGAACTTGCATAATCGGTGGCCGACTAAATACTTTTTTGCCCCACTGTATAATATTATATTATGAATAAATCCAGAATGCAGAGATTTTTTAATTAAATTTTTTATAATATATATAGTAACATTGGAAATGTTTCTTTTTTTTAGGATAATATATTAAATTTAATACACTATTGATGTTATTTTTTTTAGAATATTTCAAATATGTTTAAAATATTTATTTTATATTGTATATTAATAATGTGTATATACCCCGTCTTGAGGGGCACCTAATAGTAAGAATGTAGTATCAGTATGATTTGTTCTTCAAAAACCAAAAAATAGGTGAAACAAGATACTTAATTGTTTGTTGTATTTAATATTATTTTATAATTTGCTGAAGTCAGTGATGAGGTGTTGCCATGGCAATGCCAGACATGCTAGAAAAGGATGGGCGGCCAAGGCTGTTAGGGTTCAATACACTCTAAAAGGCATTGCATTTCAAAAGACATATTTTGCAACATTTGGAAAAAAACTACAAAAGATTGTAAGAAGCAAATCTCATCCCACTGGTGTGTGGTTTGTTGTAAGGGCGATGATGTAACAGGAGGCAGTTTTAGTGTCCACCAATACAGCGTCTTTCACCAGCACACACCCCCACCTACCCACCTCCCCCGGAAACTCTCCAAAAACACTCAGGGGCACAGCTGCTGACTTACTGCAGATTGCCATGGATGATGTGTGTGTTTGTGCATGTGCGACATTGTGCTGCTATTTTTATAGCCTTGTACAATTTCAAGGCATCCGCGAATCTGTAAGAAACAAGGAGATGAGGTCTACATCTGATTACCTTTATCATTACTCCCTGCTTATTCCTTATTCGAGTATTTAATGGGTTTTATGTTTAAATAGAATCACCAGTTAACTTATGTTTACATTTGTCTATTCTATTCCCGTTGTTTTTCACTGGGGGAAAAAAGGCCCTATTTTTTAAGTGTGATGGGAGTTATTTTTGTTCATGTTTGCAGCCTTGTAACCTATAAACAGAAAAGTATTGAAAAATTATATGAAGCCCTTTTCTGTTGCATCCCTGTCTGATGATTTACTGTCTAATGGTAATGGCAAAAATGTGACAGATTGATTGAGACTAACTTAAAAAAATGTCTATCAAAGATAAGACCTTCTGGAGGAAAGTTCTGTGGTCAGATGAAACAAAAATGTAGCTCAATTTTTGTTTGTGATGTCAGATGAAATTAGGATTGAGCTGCTTGGCCACAATACCCAGCAATATATTTGGAGGAGAAAAGGTGAGGCCTTTAATCCCAGGAACACTAATCCTACTGTCAAACATGGTGGTGGTAGTATTATGCTATGGGTCTGTTTAGCTGCCAATGAAACTGGTGCTTCAAATGGGACAATGAAAAAGGAGGATTACCTCCAAATTCTTCAGAACAACTTAAACTCATCAGGTTGGGTCGTGACTGCAGTTGGGTGTTCCAACAAGACAATGACCCCAAACACACATCAAAAGTGGTAAGGGAATGGCTAAATCAGGCTACAATTAATGTTTTAGAATGGCCTTCCCAAAGTCCTGACTTAAAAGTTTGGACAACTCTGAAGAAATAAGTCCATGTCAGAAAAACAAACTAATTTTTTCAACAGGAGTGGCCCAAGAATTAAACCAGAAGCTTGCCAGACGCTTGTGGATGGCTACCAACGGACATGTAACCAATGCTGTATGTATATATTTGACCCAGCAGATTTAGTCACATTTTCAGTATTATTTTTTATGACTAACAAGTATATGCTGCAATCACTCTATCACAAAAACATAAGAGTTGTAGAAATTACTGGAAACACAAAACAGCCATGACATTGTTTTTAACAAGTGTATGTAAACTTCTGACCGCGACTGTATATATGTATGTATACATATACTGTATATATATATATATATATATATATGTATATATATATATATATATATACATATATATATATATATATATATATATATATGTTTGATGTGTGATAATTGTATATATGTTTACATATATGTATATATACATGTATATGTTATATATATACATATATAAATATATATATATATATATATGCATAGATATATATACACATATACAGATATATATACATATATATATATATATATATATATGCATACATATATATACACATATACACATATATATATGCATACATATATATACACATATACACATATATATACATATATATATATATATGCATACATATATATATATATATATATATATATATGTGTGTATATGTGTATATATATGTATGCATATATATATATATATATCCACATTTATATATGTATATATATAACATATACATGTATATATACATAAATGTAAACATATATACAATTATCATTTATATTGGTATCATTTGTATTCTATATTAGTAATATATATACAGTATATACATGTATGTATGTATGTATGTATATATATATATATATGTTTATATATACAGTATATACATGTATATATATGTATGTATGTATGTATGTATGTATGTATATATATATATGTATATAAATATATGGTATATACATGTGTGTGTATATATATATATTTGTACAAATATATATATGCAATTATCAATACTTTATATAGAAATTGTTAAAGTGTCAGTAAATGCAAATGATAATATTATTATTATTTATTTTTTTTTTTGCTTCACTTTGTTCCAATAAACATACCCTAAAGGTCCTGTACAATACTTAGAAGATGATCAATAGGGTACAGGTACCCCTGTATGAGAACCTGTTAGCAAGAAGGTTGAAAGGTAATGCAGGTTTTGATTTTTGAAACCAAAACATGCAATATAGAGCACGATGGCAACAAAAATAACGAACAAATATTGGTAAATAAATACATTTGACTTACATGTAACTGTGTTCCAACAAGGGGTGTTGTGTCCCTGACGGAATATCAGAAGAGTTACAGTAAATACATTGGATTCATCTTTAAAATATTGTGTGATGATGGGTTCAACTCTCACTGCACCCGCATTCACCTGACTCAGCCAGATAGGCACAGCCACAGGAACACATGTATGGCCCATCCCCCTTTGCGTCCATTCATGCAGAATGGCGTTACGTAAGAACTGCTCACCCGCTCTCCTCACAGACATGTCCTTGTGTCAACTCCATGCGTCACAGCGGCATACAAATTAGAGGACCCACTGCATGAAATGAGAAAACAAAAGATGGACACAGAAAACACAAAGTAGAAAAAAGACAAGGGAAGGACGAGAATACAGTATGAAAAACAGGATTGAGATCTAAACCCTGTGGAATGCTCACACACACATATACATGCACGCAGACACAATCCCTGCAGGGACTAACATTAATTTCCTGAAGATTTATGAGTATATCCACATCCAAGTTGTGCAATTTGCCTACCCAGATGTAACCTTAAGTGGTGTGCAGAGCCACTTTGATCTCAATAGTATCGATACCCAAGGGCGGTATCTACAGTGGTCAACGGGCAAATACACCGCAACCTTCAAATGCGCCAATCACAGAACCCAGCAGGCACAAGACATTGATACAACGTTGATTATACGTACATGTCTTCTAAAACTGACAAAATAGTTGTATTTGTAAATTGAGACAATGTTGCTGCCCATTGTTGGATCCACGTTGTTGGCTGGGAATTGACCAAATTTCAATGGTCAACTCGACGTCTCAATCTGACATTAAATAAACGCTGTTTCAACGTTGTATTTGTGTTGTAGAACATTGTTTGGGAAATAACAAAATTTCAAAGGTCTAATCAACGTCTCAACCTGACCGTGAGCAAACGCAGTTTAAATGTATTTGTGTTGTAGAATATTGGTTGGGAAATGACCAAATTTCAATGGTCAAATCAACATCACAACCTGACATTCAATAAATGTATTTCAACGTTGTATTTGTGTTCTAAAATACTGGTTTGGGAAATGACCAAATTTCAATGGTCAAATCAACGTCTCAACCTGACAGTGAATACACGCTGTTTCAACGTTGTATTTGTGTAGTAGAATATTGGTTGGGAAAGGACCAAATTTCAATGGTCAAATCAACGTCACAACCTGACATTGAATAAATGTATTTCAACATTGTATTTGTGTTCTAGAACACTGGTTTGGGAAATGACCAAATTTCAATGGTCAAATCAACATCACAACCTGACATTCAATTAACGTTGTTTCAGTGTTGTATTTATGTTGTAGAATATTGGTTGGGAAATTATCAAATTATAATGGTCAACTCAACGTCTCAACCTGACATTGAGTAAACGCTGTTTAAACGTTGTATTTGTGTTGTAGAATATTGTTTGGGAAATGACCAAATTTCAGTGGTCCACTCAACGTCACAACTTGACATTGAATAAACGCTGTTTCAGTGTTGTATATGTGTTGTAGGATATTGGTTAGGAAATTACCAAATTTGGTCAAATCATCATCACAACCTGACATTGATTGAATGTTGTCAAAAAGCATGTTGTTCCAACATTTGGTTTGAGTTGCTCAATGCCAGGACTCAATTCAACAAGTTCTCAACGTTGTTTATAATGTTTAGTGAAAGAAAAATGTCGCTATCGGATAAACGCGAAAGTTAGGGCGTGATCTGATCAGAGTTTTTTTGTTGCTGATTCTGATACCGATCCTCCAAGAGTGAGATTGGCCGATATTGATACCAACATTATTCACATGTATGAACTATGATTTTTAAAGGATCCTTAACATGCAAAAACAACGCGTTTTATCTATTGGTACCTGCTGTTGTTTATTTGACATCTGCATAAGTCCCGAAAGCTTGAAATCAAACCATGAAGGCATTTTGGAGATATTCATTAAACAATCTTGCCTTCCTTCATACTTTCCGAAAACAAGCAGTTTGGAATTTGGCCCTTTGGTTTTTGCCTTTGATGACATCAGTGGAATACCAATATAAAGTCAGATTCCCTCAAAGGGCATTCCGTGCATGCGCCATTGTAGTCGATAATACGATATCAATGCGATAATTACGATTGACGTGTAATCGCTATCTTTAAAAAAAATGGGTTGGATTGGGTTAGATCAGTGGTTCTCAAATGGGGGTACACGTACCCCTGGGGGTACTTGAAGGTATGCCAAAGGGTACTTGAGATTTTTTTTTAAATATTCTAAAAATAGCAACAATTCAAAAATCCTTTATAAATATATTTATTGACTAATACTTCAACAAATTATGAATGTAAGTTCATAAACTGTGAAAAAAAAAATACAACAATGCAATATTCAGTGTTGACAGCTAGATTTTTTGTGGACATGTTCCATAAATATTGATGTTAAAGATTTTTTTTTTTTTTTGTGAAGAAATGTTAAGAATTGAGTTCATGAATTCAGTCTCCAGATGGATTTCGATTACAATCCCCAAAGAGGGAACTTTAAGTTGATGATTACTTCTTTGTGTAGAAATTCTTATTTATAATTGAATCACCTGTTTATTTTTCAACAAGTTTTTTGTTATTTTTATATCTTTTTTTCCAAATTGTTCAAAAAAGACCACTACAAATGAGCAATATTTTGCACTGTTATACAATTTAATAAATCAGAAACTGATGACATAGTGCTGTATTTTACTTCTGTATCTGTTTTTTCAACCAAAAAGGCTTTTCTCTGATTAGGGGGTACTTGAATTAAAAGAATGTTCACAGGGGGTATTCACTGAAAAAAGGTTGAGAACGACTGGGTTAGACCATAAACTACTAAGCATTTAAAACAAAGTCAATAAAACTTTCTATTCTATTCTTACCTAATTGTGGATTATAGTAGGCTATGTGCAATATGTCAAATTGTTCCTTGAGTGTATTAATAATAATCCCATTGTGGTTAATGCTGTTTAGTTTCTACTTTAGTCTTTTAGAATTGTCCAATAAGAAACGTATGTTTAATGTATCATAACATGTTATGGGGACGGTGCGGCGAAGTTGGTAGAGTGGCTGTGCCAGTAATCTGAGGGTTGCTGGTTCAATCCCCACCTTTTACCATCCTAGTCACGTCCGTTGTGTCCTTGGGCAAGACACTTTACCCCTGCTCCTGATGGGTCCTGGTGAGTGCCTTGCTTGGCAGCTCCCGCCATCAATGTGTGAATGTGTGTGTGAATGGGTGAATGTGGAAATACTGTCAAAGCGCTTTGGGCTCCTTAAAAAGGGGTAGAAAAGCGCTATAAAAGTACAACCCATTTACCATTCTGTTAAAATAAAGTCAATAATGACATTTTTGAGGGTCCCCTTTAATTTAAAAAGTATCAAAATAGATATTGGTACTGGTCCCGAAACCAAAGCCCTACACTAGATGCATGGAGTAGCATAACACAAACTGAAGCTACATTGGTTGCAGAAAAAATGGTCCAGTCCCCGACTTGTCCAGGGTGTACCCCGCCTTTTTGCCCAAATGTAGTTGGGTTAGGCTCCACTACACACACCCCCGCGACCCCAAGAGGGACAAACAGTGGGGAATGGATGGATTGTCCAGTCTCGTCTAGAGCAGTAGTTCTCAATTGGAGTACGCATACCCCTGGGGGTACTTGAAGGTATTCCAAGGGGTACGTGAGAGTTTTAAAAAATATTCTAAAAACTGCAACAATTCAAAAATCCTTTATAAATATATTTGTTGAAATATATTTCAACAAAATATGAACGTAAGTTCATAAACTGTGAAAAGAAATGCAACAATGCAATATTCAGTGTTGACAGCTAGAGTTTTTGTGGACATGTTCCATAAATATTGATGTTAAAGATTTCTTTTTTTGTGAAGAAATGTTTAGAATTATGTTCATGAATCCAGATGGATCTCTATTACAATCCCCAAAGAGGGCACTTTAAGTTGATGATTACTTCTATAAGTAGAAATCTTTATTTATAATTGAATCACTTGTTTATTTTTCAACAAGTTTTTTGTCATTTTTATATATTTTTTTCCAAATAGTTCAAGAAAGACCACTACGAATGAGCAATATTTTGCACTGTTATACAATTTATTAAATCAGAAACTGATGTCATAGTGCTGTATTTTACTTCATCTTTTTTTTTTCGACCAAAAATGCTTTGCTCTAATTAGGGGGTACTTGAATTAAAAAAATGTTCATGGGGGTACATAACTGAAAAACGATTGAGGACCACTGGTCTACAGGAACAAGGCCGGCTTAAACTACCCACTGATTGGTTGCCAGAGACAGGTGTGTTCTGATTACCAATCATGGACAGGTGTGTTGCAACATTTCTCTTGTGCATGTGTTTTTCTTGGTTTATGAGCGTGTTATTCTGGCACTTGCAGCATTTTTCTTTTGCTTTTGTGTGATTGCATGCATCATTCCAAAATTGCAGCATGTTGCCGTTTATGGTGTTAGTGCATTTTGGTAATTTTTGTGTTTGGACTTTGCTGCCTTTTTGCTCCTGTTGATGTTGAAATTATTCGTAAACGGTGGACATGTATCCATGGAAATATATGGAGAAACTGCTGGTGGTGTGTTTGACGGAGAAGCAGCTGGAAGAAGATGCCGTAAAAGTCCACTCTCCAAGGTAAATGTACATTATTACATTACTTTAGAAAACTATACTCTAGTTGTTTGTACAACATTCTATTGTTTTGTTTTTCAAACAATAGTTTTCATCCAAAAGATAGCTTTTAATTTTCTATATTAAAATTGAAAAATAGAGTGATTTAAAATACACAGAACCAATTAACCACGCAGTTTGAGGTACTTCTGTGTATGTATTTGGCATAGCTTTCTGCACATTAAACTATTATCTATAAAATGTTTTTTTTATTTTTTGTTTGTTTATTTCAGGATGTTTGGGAAAGACTGATTTCTTTTTGGATAGACTCCTTTGGATTTTGGATGATTCAGTTCTCGTTTGGCTTTTTCAGCGGGTTACTTGCAAAAACGGAGGTACCCCTGTATTTACTTGGAATCACCTCAGAGCCAAATTGTGCAGTATTGTTTATATTGATTGATTGAAACTTTTATTAGTACATTGCACAGTACAGTACATATTCGGTACAATTGACCTAAATGGTAATACCCAAATAAGTTTTTCAACTTGTTTAATTTTGGGTCCACGTAAATCAATTCATGATAAAATATATATAAATAAAATATATAAATTAATATATAAAATATATTATAGCAGGGGTGTCCAAACTCGTTTCCAATGAGGGCCGCACACTGAAAAATGAAATGATGCAGGGGCCATTTTGATATTTGTCATTATCAAAACCAAAATTATGTAAAATGTAACCATTAGGGCTCCTCTTAATTTTGCAGAATGTTAATGGTCCCGGGGGACCCTCAACCATTAAAGTTTTGATGTATTTGATGTAAAGTAATTGAAGCCTTAAATGTGTAAATAATACATAACACAATGGATTTTGATTCACAAAAAGGCCCCCACTCAGTGTGTGTACATGTATTTGTACTATTTATAAATACATACATACATACCAGTGGTGGCGCTAGGAATTTTCAAAAATCAAGTCATAATAATGGGGTCCTGCAGTACATTTTTGGGGTCCCACTTTTCTGTAAGGGTTTTGAAAACAAATTATAAATGTATGCATTATCCTGTTATATCTCACATTTTATATCGTGTTTTGGAAAAAGGTTGTCATAAAAATTACATAATTCATAAAAAAAAATTATACAAAAGAAAACACTTTTTTATGCATATGTAAATTTATTCAGTTATTCAACATTCATTCACTTTCCTTCATTGATCTAAACTTTACCATTGCCGGTAGTTTTTTTCTATATTTCTAAGTAGTTGTAGATGTATTTATTTTAGAATAAAAGTGTAAAATGTTTTTATTTCGGTCATGAAATGATGATAATGGTGTGCCAGGGCATAAATGCATATGATAAATTTAATTGATTATTCTCACCTGCATGTAGATCATCCATCCATCCATTTTCTACCGCTTGTCCCTTTTGAGGTCGCGGGGGTTGCTGGAGCCTATCTCAGCTGCATTCGGGCGGAAGGCGGTGTACACCCTGGACAAGTCGCCACCTCATCACAGAGCCAACACAGATAGACAGACAACATTCACACTCACATTCACACACTAGGGCCAATTTAGTGTTGCCAATCAATCTATATGTAGATCATCAGTCGTTTAAAAACCGCTACATCTAAACTTTCATGGCAAATAATGCCAACAAACTTAGAATTTGGCAAGTTAGTTTCAATGTCATTTAATACAGTGGTGATGGCCATAAGCTGCTGGTATGCTGGCACCATTGGACTTTTGTAGCTCAATCAGGCTTGGGAATTTAACTCTCTGTGAATCACCAGTTCCATTGGCAACAAAACAGGCCCAAAGCCTAATACTCCCACCACCATGCTTGGCGGTAGGTTTGCGTTCCTGGGATTAAAGGTAAATGGGACAATGAAAAAGGATAATTACCTCCTAATTCTTCAGGACAAACTAAAATCATCAGGGGGGTCTTGGGCGCAGTTGGATCTTCCAACACACGTCAAAAGTGGTAAAAGTGGCAAAATCAGGCTAGAATTAAGGTTTCAGAATGGCCTTCCCACAGTCCTGACTTAAATGTGTTGACAATGCTGAAGAAACAAGTCCATGTCAGAAAATCCACAAATTAAGCTGAACTACACAAATTTTGTCAATAGGAGTGGTCAAAATTTCAACCAGAAGCTTGTGGATGGCTACCAAAAGTTCCTTATTACAGTGATCCTTGCCAAGGGACATGTAACCAAATATTAACATTGCTTTATGTATACATACGACCCAGCAGATTTGGTCACATTTTCAGTAGAACCATAATAAATTCACAAAAGAGCCAAACTTCATGAATCTTTTTTGTGACCAACAAGTATGTGCTCCAATCAATCTATCACAAATAAAAATTATTCGAAACTCAAGACAGCAATGACAGTTTTCTTTACAAGGGTATATAAACTTTTGACCATGACTATAATATACAGCTGGCCACACCCTTAACATGCAGTATCCAATAATTCACACAACTCTAATCGCCAGTATATAGTGACAATATTAATTATTTTTTTAGACTGATAGTATACAAATAACCTCACTTAACAAAAATAAAATGAGCACAATATTATGTTGATGTTTGACACCTTGCGACAGTGGTCTGAACAGAGGTGGGCCAGTGGCGCCCTCTTCAGGAAAAAGTCAGTACTAGCCTTTACGTTGACATGAATGTTCTTAATAGAATCCATCCATTTCCCTACCGCTTGTCCCGTTCGGGGTCACTGGAGCCTATCTCAGCTGCATTCGGGCGGAAGGTGGTGTACACCCTGGACAAGTCGCCACCTTTGATGTACAATAATACAACTTTATTTGTCGAGCAATAAAAAAAATAATTAGAGTGAATAAACCCAGACCCATTACAGGGGATATACCACTCCCCAAATGGAACACAGAACATATTTTTGATGAGGGGGTTTTCCAGAGCAGTGGTGTCCAACCACCGATCCGGGGATCGGTACCGGTTTGTCAAGCATTTGCTATCGGGCCGGAGAGAAACATTAAATAATTTATAAAGGACTGCATTTACCCCGACTTAACTTTGGCCTGTCCCACTAGACCAAGGGTGTCAACTTTTTCATTGAGGGCCACAGAGTAAATAATTAATGAATTTGCCAATGAATTTAAATACTTTAAAAAAAATGATGTAAAGAGTAAAAAAAAAAAGTGTATTTGACCACTGTTTTAAAAAAAACAAAAAAAAACTGACAGCTTAGTTGCCAGACTTTTACTGTAAAAAACAATATATATTGCTTTAAATAGAAATACAGTAATGCTATTTAATTTGATTTTGGCAACTCAGCTGTCAATTTTTACCATAATAAAATGTGGTACTATGAAATCATCAACCATGGATTAAAAAAAAAACAAAAAAAAAAACTGACAGCTCTGTCGATTTTACTTTAAAAAAAAAAAAACATTGGTCATTTATTTTTGTTCATATGCTGTAAAAACCTCCCTAAATTTTACAGTAAAATATGCTGGTCATTTTTATAATTTACAATTTGATGGATAACTTGCTTCGAAATCATACGTTAAGCAGATATTTAAGAATGTATTTATATTTTGACCAACAAAGTTAGATATCATATTTGTTGCAATATTGGACACTATTTGTTTTCTTTGTCAAACGAGAACAAATCATAATACCTTGTATTAAGAAAGAAAATATAAGGTATTTTATCGACAAATATTATTTCCAGGCTTTTGCAGGCCATATAAAATGGTGCGGAGGGCCAACACTACAAAAACTGAAATATCAGTAAGATTAAATATCTCATAGGGGTGATATTTGCTTATTTTCTGTCTAAGATAAGCAGATTTTATGTTAGTGTTTTACTCGTTTTAAGGGTTTCGGTCCTAAAAGATCTCAGTAAGATATTACAGCTTGTTACTAGGATGTTTTGACCTATGTTGAGTAAAACATGCTTAAAACTGGAATATCAATTGTTGCAAAGCTGTGTCATTAACACTCACAAGTATAAAACTACTTCTTTAAAGTAATGATTTCTTAATTCAAGCATGTAAAAAAATCATGACTTTGACACAATTGAGTCTCATAATTAAAACAGAGCACAGCCTATTGGACTTTGCTGTTTTATTTTCAATGAAACAGTAGAAAGTACATACCTGTACTCATATAGTAGTACAGTTAAGTTTTTACAGTACAGAGAAATTAACGCATATTGAATGTTTCTTTGAACAGAGTTCATATTGAACAAGTTAAAGAGGCCAGGTTTCTGAGAGTTACAATAGATAATAGACTATCTTGGGCCACTCACATTAATAACATAGTAACAAAAATGAGCAGAAGCATCTCAATCATAAGTAGAAGTGCCTATTTTTAACTAACACAACTACTAATCAAGTTATACAATCCCTTGTATTGTCACATCTTGACTACTACCCAGCAATCTGGTCTAATGCATCGAAACAAGAACTAAATAAAATCCATCTTACCCAAAACAGAGCTGCCAGATTACCTCTCCAATGCTCATTTAGGACCGGCATTGAGATCATGCATAACGAATTGTCATGGATGAGAGTTGGTGAAAGACTAGCGTGTAGTTTGATTCTATTTTTAAAAAAAATCTATACATACCATGGACCTTCATATCTGTATTGTCAGCTGTTGCTTGCTAGTGAAAGTCACAACTATGGTACCAGGCTAGCCCTAAGAGGTGCTCTCACCCCTCTTAAACCCAAAAGGGATGTTTTGAAACAGACTGTATAGGGCAATTACTTACTGGAATCGACTTTCACAATATCTGGTATCAATCACCAGCCTAGTGGGTTTTAAGAATAGGAGGAGAAGTATTGCGGAAAGAGATTATTCTATATTGTACCTAATGTCATGACTGTTTTTATTGACTGACTATTTTATTGATTATGGGACAAGCAGGAGAAATGGATGGTACTTTTTTGTCACTTATTGTCTTTGGTACACTGTGTATATTTTAAACCATTGGTTCTTTGTTTTTTTTTTTGCAAGAAAAGGAAACTCGAAGTTATTTTTTGTGTGTGTTTTTTTTGTTGCTATTTTTGTATTACATTTTATTATTTGATCATGTTGTACTGCATTGTATTTTTTTGTTTTGTGATTCTGTGATTTTTGCCTGGACCCCAGGAAGAATAGTCTCCACTGCGGTGTAGTCTAATGGGGATCCTTAATAAACTAAACCAGGGGTCTCAGACACGCGGCCCATGGGCCATTTGCAGCCCACGAGACGTTATTTTGCAGCCCCCACCTTAATATGAAAGTTTAATGTTAGTGCGGCCCGCCAGTTTTATATGTATGGCGCTTGACAGCGTTGTGTTATTTGGGTCCAAAATGGCTCTTTCAACGTTCTGGGTTGCCTACCCCTGCGTTAGTGGAAAACCGGCAAATGAGTGAAAACGACAGAAACGTTGCCATGGAGACGAGGGTTTTCTTACGTGCCTGGCTGCAGTCACACCGCGTCACCTGTCCGTCAGTAATAACAGACCCCGATAGCCTTGGACCCGGGAGCCGTCACTTTTTTGCGCTCGCTATCCCGGTACTTTCCCGACCACCGTGTTGCTGTAGGGAGGAAAAGCGGAATGACACACATTGCGGAAATAACATAATTCTCCATGCGTCAGCTAAATACAAATATATTCCACAACCCCAAACTTTTTCAAAGCCTGGAGGGAAGAGAAGGGTTAGTGATGTGCAAAGACAATTCCAGTAAAAGTGGGAGATGCAATATTTCTTTGTTGAGCACAGGGGCACCCCACCCGACGTGTCTTATTTGCACAGAGAAAGTTGCGATGCACAAGGAATACAATTTGAAACGTCATTATACAACTAGACATGCTAAGGAATATGCAACATTTTATTTTATTTTTTTTAATATTTTCTTTCGGCCTAGCCTCACCCAGACTCTGTGTCCAGTGGCTCCTAGGTAAATTGAGTTTGAGACCCCTGAACTAAACTAAACTAATCAGTTATTAGTGAGAATATACTTATTTTAAGGTATTTTGGGGTTCATTGAGGTTAGCTAATTTTACTTGTTTTGGAAAGTCTTGAGAAGCCACATTTTCTTGTTCTATTGGCAGATAATTTTGCTTAGTTCAAATAAAATACCACAAATTTTAGAATTTTTTTTTTTTCTTGTTTTTGAACACTGACTTTTTGTAGTGAAATCTGGCCCGCGGGACTTGAGTTTGACACCTGTGCACTAGACACACAAATGAGCTTGTTTATGTACAATAAAACTCATAGGAAGTTGCCATTTGTTATAATTTTGTGACATGATACAATGCACATTAATGAACATCCATCCATCCATTTTTTACCACTTGTACCTTTTGGGGTCGCTGGAGCCTATCTCAGCTGCATGGGATGGAAGGCGGGTTACACCCTGGACAAGTCGCCACTTCATCGCAGGGCCAACACAGACAGACGGACAACATTCACACTCACATTCGCACACTAGGGCCTATTTAACATATCAAAAACAAATCTTCAGGATCTTCAGCTCTCACTGGATCAGTTTGCAGCTGAGTGTGAAGCGACTGGGATGAGAATCAGCACCTCCAAGTCCGAGTCCATGGTTCTCGCCAGGAAAAGGGTGGAGTGCCATATCCGGGTTGGGGAGGAGACCTTGCCCCAAGTGGAGGAGTTCAAGTACCTCGGAGTCTTGTTCACGAGTGAGGGAAGAGTTGATCATGAGATCGACATGCGGATCGGTGCGGCGTCTTCAGTAATGCGGACGCTGTATCGATCCGTTGTGGTGAAGAAGGAGCTGAGCAGGAAGGCAAAGCTCTCAATTTACCGATCCATCTACATTGCCATCCTCACCTATGGTCATGAGCTTTGGGTTATGACCGAAAGGACAAGATCACGGGTACAATCGGCCGAAATGAATTTCCTCCGCCGGGTGGCGGGGCTCTCCCTTAGAGATACAGTGAGAAGCTCTGCCATCCGGGAGGAACTCAAAGTAAAGCTGCTGTTCCTCCACATCGAGAGGAGCCAGATGAGGTGGTTCGGGCATCTGGTCAGGATGCCACCCGAACGCCTCCCTAGGGAGGTGTTTCGGGCACGTCCGACCGGCAGGAGGCCACGGGGAAGACTCAGAACACGTTGGGAAGACTATGTCTCCCGGCTGGCCTGGGAACGCCTCGGGATTCCCCGGGAAGAGCTGGACGAAGTGGCTGGGGAGAGGAAAGTCTGGGCATCCCTGCTTAGGCTGCTGCCCCCGTGAACCGACCTCGGATAAGCGGAAGAAGATCGATGGATGGATGGATGGAATAGAAATGTGACAGATTGTAGCCAAAGGCTGAAAAGGTGGTGCAAAAAAGGTTGGGGACCACTGTCAAAAGTATTAATTATTAATGAGAGTTGTAACTTTCCATATAGTTTACATTAGGTATTCATGGTACCAAAACGGAGTAGTACCACAAATGTATTTTGGCTTAATGTTTTTATCATATTGATTCAAGTGGTTTATTGATAGCATGTTTGCTGATTTGTGACAATGCTTAACATAGCATGGCTAATGGCGATAGCATCATTTTCCCAACTTATTTTGTATGAATTAATACAAGACATGTAAAAAGAATAGTTCAATTGGAATACTTGGCACCCTGTTAAAGCATTAGAATCGTTCAATTGGTTTAAATGGAGTGTTTAATAGCTAATTATACGACTTTGCTATCAAGTTAGCTTACCTGACAAACGGCAGCCATTTTAGGGAGGCCTGCCTCTCCGGGCAAAGTCACGTGACTGCCATAATAATAGTATTTATGCAATTATTTCACCCTCTACACGATTAGTAATTTCAAAAATTACAATGTTCCTTTTTTTTTCTTTTTTTAACTATAAGCAAACACAAACAGGATACCTGCACTTCTGATGTTGAGTTCTCCCACTTGCCAGGCTGTTGTGCCAGTAGCACTGATTGGTTTATTAATTACATGTGTCAAAACATGTCAGCAAAAAGCCTGAACAATTTTTTTTTTTTTTTTACTAAAAATGCTCTTTTTTTAAACGTTCTCTGATCATGCCAAATATACATAAAATATTTTTGTAAAGATAAAAATAAATTCCGAAATATCTGCTTGTCACCTTTACTTGTAATTTCAATGCAAGTTATTGACATATACATACAAAAATATTTGTACAAAAAAAATCTAATCAAATGCATATGAGGAATTGTGTAATATGAGGTTTTTTATACATTTATAATAGTGCTGTCAAAATATACTTTAAAAAAAAAAATCATATGTATGTCAACTAATCACAAATAATTATAGGTTATTATCCGCATGCATAATTTATATATATTATTTTTAATTCCCTTGACCCTAGTGTGTATTGTACCATATGTCCCGGCAAGAAATCTGCGTTCAAAGGACTCCGGCTTATTAGTGATTCCCAAAGCCCAAAAAAAGTCTGCGGGCTATAGAGCATTTTCCGTTCGGGCTCCAGTACTCTGGAATGCCCTCCCGGTAACAGTTCGCGATGCCACCTCAGTAGAAGCATTTAAGTCTCACCTTAAAACTAATTTGTATACTCTAGCCTTTAAATAGACTCCCTTTTTAGACCAGTTGATCTGCCGTTTCTTTTCTTTTTCTTCTATGTCCCACTCTCCCGTGTGGAGGGGGTCCGGTCCGATCCGGTGGCCATGTACTGCTCGCCTGTGTATCGGCTGGGGACATCTCTGCGCTGCTGGTCCGCCTACGCTTGGGATGGTTTCCTGCTGGCTCCGCTGTGAACGGGACTCTCGCTGCTGTGTCTTGGATCTTCTTTGGACTGGACTCTAGCGACTGTGTTGTATCCATTGTGGATTGAACTTTCACAGTATCATGTTAGACCCGCTCGACATCCATTGCTTTCCTCCTCTCTAAGGTTCTCATAGTCATCATTGTCACCGACGTCCCACTGGGTCATTATTGTCACCAATGTCCCACTGGGTGTGAGTTTTCCTTGCCCTTATGTGGTCCTACCGAGGATGTCGTGGTGGTTTGTGCAGCCCTTTGAGACACTAGTGATTTAGGGCTATATAAGTAAACATTGATTGATTGATTGATTGATAGTGTGTGAATGTGTGTGTGAATGTTGTCTATCTGTGTTGGCCCTTCGATGAGATAGCTACTTGTCCAGGGTGTAACCCGCCTTCCGCCTGAATGCAGCTGAGATGGGCTCCAGCGACCCCAAAAGGGACAAGCGGTAAAAAATGGATGGATGGTTCCTTCAGAAGGCGGCCGTAACTGCGATATGGCCCTGAATTAAAACGCAAAAAAGGTAAAGCTACATTACACTTCACATTGATTGCATGTTTTTACCTATCTCTAAATTAGAACGCATCTTGATTTTTGTATGTAATGAAAAAAAAAACATTTTCATAGTCTGCTACAATTATGTTTGAGACTAGAGTACAACGGTGGACCACAATACTAAAAAGAAAAATATTTTAAAACCATCAGCATTATTTTCTAATAACGTCACAATAATAAGTAGTAAAACAACCATAGTCATTTTACCAAAATAACAGCTTTAAAGTCATGTTGATAGGTCAAGGACTTGTCATAAAGACAATAGTGAGTCATGTTCTTATTGTCGCTAAAATGTACCCACTTAAGTCGTCATAAAATTTGAGCGCTTCAGAAAAAGGTTTCAGTTTGTCAACACATATTGTATCGTTTACTTTATCGCTCAGCACTTTGGAACAGCAGCAACAAAACTACATGTCGGCAACCTGAGGGTTCCTGGTTCGATCCCCACCTTCTAACAACCTAGTCATGTCCGTTGTGTCCTTGAGCAAGACATTTCACCCTTGCTCCTGATGGGTCCCGGTTAGCGCCTTGCATGGCAGCCCCCGCCATCAGTGTGTGAATGTGTGTGTGTGCGTGTGTGTGTGTGCGTGTGTGTGGGTGAATGGGTGAATGTGGAAATAGTTTCAAAGCGCTTTGAGTACCTTGAAGGTAGAAAAGCGCTATACAAGAATAACCCATTGCCATTACTGTCGAGTTGCACAGTCATAATGCATGCACACAATGACTTCCTGTTCAGTGCAAATGAGGCTTAAAAATAAAAGCATGGCAGTTTGAACCTGGATTCCACCACAGGAATTAACACGGACTCATTTTGTTTTTTTATTATTTGCTGAAGGAAGAAAGATTTGTGCATGTACGGAAGCTATATTGTTATTGAAGTCAAAACATACAACGGTATAGTAGCAGCCATGAGTAAAAAAAAACACATGAAAATAAAAAACTTCACAAATAGAAGAAAATCCTTTTATTATCAGTCATCCTATGTTATGTCTTTGGCCAAAGTCACAAGTGAATTTGCAAGCTGTGGCTCGTTTTAATTACAGTTACCTTGTCAGCCGTCCAGTCCACAGGTAATTGCACTGCAAAAAGTCAATGTTCAAAAACAAGAAAAAAGAAAAAAAAAATTAAGGGTATTTTATTTGAACTAAGGGCTTCACGGTGGCAGAGGGGTTAGCGCGTCTGCCTCACAATACGAAGGTCCTGCAGTCCTGGGTTCAAATCCAGGCTCGGGATCTTTCTGTGTGGAGTTTGCATGTTCTCCCCGTGAGTGCGTGGGTTCCCTCCGGGTACTCCGGGTACTCCGGCTTCCTCCCACTTCCAAAGACATGCACCTGGGGTAGGTTGATTGGCAACACTAAATTGGCCCTAGTGTGTGAATGTGAGTGTGAATGTTGTCTGTCTATCTGTGTTGGCCCTGCGATGAGGTGGCGACTTGTCCAGGGTGTACCCTGCCTTCCGCCCGATTGTAGCTGAGATAGGCGCCACCGCCCCCCGTGACCCCGAAAGGGAATAAGCGGTAGAAAATGGATGGATGGATGGATATTTGAACTTAGCAAAATCATCTGCCAATAGAACAAAAACAATTGGCTTGTCAAGACTTTCCAAAACAAGTAAAGTTAGCTAACTTCAATGGACCCAAAAATACCTTAAAGTAAGTACATTCTCATTAATAACAAGTGCACCTTTCTTGGTAGATAACAAAATAAAACCATTTTGGTCAATATGTTGAAAAATATTCTTAAATTAAGTAAATGCCAGTGACATTATCTTGACATAATGATATGCGCTTGGCATCATGATTTTTTTTTCATGCTTGAAGAAAATATTACTTTAACAAAGTAGTTTTATACTTGTGAGTGTTAATGACGCAGCTGTGCATCAGTTGATATTCTAGTTCCAAGCATGTTTTACTCAATATAAGTCATCAAATCTCAGCAACAAGCTGTTATATCTTACTGAGATAATTTAGGACCAAAACCCTTAAAACAAGTAAAACACTCTAACATAACAACTGCTTAGTAAGAAGAATTATCTTATCAGACAGAAAATAAGCAAATATCACCCTTATTTGAGATATTTAATCTTACTTAGATTTCAGTTTTTGCAGTGTGAGTACCAACTTTTTGTCTCTGCTTCATTTGCTCCAGAACGTTCCCTTGGCGGCCAGCCTCTGGTTTAGTCTGCAGAGCTGGCGAAGGAAGCCGTCATTGGGTCCGATCTCCCTGTTGTGTCGCACCGTGGCCAGAGCGCTGTGGACGTCCATGTTCTGGCAAAGCATCAGGTAGGCGATGACCAAGGTGGGCGAGCGGCTGTATCCTTCCCTGCAATGCACGTATACCCTCCCTACGGAATAAGGACATTCCAAAATATCACCAAATAACGAACATCGACAGTGCATCAGCAGGGTATTTGCATCGCTCCACTTTTTTTTTATTTAAATGTTATCAGTATAGAACAGGGGTCGGCAACCTAAAATGTTGAAAGAGCCATATTGGACCCAAAATACAAAAGCAAATCTGTCTGGAGCTGCAAAAAATTAAAAGCCATATTACATACAGATAGTGTGAATTCAACTGAATTAAGAGGACTTAAAGGAAATCCAATGAGCTCAAATATAGCTACAAATGAGGCATAATGATGAAATATGTACATACAGCTAACCTAAATAGCATGTTAGCATCGATTAACTTGAAGTCACACAAGTCAATAACGTCAACAAAACTCACCTTTGTCCATTCATGCACAAGGTTAAAAGTTTGGTGGACAAAATGAGACGGAAAAAGAAGTGGCATAAAACACGTCTTAGAAAGTCGGAGAAAGTTATACATGTAAACAAACTAGGGTGAGTTCAAGGACCGCCAAAATTAGTAGGAAAAAACGGCGCTGGCCAAATACTCCGATCAGTGAAGCATGTTTAATACAAACAGTGGGCTTTATAACAATTAGGGAGGTTTGTGTCATGTTTGTCCTCCTACAGAAACCATATTAAAACAAAAAATATATTTTTAATATTTTTTTCCTCATCTTTTTCCATTTTTCATACATTTTTGAAAAAGCTCCGATGAGCCACTAGGGCGGCGCTAAAGAGCCGACCCCCGGTATGGAAAGATATTAAACCACTCCTCCATATGTAATCAGCATGATTTGTATAAACTACTCTGAACTGTGAAATGCGGTGGAAACACAAACCACATACTTTGACAGGAACCTAGAGTTCTTTTGGTGGAAAAGGGCTTATTCAGTATCCTGGGGGAAAAAAATGTCTGTTTACTTTAAGTCATGGGTAAGCACAAATGAATGAGTATTATTGAAGAGGTGATTAAAGTTTAAAAGTAATAACGAGCTTGGTTTTTTTTCCAGTATAACCTGCTTACAAAACATCCCGGACATAGACGTAGATTCAGCGTAATTTGAACGAAGTAGAGCCTTAACAGGCTGTGCATTCTGAAATTCTTCACCAGGTATAAAACCGGACTCTGTTGACGAGATGTCGACGAATTTGGCTTCAAAAAAGGTGGCAGGTTTTTGAAATCTCTTGGCCACTGGACGTGCTCATGGATCAATTCCACCGTTTTGACCTACTTTTCAGGGTAGCGAGAGTTAACAGGTTAGAGCACAGGTGTCAAACTCAAGGCCCGGGGCCACTTCATTTTATTTCGCCCTCAAAAGCCTGGAAATATGTATCAATAATGTAATGTAACTTTTCTTATTAAATGTATTCTTTCTTTCTATTTTGGGAGGAAAAATATATATTTACTCCATGTAATCGCAAATTATGTTAACTTAAATATTGTCTAATTATGAAAAATATATTATCAAACATTTAAACCATTTTTTAAATACAAATAAATACTAATGACAATTTTAAAGCAAGTTGTCCATCAAATTGTGCAATGTAAAAGTAGCCATAGATTTCAAGGTAAAATTGTGAAATGTACTGTGGTTTTTACAGCATTTTTCTCTGAATGAAAAAAACTGAACTTTTTTCACTGTAGTAAACTGTGGTTCCCTTTTGGCATTTACAGTGATACACCAAAAAATCTACAGTTGTTGATTTACATTAAAAAAAAATAAAAAATCTTGCACCTCAGGTGATAAAATGTTATTGTAAAATTGCATTTTTTTTATTTACAGTAAAAAAACAACAACTGTACATTTTACAGTCAAATTTCAGCAACTGAGCTGCCTTTATTTTTTACCATAAAAACAGCAGTACTGTTTTTCCATTTACAGTAATATAAACTGGTGAAATTATTGCAACTTACCATATTTGTTTTACCTTTTTAGTTAAAAAAAATAATAATAATAATAATAAAATGCATTAAATTGTGTAATAGTGTTAACTGTTAGAAGCGGCCCTTTGGGGCCAAACATAACTGTGATGTGGCCCTCAGTGAAAACGTCTTTGACAACTCTGGGTTAGTCTGTCTCGGTACAGTTATTCATTTTTTTTTTTTTTATTACCGCGACTACAGTACAGCCATGTATACAAAAGCATTGGGCCACAAAAATGCCTACCACAGCCCCACAATGCATTGCAAAATCACGTATCCTTTCTAGCCCTACGGAAAACATTTTAACATGCGCTGACCTTTTCCGTTTCTGTACGCCAGGGCTTCAGTGATGAATTCCGCGGCTTCCTCGAAGTAAATGCCGATGTCGAAGTGATCCGTGTCGCTGGCGGGCACACCGTGGTATACCAGGCCTGTGCCTGCGTAGAACTCAGGGTTGGTATTCACGTGCATGAGGGAGTTTCCCTCGGCCGCGTTCAAAATGTGGGTGATGCCCAAACGCTTCAGACGCATCACGTTGTTGGCCTCCGACCTGCATTCGTTCAGGAAACACCGTGAATGCAAACAACCGCTGAAAATAACTGAACATACTGTACACCTATGGTAGTCTAAATCATTTGCAACACGAATGAGGACACCTCGTTATGTTAACATTTAGTGTAAGCACCATGTTACAGTATTTAGCACTCTTGGGCATGGAATTCACCAGAGCTGAGCTCCTTTGACTTCCACTTAAGTAACGTATTTTCGGACTATAAAGCGCACTTAAAATCCTTTTTTCTCTCAAAATTCGACAGTGCGCCTTATAACCCTGTGCGCCTAATGTAAGGAATAAGTTTGGTTGAGCTCACTCACCTCAAAGCTATTTTATTTGGTACATGGTGTAAAAAGTGTGACGAGTAGATGGCAGTCAAATATAAGAGATATGTGTACAGTGGACTGCCCTTGATGGGTCTCAAGTGAACAACACCAACATTTTAAATGTGCCATTGAAAATATAGAACATTACATACGGTGCTCAAAAATCTATTAAAGTTTTGATACGACTTTGGTAAGTTATGAAGCCACCAACACAACATAAAGCCACAATACAACATTGTGCGACAACAAAAGTGTAAGCAGACAAAGTTTTACTAAAAAGACAAAAAAAAGTTAAAGTTCTAATGAAGAAAGTTGGCAAAGTAAGCTGTTGGTCCGCTTGGTCTGGCGTGTTATGATTGATTGATTGATTGAAACTTGTATTAGTAGATTGCACAGTACAGTACATATTCCATACAATTGACCACTAAATGGTAACACCCCAATAAGTTTTTCAACTTGTTTAAGTCAGGGTCCACGTTAATTTCCATTGTTGCCTAAAGTTGTGGTGTTATTAGCAATTGTTGTGACATTATGAAGTACACGGTGGACAAAATAGACAGGTTGTCCACATAAGCGAGTTCTACTGTATAGTAGGGTTCTACTGTATACCGCTAATGGTATAGTATCGTGGTACTAATGAATCAAAAACAGTACTATACTCTGTTTGAAAAGTACCGGTGTCCGGGCGTCATCACGTCGTGACATTGCTGATTTTACGAGCAGAGGAGCATGTTCGGCAGCGCACAATCACAGAATACTTAAAAGCAGACACAGTGTGTAGACAGAAAAGGGAGGACGGACGCATTTTGGCTAAAAAACTAACGATAAAGGTGAAGTTAAAACACTGAAACGTTCTCGGGAAGAGGTGCTTTAAGACATGGCTAGCTTACTACCGGCAAACGTCCATCAGTCTGCAGTGTTAGCTACTTGTAAATCAATAATCCTCGCCTCCATGGCGACAAAGTCAGTTTCTTACAAGTATCATCCCTGCAGGACGAGGAATAGTTAAACATACTTCACTACACACCGTAGGAGGATTCAATAACTCCCTGGCGTCACAATGTAAACAAATGCCCCGGGTGGATCTACACCTAACATCCACAGTAATGATACCAAGTACAATACCGTATCTAGTCGATACTACTATAGTTACATCGATATATTTTATCGTCACAAAATCTTTTTTCCTTTTTATAAAAATTCATATTATGTTTATCATACTTGCCAACCCTCCCGGATTTTCCGGGAGACTCCCGAAATTCAGTGCCTCTCCCGAAAACCACCCGGGACAAATTTTCTCCCGAAAATCTCCCGAAATTCAGGCGAAGCTGGAGGCCACGCGCCCTCCAGTTCCATGCGGACCTGAGTGACGTCTATAAAACGCGTGTCTGCCCAAGGACGATATAACTGTAGAATGATCGAGGGCGAGTTCTTGGTTTCTTATGTGGGTTTATTTTTAGGCAGTTTCATTAACGTCCTCCCAGCGCGGTAAAACACACAACAGCAGTCCGTTTTCGTCTACTGTAAAGCAGTTTGTCTGCCTTAAACAGCAATGTTGTGACACTCTTAAACAGGACAATAGTGCCATCTACTATACATGCAAATGGTTAGAAAAACAAGGATGGACAATTCAACCCTTAACTCAACAATAAGTAGATGAGTGTTGTGTGTGTAAATAAATGAACACTGAAATTCAAGTATTTCTTTTATATTTATATATATATATATATATATATATATATATATATATATATATATATATATATATATATATATATGAAATACTTGACTTGGTGAATCTAGCGGTAAGGTAATAGGGCTGTGGGAAAAATCGATTCGAATACGTTGTGCGATTCAGGATCGATTATCTTTTTTTTTTTTAAATTGATTTTATTTTTTAAATTTTTTTTTTGTTTTTATCAATCCAACAAACCACTAGACAGCAATACCATAACAATGCAATCCAATTCCAAAACCAAACCTGACCCAGCAATAAACAGAGCAATTGAGAGGAGACACAAACACGACACAGAACAAACCAAAAGTAGTGAAACAAAAATGAATATTATCAACAACAGTATCAATATTAGTTATAATTTCAGCATAGCAGTGATTAAAAATACCTCATTGACATTATCATTAGACATTTATAAAAATTAACAAAAGAGAACAATAGTGTCACAGTTGCTTACACTTGCGTCGCATCTCATAAGCTTGACAACACACTGTCCAATATTTTCACAAAGATAAAATAAGTCATATTTTTGGATTGTTAAATAGTTAAAACAAATTTACATTATTGCAATCAGTTTTTAAAACATTGTCCTTTACAATTATAAAAGCTTTTTAAAAAAAATATATATACTACTCTGCTAGCATATCAGCAGACTGGGGTAGATCCTGCTGAAATCCTATGTATTGAATGAATACAGAATCATTTTGAATCGGAAAAATATCGTTTTTGAATCGAGAATCGAATTGAATCGAAAAAATCGATATATTATCTATTCACGACCCCAAGAATCGATATTGAATCGAATCGTGGGACACCCAAAGATTCGCAGCCCTAGTAAATATACTCCTCCCCTCTTAACCACGCCCCCCTCCCTCCCGAAATCGGAAGTCTCAAGGTTGGCAAGTAAGTATGTGTTTATAAAGTCAGGAAATATGTCCCTGGACACATTTGGACTTTGAATACGACCAATGTATGATCCTGTTGGTATCGGATCGATACATAAATGTGTGGTATCATCCAAAACTAATCTAAAGTATCCAAACAACAGAATAATTTGTTGATTATTACATGTTAACAGATGTGTAGATAGAACATTTTGAAACGGAAAATAACCAGACATTAACAGGAAATGAACAAATGGATTAATGATTTATTTTTACAGTTTGTCCCTCATAATTTTGATAAAATACTATAGTAATAATAATGGTTAAAATAATAACTCACGCATTCCCGACGTAGATGCGTGGATAAACCTCGTGAAAGTTTTTAACTGGCCAACAGTAAAAGCCGCCGTCGTCCGTCAGCAAGTCGTTGAGTTGCTGCAGAGTCACGTCGAAAGACGACACATCTTCAAACTCCGCCTGCTTGTTGTGTTTGTTCTTCATACTCGAACACGCAACGTCCCCCAAAAGCATCCACACCACCAGAGAAAGCAGTTTCGTTGCAGAAGAGAACCGCGGCGGTCACAACAAGAGCCGATGTTGTTGTCTTATCAGCAGGGAGAACGTCACATGTGTCCAGGGGCGGCTCAAAATTTTTTATTTTGGGGCGCCTAAGGGGGCTGTTTTTTTGTAATGATGAAATAAACTGTTAGGTACACAGCACATGGATAAAGCACAATAGAAGTACACTACAGCTCTTGTCACCTAACTGCATTTCTTATGGCTGGAGGAAAGTGTCAATAAACCCTTTATTATGGTACACCTGTGTTTAAGTGGTAGAAATGACGTTTTGTTACTACCTTGGGGTTTTCCTACTCCCCATTTTATACAGGAATTTATTTTTGATGAAAATTTGGGCGAAAAGTTCAGTTTCAGGTATCGTACAGCCAAACATCACATTCAATAGAAGTAATCCCTCTCCTTTTTTTTTTTTTTATTGAGAATGACTGCAAAGTTATCCACCACAGTTGCAAGTGCACTTTGATACAGAAGGTGAGGAACACTTTTGAATTCAAGAAAGAGCTTTTAGACCACAGGTGGTAAACTCAAAGCCCAGGGGCCAATGCTGTCATTTTATGTGGCCCATGAAAGCCTGGAAAAAATGAGTTTGAATAAAATACTTTTTTTTTTTTTGACAGAAAAAAAAATGCATATTTTAAACCTAACATTATCTGATCATGCCAATTATATTATTTACTGTATTGCAAAGCAATTTTTTGGAGATAAAAACTAATAGTTAAATATCTGATTGTCACCTTTTGTTTATGATTTTAAAGCAAGTTGTACATCAAAAAATATAATAATCAAATGCACATGCATTTCAATTAATCCTGCAGTCCTGGGTTCAAATCCAGGCTCGGGATCTTTCTGTGTGGAGTTTGCATGTTCTCCCCGTGAATGCGTGGGTTCCCTCCGGGTACTCCGGCTTCCTCCCACTTCCAAAGATATGCACCTGGGGATAGGTTGATTGGCAACACTAAATTGGCCCTAGTGTGTGAATGTGAGTGTGAATGTTGTCTGTCTATCTGTGTTGGCTCTGTGATGAGGTGACGACTTGTCCAGGGTGTATCCCGCCTTCCGCCCGATTGTAGCTGAGATAGGCGCCAGCGCCCCCCGCAACCCCGAAGGGGAATAAGCGGTAGAAAATGGATGGATGGATGGATAATCACGTTATTACCTGCATGCATAATGTAAATTAAAACATTTTTAAGCCGGCCCTCTGAAAACAGCCATTACTGCGATGTGGCCCTCCATGATGATAAGTTTGACACACCTGTTAGACGAAGTACAAAGGTGGTGTACGCGTGTCTCTCTCTTCTTTCCCCCTTTCCCTCTCAATTCATAGCCAAATCAGTCTAAAAGTGATTATTCAGCATTTATATGCATTTTACATTTTCTGTGAGCAAAATATAATTGCCGCATAGTCCGGACTATAAGCCGCACATTTCTTCTTACACTTTGAACACTGCGGATAATAAGACTGTGTGACAAATTATAAAACTTTTCAACTTCCGATAAAACACTCTTATTGGAACGCTGGGTTTTAGTCAATACTGATGTACAGCCGTATGTACATTTATTGTTTTATGATGTGGAATGTTGGAAAAGGCTTGATCAAGTGAAATTACTCAGGCAATGATGGGTATTTCAAAGCATAAACCTGTTTATTATTAGCCGTCTGAATTAAGTTGAAGTGGAGTGGCCACAAACATTATTAAAATAAACTCACATATTGATGCAGACACGTTTGTTACTGGACACTTTCTACGGCGCCTCTACTTTTGGAACTTTATCTGTTATTAATATGTAAATAATGATGTAATCCTTGTTTATATTGACTAATGTTCGGTTTTAGACTTCAATGTTGTTTAATTAAGGAGACCCATTACATATGTCTAAGCTTGAGTGCTATTGTGTGCCTAGCTGTTGTGTAGCTGCTAGCTCCTAGTAGCCAATAGCCTACCATGTTTACCTTTTTGTTAATGACTTGACTGAAATACAAGAAAAGACCAACTTTGTGTGTTTATTGGAGGACATTTAGACGTTAACTACCTGCGGAGCTGGACACAAGTAAACAAGGAATGTTTGTATGAGTTCCAATACAATCTGATTTTTTTTTCACTGATATCAGACCAAGACAATCCATTCTTCACACCTGTATGTATGAATGCATAGTAATGCCATAATGTTGTGTTTTTAAAATGTAAAGCTTGGCAAATGATAAAAAAAAAACAAAGCACGACGACAAAATTTCCAGCTGGGCAGTGTTTAGCACAAGTGGGGTTGCAGTTTTGCTGCCCGACAACGGAGGACTTTGAGAAAACTGTCAATTTTATGGGAGTCGCGGCGGAAGCAGGACAAGAGGAAATTGAACTTGGTCAGCTTGGATATCCTGTCCTGTCCGTCATTGCCTCCTCCTCTGTAGGGCAGTGAGGAGATGGTCTGAGCCGCCTGGTCCATCTGCGTCAGAAGACGGGGGAGGGAAAAAAAATGAATATTCGCAGTGAGGGGCACAAAGTGGTGTGGCGAGTGCATACCTTG
>NC_084633.1:30743811-30861311 GCF_033978795.1 Nerophis ophidion | reverse complement strand
GACCTGCTATCCCCGTTTAAATAAGAAAATCTCATTTCAGTAGGCCTTTAATGCTCTTATCAGTACTAATTGTAATTTATGGAAATAAAGATGTGAAAAAATGCAAAAGAGGTATAGAACACCTCCAACATGATGTACTGTAACATCTCCGGGAAGTCTTCTATCAACTCCCTCCTTTTGAAGAGGAAATATTGTCGTGTTACAAATAAAGATGTCCCATAATGGCTTTTCTGCCGATATTCTGATATTGTCCAACTCTTAATTACCGATTCCTATATCAACCGATACCGATATATATACAGTCATGGAATTAACACATTATGCCGAGTTTTGTTATGATGCCCCTCTAGATGCATTAAACAATGTAACAAAGTTTTCCAAAATAACTCAAGTTATGGGAAAAAAAATGCCATATTTATTATTGAAGTCACAAAGTGGATGATTTTTATTTAACATGCCTCAAAACAGCAGCTTGGAATTTGGGACATGCTCTCCCTGAGAGAGCTAGAGGGGGTTGAGGTGGGGGGGTAGGGGGTCACAGGGGGGTGTAAATTGTAGCGTCCCGGAAGAGTTAGTGCTGCAAGGGGTTCTGGGCATTTGTTCTGTTGTGTTTATGTTGTGTTACGGTGCAGATGTTCTCCCGAAATGTTTGTCATTCATGTTTAGTGTGGGTTCACAGTGTGGCGCATATTTGTAGCAGTGTTAAAGTTGTTTATACTGCCCCCCTCAGTATGACTTGTATGGCTGTTGACCAAGTATGACTTGCATTCACTTGTGTGTGTGTGTGTGTGTGTGAAATGCCGTAGATATTGTGTGATTGAGCTGGCATGCCAGGGCAGTGCCTTTTAAGATTTATTGGCGCTCTGTACTTCTCCCTACGTCAGTGTACACATCGGCATAATGAAAAGGCATAAATTTTACTTTTTCAAACCGATACCAATAATTTTTTTACTGATAATTTCCGATATTACATTTCAAAGCATTTATCGGCCGATAATATTGGCAGTCCGATATTATCGGACATCACCAGTTACAAACTTTTGTGTGGTGTTGCTTCCTTATTTGTCATTGTTCAAAGCTGATTTTAATGTGAAGCAGTAGCAGCTGAAGGAACTGTGACAGCGTATCATAATTACGTCGGTCAGCTGGAACAAAAAATACAGACAAGTGTCATCAGTCCAAAATTTTCATGGTCCTCAAAGACCGACCTAATTAGGAACCGGTACCTAAAAAATACCGGTACTCTGTATACATCCCTATATATTGCAGCAAAAAATGTGTATTTTGTATATTTGATAAAAAATTAAAAAAAATACATACATAATAGTTGTTTGATATTTGGATGATTTATTATATATTTTAGTAAATTAGCCATAATAGATAAACTATTGTAAATCACCTGACGAAAATGGGCGATGATAGAAATAAAACATGTCAAAGGAAAGACATTGCTAGCCAAAGGCAAAAAAAACAAAAAACAAAAAAACCGTACACGCATAAAACCCCTTTTTTAATTCCACCCCTTCTTGATTGTAATAACTCATCTCACATTTTATGTTGTCAAAGTGAACATGACAACACATGCGATTAATCACAAAAGAATAATCACATTTATTATGTATAACGCGGTTTAACTACACAATGTATTTGGAGTGCAGTATTTGGGAGTACCTAAACGGTTGTGATCAAGTCAATGCAAAAATGATGTGCCTTCAAGTAAAATTATTTTTAAAAGTTCCTTCAGATGTTCAGACAATTAAATTGCATTTGTGTCAAAACAATGGGGTCTTTTATCACTGGTAATTACAATTATGCAAGAAATTTACTGGGATTAATGAGGGTTAATCAAAATGCAACACTGTGATTTTAAAAATGTATCTTGAAGTTTGAGTAAATCTCCCAAAAACCCTTTTAAAAATCACATTTGTTGTTATAAAAATGTTTTGTTTTTTTTAAAAATTATGAGTATGATAAAGTCAAAAATAATTTAATTGTCTGAAAAATGTACAAGTTAAAGGGTAACTGCACTTTTTATTTCACTGTGCCTGTCGTTCACAATATTTATGAAAGACATGACGACGGATGGATTATAACTCGCACATTGTCATGACGGGGGGGTCGCAGCTTGCTGCGGGGTTTGTTTTCCCGGGATGCAAACGGACAATTCCGGACCAGGTGTGAAGGTAGGAACATATTAAATCATTCACTATCAAAATGGGTACAAGCAAAAAGGCACACAAGGAGAAGGCAGACCAATGTACAAAAAACTTGCTAACTGTGGCATGAAAAAACAAAACTTACTTAGCATAGCATGAAGCGAACAATCTCATGAAAAAAAGCATAAATCTGTGGCATGAAGCGAGCATGAAACACAGAGCAAGAATCATGAAGCATGAACAGAGTAATGTCGCCAGCCGACTAACTGGCAAAAACAGGCTTAAATAATAGTCTCTTATTAGAGCAGGTGCGTGATCCGAACACATGAGGCAGCTGAAACTAATGAGTCGTCATGGTAACTAAACCAGGGAGCGTAAGCAGGAACTAAAAGAGTCCAAAACTTACAGAAAATAACAAACAACATGATCCAGACCACAGATAATGACACAAATAAGATTAAATAAGTCAGCTTAAAGTGAAGCCAATGAAAGGTCCCCCATTCCGCCCATAAAACCCAATTTAAAAAAGCAATACTCCATTTACATATGGTGACTTATATATTAACCAAGTATTAGTGATTTTATTATAAATGCTAACGCACACAAACTATTTATAGCGTGATCACTACTGTGTGTGCCTATGTTGACATCATCCAGTGGTAAGGTGCTTTCTTTGCTCATTAAAGTTTATTGTAGATCATAAATCATGCATCTCACCTGGATAGTAGAAGGATGAGGATGTAATCTGACATGTTGATACACTTTGACAGCCTATTTAGACCCGGTATTGGCAAAAACGACACAGAAAGACGCTTGGTTGCACCCCCCTTTTTTCCGTGAGTATTATGTGTGATTCTTCATCTAAACGGGAACATAAAAATATATTATATTTATCAGCTACACTCGCTTGTCTTGCAAACGCACTGCATGGCTTGCTCATAAATCATCGAGCTGCAACAATGCATGAAAGCTGATTGTTGCAACGCATCGGACATTTTCTAGCATCCAACATCAAACAACTCTTCCCTCGACCACGAGTCCATGGCCATCATAACTAGCCTGCGACGGGAAGCTTACGATACTCCGTGAACAATGCTCCAAAGTACGGAGTTGGTGTTGATATATTCTAAATTCAAAAGTAAACATTGATATATGCTAAGGCAGTAATAAATGATTATAAAAAATGTGGCAGTTTAAGATAGACTTCACCCTTTTATCCCCTATTTTATCACACAGGAAAAACCCGCCAGGTGGACAGCCGATTTCACTACTGCTGGTGCTGACGTAAAAACCATGTGACCAGAACAAACATACTACAGTACTAAGACTACAGTGGCCATAAACAGATACCTTCTACAGCAGGCGTGCACAAAGTGCGGAACAGGGGCCATCACGATTATCATTGGCCCTTGGAATATTACAAAAAAAAATAAATAAATAAAAACACCAGCCAAAATTGGGAAAACAAGAAACACAATGATAAACAATGTCAATTTCAAATCAGCCAATAACAACCACCCAAGGCTGCTGTCTTAAAAAATAAAATAAAATATATGTACAGTATATATAAATAAAAAAAAGTTTAAATTGAACTTAATATATACAGTGTTCGAAAAAGTTGGTGGCCCCTGGTTTATACTGACTAAACTTTTCAACCGTAAAACATACACAAACTTGTGGACAATAAGGTAAAGTGAAGTGAATTATATTTATACAGCGCTTTTCCCTAGTGACTCCAAGCATTTTTACATGGTGAAACCCAATATCTAAGTTACATTTAAACCAGTGTGAGTGGCATAGGGAGCTGGTGGGTAGTGTCTCGCCCAAGGACACAACGGCAGTGACTAGGATGGCGGAAGCGGGGATCGAACTTGGAACCCTCAAGTTGCTGGCACCGCCAGTCTACCAACCGAGCTGTTCCGGTTGGTAGGGAGGAAGGCTTTAGTAGTGTTTCTGTCTCTAATTAGACATAAAATAAACAGTACAGAAATTTGATCATGAGCTGTAAGTTTTGCTGCCTTCTAGTGTCTACTTTTTAGTCTGTGATATAAAACGAGTGAAACATCACAGTATTTGTTTTCCAATGTTGCTCTTTTAAGTTAATGTTAGAATAAACACTAAAAACATTGATAACACATTGATAAAATCACAAGTTAGTTCAATGTTATAGAGCCAAAAAAAGCTTCAAAACATTGCAATTTTGCTGCAACTTTATGAAAAAGCCGCAAAAAAAAATTAAATAAAAACCGGAATCCTGGCAGGACCGACCAGTGTTTGCCACGCAACTTACCTTTTCTTACCTGTAAGATAATGGTACGAAAGAAAAGGTTAGAATTAAATACAAATAAGAGAAACAATAAAATATGATTGTTTAAAAAGTCAAATGTGGAAAAAGTTTAGATTTTAAATTTTTTTTAAACTGGTTTTAAAAAGCATTTAGAAAGTAGAATATTGTAAAATATAGGATTAATTTGATGGTAAAATAATTCATACGTATGACATACAGAATACCGTACTTTTTAACTAGCAGCATTAAACTTAGCTTCTCCAATGAATGTCCTAGAATATCTGTCAAAATGTCATAGATAATATGCAGAGTTGCTCAACACAGAAAAAGAGTCCAAGAAAGAGGTTTATCTTACCTGTAATCAAAAGTTTTCTGCCATTGCTTCCTCCGTTAGCCATTTTTCTTCTCTGATGACCTTTTTCTCGATCGTCCTTTTTCTTTAAACTCCAGCGTCCTTCCATTTTATACTTCTGTTGCTCCGACTGCTTGCTTATGCAGCAGCAGCAGGACTTACCTGCTAATTGTTTGGCCCTTGTTGGTCTGGTTGACACCGTCCAGGAGATGTGAATTTATGCAACATCCGCAGAATTCCCTTCTTCTTTAATTGCGGGGACGGATATAACCATTCATGTCTCACAAACCATGTTTACCAAAGACATTGTGACGCACTTTGTTCTCCTTCATACTTCCTTTGACGCTTGAAATCAAAACATTCAAGCTACAAACTCAATCATCAACCTCGTCTGCCAAAATCGGATCTGGTGAATTTATTTTATTTGCTTAAAAATTGACCTATTGTTAGACGGAGACCTAATATTCAAACACCAAATCTCAATGTGAATAAAAGTTGTTTATTCCAAATGAAAGAGTAAATGACAGATTAGGTGAACACGTGTCGTTTGTCCAACGTTGATAGTATTCAATACCGTCTGAGGTACACTTACTAAAGATAATGATTGTGGGATCCTAGGGCCCAAAACGGTCAGTTTCCTGGTATAGTCTTAAGGTTAGCAGTCTGAAATAAATGTTGCCAAGGATTAATTTTTTTAAATAATTTTCTTTTATAAAATTGCATTGTGTTTTTGGTTGCAACATTATTAGAATAGACGGGCTGCACGGTAGGAGAGGGGTTAGTGCATGTGCCTCACAATACGAAGTTCCTCAGTAGTCCTGGGTTCGATCCTGCAATCGGTATCTTTCTGTGTGGAGTTCTTATGTTCCTCCCGTGACTGAGTGGGTTCCCTCCATGTACTCCGGCTTCCTTCCACCTCCAAAGACATGCACTTGGGGATAAGTTGATTGGCAACACTAAATTGGCCCTAGTGTGTAACATACTGTAATCCTGGTATGTTACTCTTCTTTTTTCCTGAAGACCAAATTAATCTTATTTTTGCTGATCAAAAAGCGAGAAAATATTGTTCCCGGTAAATGGTGCCCTTTAACCAACAGATGGCGTCAAAAACCCCTATTTGCATAATTCTCAGAGCTTTGACGAGCGTAAATGAGTTACACTGCCATTAACCACTGAAATGTAATGGAAATGATCTTAACTCTCATTCTTGCCGATTGAAAAATGAGAAAAAGATCGTTTTGGTGAACCCTTTAACTACCAGGTGCAGCAAAAAAAATCATAATCGTCAGAGCTTTGACAAGCGTAAATGAGTTACACTGCCTTTAACCGCTGAAATGCAATGAAAGAATCTTAGATCTCATTCTTGCTGATTGAAAAATGTGGAGGGGGAAAAAAAAAGTTGTTTTGGTGTAATTGCACCCTTTAACAACCAGATGGCGCCCAAAACATTAGTATAATTCCCTAAGCTTTGACGAGCGGAAATGACTTACACTGCCATTAATCGCTGAAATGCAATGAAAACTATCTTAGATCTCATTCTTCCATCCATTTATTTTCTATCTCTTGGGATGGCGGGGGGTGCTGGAGGTGCTGGAGCCTATCTCAGCTGCATTCGGGCGGAAGGCGGTGTACACCCTGGACAAGTCGCCCCTCAACAAAGGGCCAACACAGATAAACAGACAACATTCACACTCTAGGGCCAATTTAGTGTTGCCAATCAACCTATGTTTTCGGAGGTGGGAGGAAGCCGTAGTACCCGGAGGGAACCCACGCAGTCACGAGGAGAACATGCAAACTCCACACAGAAAGACCCCGAGCCTGTGATTGAAGTCAGGACCTTTGTATTTTGAAGCACATGCTTGCTGATTGAAAAATGAGAAAAAAAATCGTTTTGGTTGTGATTGCGCCCTTTAACTACCAAATGACGCCAAAAAAACCTAATAGCACAATTCTAAGAGCTTTGACGAGCCTAAAATAGTTACACTGCCATTAACCGCTAAAAGACAAAGAAAATTATCTTAGATCTCATTCTTGCTGATTGAAAATTGAGGGAAAAAAATATGTAGTTGCACACTTTAACCACCAGATGGCGCCAAAAAACCTAATAGCACAATTCTAAGAGCTTTGACGAGCGTAAAATAGTTACACTGCTTTTAACCGCTGAAATGCAATGGAAATGATCTTAGATCTCATTCTTGCTGATTGAAAAATTAAAAAAGAAATTGTTTTGGTGTAATTGCAACCTTTAACCACCAGATGGTGCCAGAAAATGTATATTTTGATGATCGTAACTGCAATAAAACTGCTGAAATGCAATTAAAATGATCTTAAATCTCATTCTTGCTGATAGAAAAATTAGGAAACTTTTTTGGGAGGTGTTACTGCACCCTTTAACCACCAGATGGCTTAAAAAAAAACACTAGCATAATTCTCAGAGCTTTGACGAGCATAACTGAGTTACAATGCGATTAACACTGAAATGCAATGACAACGATCTTAGATCTCATACTTGCTGATTGAAAAATGAGAAAAAAAATTATGTAATTGCACACTTCAAACACCAGATGGCTCCAAAAAAAACACACTAGCATAATTCTCAGAGCTTTGATGAGCGTAAAAGAGTTACACTGCGATTACCGCTGAAATGCAATGAAAACGATCTTAGATCTCATTCTTGCTGATTGGAAAAACGACAAAAAGAAAAAATCAATTTGGTGAAATTGCACCCTTGAACCACCAGATGGCTCCAAAAACATAAATCTCAGAGCTTGGACGAGCGTAAATGAGTTACGCTGCCATTAACCGCTGAAATGCAATGAAAACAATCTTAGATCTAATTTTTGCTGATTAAAAAATTTGAAAAAAAGTGTTTTTTCGTAATTGCACCCTACAACCACCAGACTTACCCAGAAAATTTAGATTTTGATGAGCGTAACTGAGTTAAACTGCAATCAAACTGCTGAAATGCAATGAAAATGATCTTAAATCTCATTCTTGATGATTTGAAAAATGAGGAAAAAATTGTTTTGGTGTAATTTTATGCTTTACCACCAGGCAGCGCCAAAATAGCATAATTCTCAGAGCTTTGACAAGCATAAATGAGTTACACTGCCATCAACCGCTGAAATGTAATGGAAATGATATTGGATCTCATTCTTGCTGATTGAAATATGCGGAAAAAATTGTTTTGGTGTAATTGCAGCCTTTAACCACCTGATGTTGCCAATAAACCCATTAGCATAATTCTCAGAGCTTTGACAAAAGTAAATGAGTTGCACTGCCATTAACTGCTGAAATGCAAATAAAACAATCTTAGATCTCATTCTTGCTGATTGAAAAATGTGGAGGGGGGGGGAAAAAGTTGTTTTGGTGTAATTGCACCCTTTAACAACCAGATGGCGCCTAAAACATTAGTATAATTCCCTAAGCTTTGACGAGCGTAAATGACTTACACTGCCATTAATCGCTGAAATGCAATGAAAACTATCTTAGATCTCATTCTTCCATCCATTTATTTTCTATCTCTTGGGATGGCGGGGGGTGCTGGAGGTGCTGGAGCCCATCTCAGCTGCATTCGGGCGGAAGGCAAAAGTAAAAGAGTTGCACTGCCATTAACTGCTGAAATGCAAATAAAACAATCTTAGATTTCATTCTTGCTGGTTGAAAAATGTGGAAAAAAAAAAAGTTTTTGGTGTAATTGCAGCCTTTAACCACCAGATGGTGCCCATGAAATTATTAGCATAATTCTCAGAGCTTTGACAAGCATAAATGAGTTACACTGCCATTAACTGCTGAAATGCAAAGAAAACAATCTTAGATCTCATTCTTGCTAATTTGAAAAATTAGGAAAAAAATGGTTTTATTGTAATTTCACCCTTTTAAATACCAGATGGCACCAAATACCCACTTGCATAATTCTCAGCACTATGACAAACGTAATTGTGTTACACTGCCATTAACCGCTGAAGTGCAATGAAATGATCTTAAACCTCATTCTTGCTGATTTGAAAAATTAGAAAAACATCGTTTTGGTGTAAGTGTAACATTTAACCACCAGATGCCGCCAATACAAAAATGTGTATACTCCGCTGAGCTTTGACGAGCGTAAATGAGTTACACTGCCCTTAACCGCTGAAATGCAATGGAAATGATCTTAGATCTCATTCTGGCTCATTGAAAAATTAGGGGGAAAAATTGTTTTGGTGTAATTGCACCCTTTAACCACCAGATGACGCCAAAAATGGTGACTTTGATGAGTGCATCCATCCATCCATCCATCCATCATCTTCCGCTTATCCGAGGTCGGGTCGCGGGGGCAACAGCCTAAGCAGGGAAACCCAGACTTCCCTCTCCCCAGCCACTTCGTCTAGCTCTTCCCGGGGGATCCCGAGGCGTTCCCAGGCCAGCCGGGAGACATAGTCTTCCCAACGTGTCCTGGGTCTTCCCCGTGGCCTCCTACCGGTTGGACGTGCCCTAAACACCTCCCTAGGGAGGCGTTCGGGTGGCATCCTGACCAGATGCCCGAACCACCTCATCTGGCTCCTCTCGATGTGGAGGAGCAGCGGCTTTACTTTGAGTTCCTCCCGGATGGCAGAGCTTCTCACCCTATCTCTAAGGGAGAGCCCCGCCACACGGCGGAGGAAACTCATTTCGGCCGCTTGTACCCGTGATCTTATCCTTTCGGTCATGACCCAAAGCTCATGACCATAAGTGAGGATGGGAACGTAGATCGACCGGTAAATTGAGAGCTTTGCCTTCCGGCTCAGCTCCTTCTTCACCACAACGGATCGATACAACGTCCGCATTACGGAAGACGCCGCACCGATCCGCCTGTCGATCTCACGATCCACTCTTCCCTCACTCGTGAACAAGACTCCTAGGTACTTGAACTCCTCCACTTGTGGCAGGGTCTCCTCCCCAACCCGGAGATGGCACTCCACCCTTTTCCGGGCGAGAACCATGATGAGTGCAATCCCATCAAAATATTGCACTTTGATATTGTATGGAAGGGGGGGGAGGGACATGTTTTTCACTCTAGTCCACATTTGTCCAGCTCTTTGAACGTTTTTTTTTTTCCCGTACCGTGGAGAATAATACAACACTAAACATCCTGAAGTAGGTAGTTACCATTTCTGCATGAAATGGTTCATTTGAGAACAAAGTCTTTTTTTTTGATTGATTGATACTTTTATTAGTAGTTTGCACAGTACAGTACATATTCCGTACAATTGACCACTAAATGGTAACACCCGAATAAGTTTTTCAACTTGTTTAAGTCGGGGTCCACGTTAATCAATTCATGGTCGATGACAGTTTATTCGCGCGATGAAATCCGAGTCTTGACAGTGTTTCCTGTCTTGCAAAGGACATGCGGACTGTCAACACGTCCCTTTTAGTGTGGTGTAAACTGTTCTGGGCCCCTGTGGACAAAGTTCAGGAGACCCGTGTGCAGTTTATTACCCGTGACCTTCTCCGCTGCACCGTCCTCCTATATGTCACGCCAGGCCTGACGTGTACATGTGCCTGCCATGCGCCGACATGCAGAAATACTGGACGTCTCACATGTGCGTCCTACACTTTGACTTTCAGCTGTCCTCTGATCTTATCAGCCAAATCAGCAACTCAGACACTTGCAAAGTTCCACTTGTTGATAGGAAACAACTTTCATGGTGCAAGTTTCCCTTTTAAAGAGCAAAAATAATGTGCATTTAAAATGGATTACAATGAATGATCCTTATTGCTTTAGCCAAATATGTCACTTTTTTAAGGCCATTTTGGGGCGGATTCTGATTAATTGAAAGGCCAGAGCATTGCCAATACTTTTTCATTTTTTATTATTATTATTATTTTACCTTTTAATATGTTGATCATGTTTATAGTTTTGAAAAATAAGGACAAACATTTTTGGGGAAAAAAAATAAATACTTTGCTTTTTGAACAGAACTCTTTTTGTATGATTCTGGTGGGGGGATTCCGACCAAATTGTGTCCAGGTTTTTCCATACGTTATAGTCTCGGGTTATCCAATATTGCACGTGACAAACTAGTCCACTTGCCAGCGTATCATTTCGTGGAATTGAGTGCCCAAATTTTTTTTTAATCCCGCTTTTTTTGTAAAAAAAAAAATACATTATGGCAAAATGGGGTCAAAGAAAGTTGTGAGTTTGTGCTTACATTACAGTCTTGAGTTATCGAACATTACAATTGACAAACTAGTCCACTTGCCAGCGTATCATATCATGGAATTGAGTGCCCAAATATATTTTTTTCCAAATCCTGCTTTTTTTGTAAAAAATATACTACGGCAGAATAAGGCCAAAGAAAGTTGTGAGTTTTGGATTACATTACAGTCTTGGGTTATCGAACATTACACGTGACAAACTAGTCAACTTGCCAGCGTTTCATTTCGTGGAATTGAGTGTCCAAATATATACATATATTTTTAAATACCGCTTTTTTTGTAAAAATACACTATGGCCAAAAGGGGCCAAAGAAAGTTGTGAGTTTGTGCTTACATTACAGTCTTGGGTTATCGAACATTACAGATGACCAACTGGTCCACTTGCCAGTGTATCATTTCGTGGAATTGAGTGCCCAAATATTTTTTTTTTAAATCCCGCTTTTTAAAAAAAAAAAACATGACGGCAGAATGGGGCCAAAAAAAGTTGTTTGTGCTTGCATTACAGTCTTGGGTTATCGAACATTACACGTGACAAACTAGTCGACCTGCCAGCGCAATTTTTCGTGGAATTGAGTGCCAAAATATATTTTTTTAAATCCCGTTTTTTTGTAAAAAAAAAAAAAAAAAAAGATTACGGCAAAATGGGCCCAAAGAAAGTTGTGAGTTTGTGCTTACATTAGTCTTGGGTTATCAAACATTACACATGACCAACTAGTCCACTTGCCAGTGTATCATATCGAGGAATTGAGTGGCCAAATATTTTTTTTTTTAAATCCCGCTTTTAAAAAAAAAAATACATGACGGCAGAATGGGGCCAAAGAAAGTTGTGAGTTTGTGCTTACATTACAGTCTTGGGTTATCGAACATTACACATGACAAACTAGTCCACTTGCCAGCGTATCATTTCGTGGAATTGAGTGTCCAAATATACTGTATATACATTTTTAAATCCCGCTTTTTTTGTAAAAATACACTACGGCAAAATGGGGCCAAAGAAAGTTGTGAGTTTTCGCTTACATTGCAGTTTTGGGTTATCGAACATTGCATGTGACAAACTAGTCCACTTGCCAGCGTATCATTTCGTGGAATTGAGTGCCCAAATATATATTTTTTTAAATCCCGCTTTTTTTTTTTTTTAAATACACGATGGCAAAATGGGGCCAAATAAAGTTGAGTTTGTGCTTACATTACAGTCTTGGGTTATCGAAAATTACATGTGACAAACTAGTCCACTTGCCAGCGTATCATTTCGTGGAATTGAGTGTCCAAATATGTATATTTTTTTAAATACCGCTTTTTTTGTAAAAAATACATTACGGCAAAATGGGGCCAAATAAAGTTGAGTTTGTGCTTACATTATAGTCTTGCGTTATCGAACATTACACGTGACGAACTAGTCAACTTGCCAGCGTAATATTTCGTGGAATTGAGTGCCCAAATTTTTTTTTTTAAATCCCGTTTTTTTTTGTAAAAAAAAAAAACATTACGGCAAAATGGGGCCAAAGAAAGTTGTGAGTTTGTGCTTACATTACAGTCTTGGGTTACATGACAAACTAGTCCACTTGCCAGCGTATCATATCGTGGAATTGAGCGCCCAAATATTTTTTTTAAAAATCCCGCTTTTTAAAAAAATAAATACATTACGGAAAAATGGGGCCAAAGAAAGTTGTTTGTGCTTACATTACAGTTTTGGGTTATCGAACATTACACATGACAAACTAGTCCACTTGCCAGTGTATCATTTCGTGGAATTGAGTTTCCAAATATATATATTTTTTTAAATACCGCTTTTTTTGGAAAAATACACTACGACAAAATGGGGCCAAAGAAAGTTGTGAGTTTTTGCTCACATTACAGTCTTGGATTATCGAACATTACATGTGACAAACTAGTCCACTTGCCAGCGTATCATATCGTGGAATTGAGTGCCCTAATACAGTAGTCCCCAACCACCGATTGGTACCGGGCCGCAGAAGAATTTTTAAAAAAAAATAAAAATTGGGGGGGGGTTTTATTAAATCAACATAAAAAACACAATATACACTTACAACCTCCCTTTTTCATGACAAAAACGTCCCCTTTTCATGACAAAGAAGAGAAAAAAAGAAAAAAAGGAAAAAAAAGGACCCCCCGGGCCGCGGGACAAATTATTAAGCGTTGACTGGGCCGCAGATACAAAAAGGTTGGGGCCCACTGCCCTAATACTTTTTTTAAAATCCCGCTTTTTTTGTAAAAAAAAAATACACTACTGCAAAATGGGGCCAAAGAAAGTTGTGTTTATATATGTGTATACGTATGTATGTATATATGTATTTATATATGTATGTATGTTTATGTATATTTGTATGTACAGTTTATATAATATCAAGTATGTATGTATGTTTGTGTATATGTATGCATGTACTGTATGTATACATGTATTTATATGTGTGTATGTACATGTATGTATATTTGTGTATATGTATGTGTTTATGTATGTATTTATGTTTGTGTGTTTATGTGTTTATGTATGCGTATATTTGTATGAACAGTATATATATCAAGTATGTATGTGTATGTATATATGTATGTTTGTATATGAATGTGTTTATGTATGTATTTATATATGCGTGTATGTACATGTATATACATATGTGTTTATATATGTATGTTTATGTTTGTATTTGTATGTATGTATGTACATATATGTGTTTATATATGTATGTTTATGTATGTATTTATGTGTGTATGTATATATGTATGTATTTTTATGTGTGCATGTATGTGTATATACAGGTATGTATTTTATGTATGTATGTGTGTGCGCACAAGTTTGTGCGTGTAAATGTGTATATACGTATGAACATTTTATCAAAAATATAATTAACAGAATAATATAATCGCTGACCGTGACAGCTAAAACAATGGTTAACTGCAGCCCTAAAGTTACCAAAGCTAAATAAATGGGTTGTACTTGTATAGCGCTTTTCTACCTTCAAGGTACTCAAAGCGCTTTGACACTACTTCCACATTTACCCATTCACACACACATTCACACACTGATGGAGGGAGCTGCCATGCAAGGCGCCAACCAGCACCCATCAGGAGCAAGGGTGAAATGTCTTGCTCAGGACACAACGGACGTGACGAGGTTGGTACTAGGTGGGAATTGAACCAGGGACGCTCGGGTTGCACACGGCCACTCTCCCCACTGCGCCACGCCGTCCCCGTATAAATATATATATATATATAAATATATATATATATATATATACTCATTACATTACTCAACATCCAAAGTCACAAATATATGTAATGCGCTCTATTCTCATGAAACATCCCTACATAGAACGATACATAATTATATCACAATTATACAATTTAAAATCACACAATTCCTGAGATACAGCAGATATTGCTTTTTTTTCTTCAAGCAACACAATAATTTATCTGCTCAATATTTTTGTGGGAAATGTAGCTAGTAGCTACCGTAATTCCTTTTTTTTTTTTTTAAATGAGAGACATTGAGTGGGAGGGGTGCCATAGAAGCTACTGTACATACAACAATATACATGTAACACAGAAGACAACTCAACAATACTAACCTCGCCATGCAAATCTTGATCTGAATTTAGTTCTACTTGGAAGTTTGGAACAATCCGCCCGCCACTAATAGCAAGACCCCTATGGAATCTTTACCGTCCCAACCCCCTCAAGTCTGACATCCTCCCCCCACTGACATTTTCGATGCAAACACACATGTACTTCCCACACTCCAGCAACACACCCCCTTGCAAAAAAAAAGAAGAAGGAGCTGAAAAGTTTCATTCGAAGGTGATTCCTGTGCACACGTCGACACTTTCTGGCCGTCCAACTCAAGACCAAGACATCATTCATCAGCACATTGGTAGGACTTTCATTCATTCTTTGTAAAGGTTCATGTCTGCAGCTAGAACACACGTGCTCCTTAAAGTACACAATGTTCTTTCTGGGTGCACGGCCTCACAGACAGGTGTGCAAAGAACATTTCTATACTTCCACTCTGCCTCGTCTTTATTCATTCCGGGGGCCGAGAAAGTTAATTGAATGGCATTTGATGCTAATGTAATTTAGACCGTGCACACGTTTTCTAATGGAGTATGAATGAACTATCGCGCCATTTCCGGAAACAACGCGGAGGCCCTGAAGGCAACGCCATGAATAAAGATGCAACGAAACCAAGATTTGACCTTGCTTGGTTTTCCATGTGGACTTTTTGAGTCAACCATTCAGGTTTTGCAGGAAGGAGGTCATGTAAATGTTTATGTAATGTTTCGGTCTGGCGTTGTTGGTCCGGACCCCAGGATGCAGAGACGTCAGGCGAGTGCATAAAAGAAGCCACCTCAAAGAAAAAAAAAAAAACATGAGTACATGAAGTGCAAAGCCCGGAAAAACGGAACAGGGCTGTTTTTAAGAAGCGTCTTGATTGGCGAACAGTGGCAGGTGTGGGAGCGAGCGCTCAGACCGGAGGAGCGGGGAGTGCAACGGAAAATGAGAGCGCTGGGCGGGAAATAATACAAAATAGGAGAAAGTCATCTGTCATGTGAGATCATGACAGTTTGCTTTGATGTCATTGTCTAATTTGCACAAATAGTGTTTAGTCAAGTTTAAGAAGTGTGCACGTTACAGCAGGAAGTAAGCAGCTAATAACAGGAAATGACCAAGTAGATGAATAACAGTCCAGAGAGAAGGTAATATAACAATGGTTGGTTTGTGAGAGTATTATCACAGTCAATACTTCACAAGTAAGAGGGTGGTATCAGTATATGAGTGACACTAGAGTGGTTTGATCGATATTCTTATTATATTTTTGCTGTTTTTGTTAGTGTACAAATTCAGACAAACTTACATTACTGCAAAATGGGGCCAAAGAAAGTTGTGAGGGAAATCTCTTTGATGAAGGTGCCAGTCGCTCCATGTTTTTTTAGTTAAGTCGGGCTGCTACGGTTAGTCAACATAAGCCACATTGATTGTAAAAACGTATCGACAAAGATTTACGACTAAGAAAAGGACTTAAATGAGTGATAAAGTAGAGTAGATGTTTTTTACTTTTGTTGAGTTATTGTGTAATATTGATTTTGTTTTCCTCAAACAGTTGTAGGAAATGAAAGAACATAAGGAACTTCAATGGAAAGTTGATTTACGAACATCTGTTTGCAAACTTTTTGGTTTCCAAACTTTTCAATCACATCAACATGGCTCTGTGTGCAAACGCTTCATTCATTCATTCATTCATTAATTCATTCATTCATTCATGTTGTGCCCGGCTGGCAGGCATTTTGTGCTTGCTTGTATTGAGTAGATTGAGGAAGCCGGCCTCGTATCACAGCAGGTTTTTAATTGTGATTAGAAATGACTTTTCTGGAAAAAGACACCTCCTTTCCCCTGCTGCTTCTTTCTCTCCTCATGAGTTGCTCTTCTGTCGAAGTTATCGCACTGTGTGTGGATTTAACATTTTTAAATGTTCACGTTCATATCAGGGCTTCATGGTGGCAGAGGGGTTAGTGCATCTGCCTCACAATACGAAGGTCCTGCAGTCTTGGGTTCAATCCCAGGCTAGGGATCTTTCTGTGTGGAGTTTGCATGTTCTTCCCGTGAATTCTGGGTTGCCTCCGGGTACTCCGGCTTCCTCCCACTTCCAAAGACATGCACAGGGGGATAAGTTGATTGGCAACACTAAATTGGCCCTAGTGTGTGAATGTGAGTGTGAATGTTGTCTGTCTACCTGTGTTGGCCCTGTGATGAGGTGGCGACTTGTCCAGGGTGTACCCCGCCTTACGCCCGATTGTGGCTGAGATAGGTGCCAGCGCCCCCCGCGATCCCTAAAGGGAATAAGCGGTAGAAAATGGATGGGATGGATGGATGTTCATATCAATGTGGTTGTTAAAGTTAAGGATTTGTGTGATTTCTGATCCTTCGTGAGGGCACCCAAGAGACTTGCGTGTTTGTGCGTGTTGGCAGAGCAGCTCATACAGGACAGTTTAGCTTGTTGTTGTTTTAGATTGTTGATGATAAAAAATAGATATTTTTTTTTCAACTAAATTAAAAATTAAGAATAATATATGTTTTGTGGAATTTAAGTGCAAATGAAAATACAGCTGCACTACTTTAGTCATAATTTTTGCGCTTCAGAGACTTTTCTGTGACTTTTGCTCCAGACTTCTTCTGTTTGTTTGATATGGTCAATACTGCCACAAGTGGTGAAAAGGTGTATGATTTACGGACCACAGCTGAGAAACACATATTTTTCCGACGGTCCTCTGGGTGGGGTGAGGGGGGGGGGGCAGATTGGGCGCTGGCCAGGGTTGTCCCGATACAATATTTTGGTATTGATTGATTGACTGATATATTGATTGATTAATTTAAACTTTTATTTGTAGATTGTACTGGAGAGGAGGTTACGCCGGATAGTCGAACCCCAGATTCAGGAGGAACAGTGTGGTTTTTTGTCCTGGTCGTGGAACTGGGGACCAGCTCTATACTCTCGGCCGGGTTCTTGAGGGTGCATGGGAGTTTGCCCAACCAGTCTACATGTTCTTTGTGGACTTGGAGAAGGCATTCGACCGTGTCCCTCGGGAAGTCCTGTGGGGAGTGCTCAGAGAGTATGGGGTATCGGAATGTCTTATTGTGGCAGTCCGCTCCCTGTATGATCAGTGTCAGAGCTTGGTCCGCATTGCTGGCAGTAAGTCGGACACGTTTCCAGTGAGGGTTGGACTCCGCCAAGGCTGCCCTTTGTCACCGATTCTGTTCATAACTTTTATGGACGGAGTTCCTAGGCGCAGTCAAGGCGTTGAGGGGTTCCGGTTTGGTGGCCGCAGGATTAGGTCTCTGCTTTTTGCAGATGATGTGGTCCTGATGGCTTCATCTGGCCGGGATCTTCAGCTCTCACTGGATCGGTTCACAGCAGTGTGTGAAGCGACCGAAATGAGAATCAGCACCTCCAAGTCCGAGTCCATGGTTCTCGCCCGGAAAAGGGCGGAGTGCCATCTCCGGGTTGGGGAGGAGACCCTGCCCCAAGTGGAGGAGTTCAAGTACCTAGGAGTCTTGTTCACGAGTGAGGGAAGAGTGGATCGTGAGATCGACAGGCGGATCGGTGCGGCGTCTTCAGTAATGCGGACGTTGTATCGATCCGTTGTGGTGAAGAAGGAGCTGAACCGGAAGGCAAACCTCTCAATTTACCGGTCGATCTACGTTCCCATCCTCACCTATGGTCATGAGCTTTGGGTCATGACCGAAAGGATAAGATCACGGGTACAAGCGGCCGAAATGAGTTTCCTCCGCCGGGTGGCGGGGCTCTCCCTTAGAGATAGGGTGAGAAGGTCTGCCATCCGGGCGGGAGGAGCTCAAAGTAAATCCGCTGCTCCTCCACATTGAGAGGAGCCAGATGAGGTGGTTCGGGTATCTGGTCAAGATGCCACCCAAACGCCTTCCTAGGGAGGTGTTTAGGGCACGTCCAACCGGTAGGAGGCCACGGGGAAGACCCAGGACACGTTGGGAAGACTATGTCTCCCGGCTGGCCTGGGAACGCCTCGGGATCCCCTGGAAGAGCTGGACAGGGGTGGCTGGGGAGAGGGAAGTCTGGGCTTCCCTGCTTAGGCTGCTGCCCCCGTGACCCGACCTCGGATAAGCGGAAGATGATGGATAGTAGATTGCACAGTAAAGTACATATTCCGTACAATTGACCACTAAATGGTAACACCCAAATTAGCTTTTCAACTTGTTTAGGTCGGGGTACAGGTATCAAAATGTATTTCGATTACTTTTCAAAATAAAAGGGACCACAAAAAACAATGATTGGCTTTGTTTTAACATATATTATTTGATGTTAATAAGAAACATATATGTTGTATATGTTTCTTATTAACAAATAAGTCATAAAATAAAATAGTGAATAGAATAGAATAGATAAGAAAGTACTTTATTTATCCCTGGGGGAAATTCAGCCCCACAGTTCGCTCACAATAAACAATGATAAAAAATAATATATACATGGTATATGAATAATATAAATATATTCTACATTTAAGTGCAGTCAAGAAGGAACATATGCATTATACAGTCTGATGGCTGTCGGTATGAAGGACCTCCTGTGTCGTTCCGTGTTACATTTAGGGAGTCTGAGCTTTCCACTGAACGTGCTCATTCTCTCCGCAAGGTCCGAGTGTAGTGGGTGGGAGGTGTTGTCCATAATGGCTAGGAGTTTTGCTAGACTTCTCCTCTCTGACACCACCGCCAGAGAGTCCAGCTCCACTCCCACCACGTTACTGGCCTTCTCTACCAACTTGTCCAGTCTGTTCGTGTCCCTCATTCTCAGCCCGCTGCCCCAGCAAGTCACGGCGTACAAGAAGTCGCCCGCCACCACCGACTCGTAGAACATCTTTGTACAGACGTTGAAGGACCCTAGCCTCCTGAGAAAGTAGAGGCGGCTCTGTCCCTTCTTGTAGTGGGCCTCAGCGTGTTTTGACCCATTCAGCTTGTTGTCCATGTGTACTCCGAGGTATTTATAATCCTCAACCATGTCCACATTGACCCCCCAGATGGAAACAGTGGTCGCCGGAATACTAGACAACTTGTCTTTTAGTAGTAAGTAAGCAAACAAAGGCTCTTTTATGGCTACTGACATATTGTGTCATTGATCATTCTATTATTTTGTCATCATTATTAAGGAAAATCAGTAGAAAATGAATTATTAATCTACTTGTTCATTTACTGTTAATATCTGTTTCTTTTAACATGTTCTATCAACACTTCTGTTAAAATGTAATAATCACTTATTCTTCTGTTGTTTGATACTTTACATCAGGGGTCACCAACCTTTTTGAAACCAAGAGCTACTTCTTGGGTACTGATTATTGTGAAGGGCTACCAGTTTGATACACACTTAAATACATTGCCAGAAATAGCCAATTTGCTCAATTTACCTTTAATAAATAAATATATATATATATATATATATATATATATATATATATATATATATATATAAAATTGGGTATTTCTGTCCGTCATTCCGTCGTACATTTTTTTTCCTTTTACGGAAGTTTTTTTGTAGAGAATAAATGATGAAAAAAACACTTAATTGAACGATTTAAAAGAGGAGAAAACACGAGAAAAATTAAAATTAAATTTTGAAACATAGTTTATCTTCAATTTCGACTCTTTAATATTTAAAATTCAACCGAAAAAAACGAAGAGAAAAACTAGCTAATTCGAATCTTTTTGAAAAAAATTAAAAAAGGAATTTATGTAAAATCATTAGTAATTTTTCCTGATTAAGATTAATTTTAGAATTTTGATAACATGTTTTGAATAGGTAATAATCCAATCTGCACTTTGTTAGAATGTATAACAAATTGGACCAAGCTATATTTCTAACAAAGACAAATCATTATTTCTTCTCGATTTTCCAGAACAAAAATGTCAAAAGAAATTCAAAAGACTTTGAATAAGATTTAAATTTGATTCTACACATATACATACATATTCACATATATATAGTATATATATATATTAGTATATATGGGCTTCACGGTGGCAGAGGGGTTAGTGCGTCTGCCTCACAATACGAAGGTCCTGCAGTCCTTTGTTCAAATCCAGGCTCGGGATCTTTCTGTGTGGAGTTAGCATGTTCTCCCCGTGAATGCGTGGGTTCCCTCCGGGTACTCCGGCCTCCTCCCACTTCCAAAGACATGCACCTGGGGATAGGTTGATTGGCAACACTAAATTGGCCCTAGTGTGTGAATGTGAGTTTGAATGTTGTCTGTCTATCTGTGTTGGCCCTGCGATGAGGTGGCGACTTGTCCAGGGTGTACCCCGCCTTCCGCCCGATTGTAGCTGAGATAGGCGACAGCGCCCCCCGCGACCCCAAAAAGGGAATAGGCGGTAGAAAATGGATGGATGGATGGATATACAGATTTTCTATATTTGCCAGAATATTTTTTTTGAATTTTAATCATAAGTTTGAAGAAAAATTTCACAAATATTCTTCGTCGAAAAAATAGAAGCTAAAATAAAGAATTGAATTAAAATGTATTTATTATTCTTTACAATAAAAAAATATATATATACTTGAACATTGATTTAAATTGTCAAGAAAGAAGAGGAAGGAATTTAAAAGGTAAAAAGGTATATGTGTTTAAAAATCCTAAAATCATTTTTAAGGTTGTATTTTTTCTCTAAAATTGTCTTTCTGAAAGTTATAAGAAGCAAAGTAAAAAAATGATTGAATTTATTTAAACAAGTGAAGACCAAGTCTTTAAAATATTTTCTTGGATTTTCAAATTCTATTTGAGTTTTGTCTCTCTTAGAATCAAAAATGTCGAGCAAAGCGAGACCAGCTTGCTAGTAAATAAATACAATTAAAAAAAAAATAGAGGCAGCTCACTGGTAAGTGCTGCTATTTGAGTTATTTTTAAAACAGGCCAGCGGGCGACTCATCTGGTCCTTACGGGCTACCTGGTGATGATTGGATGATACCACAAATTTAGGTATCAATCCGATACCAAGTAATTACGGGGTCCTAATTAAAGTTCTCCTATGTCCACGGACATATTTCCAGACTTAAACAATAAAAAAAAGACAAAAGATTTAGTGATTAAAAAATAAATAAATAAATAAAATTGATGTAATCATTTTAGTATCGAATAGACACGGCTCCTGTTCTCGGTATCGTCACTGTCGATGCCTGTGTAGAGAGCCACCCGTTTGTTTACATTCAGAAGCGCTAGCTTTTTGTTAGCGATAAGCTATTGTATCCTCCTACGGTGTGTAGGGAAGCATGTTTAGCTATTCCTCGTCCTGCAGGGATGATACTTGTAAGAAACTTACATTATTTGTCACCATGAAGACAAGGATTAGTGATTTAGAAGTAGCTAAAACACTGCAGACTGCGGATGGACCTTAGCTGCTAGCTAGCCATGTCTTAAAGCTCCTCTTCAGTGTTCTAGCTTTACATTTGTTTGTTTTTTTAGACAAAATGCGGGCATTCTGCCTCTGATGTCTTTACGCCGTGTCTGCTTGTAAGTACTCCGTTTGTGTGCGTTGCAGGTTCCAGAAAAAAATTGAAAAAACATTTTTATTCAGAGGCGATATAGTATCGTTCTTAATTCATTAGTACTGCGGTATTTCATTAGTACCGATTCACCGTACAAACTTGGGTTGTACAGTATACCAGTATTACTATAGTACCGCGATACTAATGAATCAATTTCGGTAACACCTGCAACCTTCCCGCGTCGTGACATTGCTGGTTTTACGAGCAGAGGAGCATGTTCGGCAGCGCACAATCACGGAGTATGTACACGCAGACACTGTGTGTAGACAGAAAAGGGAGAACGGACGCATTTTAGCTTAAAAACTAACGATAAAGATGAAATTATAATACAGCAACGCCCTTAGGAAGCGGTGCTTTAAAGGCCTACTGAAACCCACTACTAGCAACCACACAGTCTGATAGTTTATATATCAATGATGAAATATTACCATAGCAACACATGCCAATACGGCCTTTTTAGTTTACTAAATTGCAATTTTAAATTTCCCGCAAAGTGTCGGGTTGAAAACGTTGCAGCGGACATTTTCCAGCCAGATCCAAGCTATAAGTAGTCTGCTGTAATCACATAATTACAGTGTTCTGGAGATCTGTGTTGCTGAATCTTTTGCAATTTGTTCAATTAATAATGGAGAACTCAAAGTAGAAAGATGGAGGTGGGAAGCTTTAGCCTTTAGCCACACAAACACAGCCAGTGTTTCCTTGTTTGAAATTCCCGAAGGTGAAGCTTTACTATGGAACAGAGCGGTCAAGCGAACATGTCAACCGGCAGTTTTCGGTGAGAAAATTGTGGTAATAAGTCGGCTCTTACCGGAGACATCAGCGGAGCTTCCGTCCTGCTGCAGCTGCGTGACTTCCCTCAGACACACTGGGTCAACACACCCGTGGACACACCCCTCCGACTTTCAGGTACTATTTATTCTCACTAAAACACTAGCAACACAATAGGCAGATAAGGGATTTTCCAAAATGATCCTAGTAATTGTGTCTAATATCTGAATCGCTCCCATTGCAATCGCCTTTTTTATTTATTTTTACTTTCTTATTGTTTCTTTTTTGTAGTTCTTCACTCTAAATTTCCTCATCCACAAATATTTCATCCTCGCTCAAATTAATGGGGAAATTGTCGATTTCTCGGTCCAAAAAGTTCTTGCTGCTGGTGGCTATGATTGTAAACAATGTGAGGAGCCCTACAACCCATGATGTCATGCGCACATCGTCTGCTACTTCCGGTACAGACAAGGCTTTTTTATTAGCGACCAAAAGTTGCAAACTTTCTCATCGATGTTCTCTACTAAATCCTTTCAGCAAAAATATGGCAATATCGCGAAATGATCAAGTATGACACATAGAATGGACCTGCTATCCCCGTTTAAACAAGAAAATCTCATTTCAGTAGGCCTTTAAGACATGGCTAGCTAGCTAGCGGCTAACAGTGTTTTAGCTACTTCTAAATCACTAATCCTTGTCTCCATGGTGACAAATACAGTAAGTTTCTTCAAAGTATCATCCCTGCAGGACGAGGAATAGCTAAACATGCTTCACTAGACACCATAACTCACCGGTGTCACAATGTAAACAAACGCCATGGGTGGATCTACACCTGACATCCACTGTAATGATACCAAGTACAGGCACGTATCTTGTCAACACTACTATAATCACGTCGGTATTTTTTGGCATGACAACCTCTTCCGTTTTTTAAAAATTCACGTTTATAAACTCAGGAAATATGTCCCTGGACACATGAGGACTTTGAATATGACCAATGTATGATCCTGTAACTACTTGGTATCGGATCGATACCCAAATTTGTGGTATCATCTAAAACTAATGTAAAGTATCCAAACAACAGAAGAATAAGTGATTATTACATTTGAACAGAAGTGTAGATAGAACATGTTAAAAGAGAAAGTAAGTAAATGAACAAGTAGATTAATAATTCATTTTATACCGCTTGTCCTTAATAATCTTGACAAAATAATAGAATGATAAATGACACAATATGTTAATGCATACGTCACCAGATTAATTAGGAACCTTGGTTTGCGTACTTACTACTAAAAGTCAAGTTGTCTAGTATGTTCACTATTTTATTAAAGGACTAAATTGCAATAATAAACATATGTTTAATGTACTGTAAGATTTTTTGTTAAAATAAAGCCAATAATGCCATTTTTTTTGTGGTCCCCTTTTATTTAGAAAAGTACCGAAATAATTTTGCTACTGGTACTGAAATATTGATATCGAGTAAACAATAGTACAACCCAAGAAACACTGCTTTAGGTGATATCAATTAACATCCGGGAGCAGATACTTGGACAAGGTCAAATTACTGCCCTTCATTCTGTGGTGTCTGTACTTTGTGTGGCTGCATGACAGTCATATGTGCTGTGACTGCAGAAAGCTGCCACTTGGGGGCGCACCAACACGTGCAGATGCTGCTGGAGGTGCCAGGAGATTCCAGCACACACACACACCCACACACACATTTCAAGAGTGGAACTTTCGATGCAGCTTTCAGTTTTGCAGGTCTAAAGTAGATCCATCGAACCAGATGGAACACAATTAAAAGTCTCGTCCAAAAGCGTTTGCCAATCATGGTCCTCGCAACATACGGGTCGGTGACCTTTACCCCTAACCCCCGCCCACCCTGACCCGCGCTATCATCTCACGTGTTTTATCTCCTCCCACCTCCTCCGGTGGTGCCCTCCCCTTCTACTTACTCACATTCCTCCCGTCTCCCCGTCCTTCTCTGTCTCCATCGGTGGCGCTCGGATCGGCAGGCTGACGTTTGGAGGACAGGAACCCGACCCGCACCTTGCACTCGACCCGGCCCGTGACCATGTCGGACTCCGAGACCGCCGCCGCTCCCGCCGAGGCCCCGGTTCCTGCCGCCTGTGCCAGCATCAAGGCCGACCTGGACAAATGGTAGGTGGCAAAGAGTCGGGTGTGAAACTATGAATTTTGTATTTATTTTGACCCCCGAAAGGGACAAGCGGTAGAAAAAATGAATGGACGGATGTGTTAAGTTATGAAATTTATTTTTATTTAAAAGTACTTATTTATCAACGTCCATGTTGAAATGGAGGACGATGCGATTGGAGCTGAGAGCCGCCATAAATGTAGCGCTGACGGCTAACTGAATGTGACATGTTGGCACAGTGGTGGGGTAAAGGTTACAAAAACTCAGGGTTCCCAGAGTCCCTGGACAATGACTTGGGGATTAATGGTGTGCGACAGCAGGGTGAGGTGTGGCGTCCGTCCGTACGCTCGGATGAAGGCTGGGAATCTGCCTACGTCACTCGCCTCCTCTTCCCAGAATGCCTTGCGTTGGCTCGTTATGCTCGTTTGTTTCGTTGCACCGTACTTTGAGTTTTGTTTTGTTTTTTGTTGTTTTTTTTGTTAAAGGCCTACTGAAATGAGATTGTCTTATTTAAACAGGGATAGCAGGTCCATTTTATGTGTCATACTTGATCATTTCGCGATATTGCCATATTTTTACTGAAAAGATTTAGTAGAGAACATCCACGATAGTTTGCAACTTTCAGTGTTAATAGAAAAGCCCTGCCTCTACCGGAAGTCGCAGACGATGACGTCACACATGTGGGGGCTCCTCACATATTCACATTATTTTTAATGGGAGCCTCCAACAAAAAGTGCTATTCGGACCGAGAAAACGACAATTTCCCCATTAATTTGAGCGAGGATGAAAGATTTGTGTTTGAGGATATTGATAGCGACGGACTAGAAAAAAAAAAAAATTAAAAAAAATAAGTAAAAAAAAAAAAAAACGCGATTGCATTGGGACAGATTCCGATGTTTTTAGAGACATTTACTAGGATAATTCTGGGAAATCCCTTATCTTTCTATTGTGTTGCTAGTGTTTTAGTGAGTTAAATAGTACCTGATAGTCGGAAGGGTGTCTCCACGGATGTCTTGACGTGCAGTGTCTCAGGGGAGCCGACGGCAGCTATGGACGGCACAAGCTCAGCTTTTCTCCGGTATGAACTGACTTTTTAACCACAATTTTCTCACCGAAACCTGCTGGTTGACATTTGGTAGAGATCCATGTTGGCTTGACCGCGCTCTGATCCATAGGAAAGTGTCACCTCCAGGAATTTTAAACAAGGAATCACCGTGTGTTTGTGTGGCTAAAGGCTAAAGCTTCCCAACTCAATCTTTCTACTGTGACTTCTCCAATATTAATTGAACAAATTGCAAAAATTCAGCAACACAGATCTCCAAATACTGTCTAATTATGCCATTAAAGCAGACGACTTTTAGCTGTGTGTGTGTGTGCAGCGCTCATATTCCTAACAGCCTGTGACGTCTTGCGTACACGTCATCATTACACAACGTTTTCAAGACGAAACTCCCGGGAAATTTAAAATTGTAATTTAGTAAACTAAAAAGGCCGTATTGGCATGTGTTGCAATGTTAATATTTCATCATTGATATATAAAGTATCAGACTGCGTGGTGGGTAGTAGTGGGTTTCAGTAGGCCTTTAAGCGTCATCTCGACTGGATACCTAAAGGGTGCAGGCCGAGCAAGAGATGACATAACGCGTGCACATCTGCATGCATCACAATGCATGCAGATGTGCAGATAGAGTAAAGATGGACAAGAAAAAGTACCGTTCAACATATTACAAGATGTTTTCCAATATCCTGGTAAGAGTCCACAGAACCTAGCAGGATTAAGTTTGACGTTTATTTCGCTTGACCGATGTGCTTGCTTGGTAGAGCTGGGGACATTTCAGCCATGCATTTAGTTAAAGGAACATCCTTTTATGGTCTAGCACAGGGGTCTGCAACCTGCGGCTCTTAAACGCCGCCTTAGTGGCTCCCTGGAGTTTTTCAAAAATGTATGAAAATAAAGATGGAAACTGTAGCTGCCATTATGATGTGCAGTGATGTTTTCAAACTAATGTAAGTCTTGAACTATACAAAGTATTTCAATGGTTGGAATCTGCTGTTTTGCATGATATACTAGTTACTATTGTCATCTAAGTCACTGCAGCTCAGACAAGATACCAAGCAGTGTGGGTGTGGAGCGTTTCTACAGTGTTTCCAGACCGGCCAGCTTGAATTGCCTTTTTTTTCTTGTTTTTTTTTCGTTTTTTTGCGTTTATATTTAGCTGTGTTTGTTGCATTTTTGTTGCGTTTCACTTGATTGTAAAATATGTGGATCGAGAGGTGGTGTGGCGTTCATACATTGTCAATATTCAGTGTTTTATCGTTCATAGTTAATATTTTAAATCCCGCATTCTTTGTCATGTACATTTTGGGTGTCTCATTCAGTAAAACAGCTTGAAATTCCATTCCGTTTTTAAGACGGTCCATCATAACGTTTTCTTGCATTCAATCCGACATTGTCAGGTTTTGTATTAGTGTTCCTAAATTTGGCCCCTTAGTCAAAATAATGTGCTAGTGCAATCAATTATCTTGACATAATAAGTGCTCGGCATTACATTTCTTGGAAACCAGAAAACTTGTACTAAAAGCTAGTTTATTTGTGTACATTTGTATACAGTACATAAAGTCCCATGTATATTATGCGTACTGTATTCACAGCACTTCACTTTTCCCACGTTTTGTTATGTGACAGCTAAATGACAAAACTTTTTTATTTTATTTTTCACAAATGTATGAGTTATATAAAAAAAAAACAACGGTGTTATGATCCACCCGTTGACTTTGATGGATGATAAATTCATGAAGCACCAGGTGTACGAAATAATTGAATAATTAATGTAATAATTATTTTAATAAAATAAATGTTATTTTAATGAAATAGCTAATTAAAACATTAAATCATTATCTAAATCATGAAATAATTAGATTAATAATAAATTAACTACGTGTATTTTTACATTGAACTAATTAAGGATACATTTATTAACACATGCTTGTATTTAATTCAAAAGAGATCTAATCGACCGTACATTTTTAGTTAATAATAAAATGAATAAAGTCATTGTTTTAAATACGTAATTAGTTTTGTTTTGCCCAATTTGACATTTTAAGCGCTTGAATGTTCCCCGTTCATGTCATGGTGCACATGCAACAATGCGAGTGTTGGGTGGTGATAAAGTCTCCGTGGGAGTGTGTGGGCGCCAGATAAGACTGGTGAGCGTGGTCACTCAAAGTGTGGGTTTACGGTTGATTGATTAATGATCTTCGGTCTTGTACGGAATATTTGACTTGACAGTTTTATTGCCTTCGTGGTGTTTTTTCTATACATGATCTGACAACTGTATTTCTCAGTTGCAGTACTGTTACTCGACTACAGTACTCGTCATAAAAGGTCTTCCATAGGATGTCCATGATAAAGTGTAAACAACCAGTGTATTTTGTCAAATAAGTGTTGGCCAACAAACATTTGATCCAAAATGTTTGTTTTTATTAGGTTTGGATGAACTTCAGTCCTGCATAAAATATTTGAAATGACAATTTTATTGCCTGAGTGGTGTTTTTACATGATCTGATAACTGTACTTCTAAGTTACAGTACTTTTACTCGACTACAGTACTCTGATGTCCATGATAAAGTGTAATCTCAGTGTATTTTGTCAAATAGGTGTTGGCCAACAAAAAAATCACTTGTTACAAAACATCTGACAGGCATTTTTTTTTTTTATTTTTTTTTATTAGATTCGTATGAACTTCAGTCATGCATAAAATATTTGAAATGACAGTTTTATTGCCTGAGTGGTGTTTTTACATGATCTGACAACCGTACTTCTCAGTACTCGTCATAGAAGGTCTTCCAAAGGATGTCCATGATAAAGTGTAATATATCAATGTATTTTGTCAAATAAGTGTTGGCCAACAAAAAGCACTTGTTCCAAAATGTTTGTTTTTATTAGATTTGGATGAGTTTCTGTCTTGTATGAAATATTTGAAATGACAGTTGTATTGCCTTTGTGGTGTTTTTACCTGATCAGATATTTGTACTTCTCAGTTGCAGTACTTTTGCTCGACTACAGTACTCGTCATAAAATGTCTTCCACTGGACGTCTATGATAAAGTGTTAATCAGTGTATTTTGTCAAATAAGTATTGGCCAACAAAAAAAGCATTTTTTTTTTCAAAACATCTGACAGGCGTTTTTTTGGTTTTTTTTATTAGATTTGGATGAGCTCCAGTCTTGTATGAAATATTTAAAATGACCGTTTTATTGCCTTTGTGGTGTTTTTACATGTTCTGATGACTGTACTTCTCTGTTGCAGTACTTTTACTCGACTACAGTACTCGCCATAAAAGGTCTTCCATAGGATGTCCATGATAAAGTTTAATCTCAGTGTATTATGTCAAATAAGTGTTGGCCAACAAAAAAAAAACACTTGATCCAAAACATCTGACAGGCAGATGTTTTTGTTTTTATTAGATTTGGATGAGCTTCAGTCATCCATCCATTTTGTAGTGTGAAATATTTGAAATTATTGTTGTATTGCCTGAGTGCTGTTTTTACACGACCTGACAACTGTACTTCTCAGTTGCAGTACTTTTACTCGACTACAGTACTCGTCATAAAAGGTCTTCCATAGGATGTCCATGATAAAGTTTAATATATCAATGTATTTTGTCAAATAAGTGTTGGCCAACAAAAAAATAACTTGTTCCAAAACATCTGAAAGGCAGTTGGGTTTTTTTTTTAATTAGATTCGTATGAACTTAAGTCATGCATAAAATATTTGAAATGACAGTTTTATTGCCTGAGTGGTGTCTTTTACATGATCTGACAACTGTATTTCTCAGTTGCAGTACTTTTAATCGACTACAGTACTCGTTATAAAAGGTCTTCCTTTGGATGTCCATGATAAAGTGTAATATCAGTGTATTTTGTCAAATAAGTGTTGGCCAACAAAAAACACTTGTTCCAAAACATCTGACTGGCAGTGTTTTTTTGTTTTTATTAGATTCCAATGTGCTTCAGTCTTGTATGAAATATTTGAAATGACAGTTTAATTGCCTGAGTGGTGTTTTTACATGATCTGACGACTGTACTTCTCTGTTGCACTACTTTTACTCGTCATAAAAGGTCTTCCATAGAATGTCCATGATAAAGTGTAATATCAGTGTATTTTCTCAAATAGGTGTTGGCGAACAAAAAACACTTGATCCAAAATGTTTTTTTATTTAGATTTAGATGAGCTTCAGTCTTGTATGAAATATTTGAAATGACAGTTTTATTGCCTTTGTGTTGTTTTTACACGATCTGACGACTGTACTTCTCAGTTGCAATACTTTTACTCGACTACAGTACTCGTCATAAAAGGTCTTCCACAGGATGTCCATGATAAAGTGTAAACAATCAGTGTATTTTGTCAAATAAGTGATGGCCAACAAAAAAATCAGTTGTTCCAAAACATCTGACAGGCAGTTGGGTTTTTTTTTTAATTAGATTTTTGTATGAACTTCAGTCATGCATAAAATATTTGAAATGACAGTTTTATTGCCTGAGTGGTGTTTTTACATGATCTGACGACTGTACTTCTCAGTTGCAGTACTTTTACTCGACTACAGTACTCGTCATAAAAGGTCTTCCATAGGATGTCCATGACAAAGTATAATCTATCAGTGTATTTTGTCTAAGTGTTGGCCCAAAAAAAAACCACTTGTTCAGCAGATTGTTTTATTGTATTTTTTATGTTTTCCCCTAATTGTTTCTACATTTTGTTTTCCAAAGCATTTTAATGAAGACTGCATTTAATTTAACTTAATGTAAGGATGACTTAGGTCAAAGTATTTAAGTCTCGGCATGCGAGTTATACACATGAACTTTGATACCGACACCGTCAAACGTGACGATCCCTTGTAATCGATACGCGAGCCTCCTGTGTATTTATAGACGGCACCTTTAGGAAAAAGTCAGCACTTGTGGCATGTTCCTATGAGACCGTGTGTGCGGGGAACATGACATGTCTCAGCTGTATATCAACTTACTGCTCCACCCGACACCTGCTGCTTTGCACTGGGATTGCTCAATAAGCAAAAAGGCTCCTATTAACTCATTCAGTTGATGACATTGTGACATTTAGACATGCATATTGTCTCCATGTGCAGTGGAACCAGGTTTAACTCAGTCCCACTTACGTCGACAGACTCATGAATTCCTGATCCACCGTGTCTTATTACTAAAAAGTGCCCACTTTAGTCGACATAAAAGACCTAAAAGAATATTTAAAAAACGAAAATTTCAGTTTATGTCAACATGTGTTTTAAAACTTTATTGCTTAACAACGTGAATTGACCACAGCAACATATCTACCTTTTAGTTACACAGCATTAAGAATAACTTCATGTTCAGTGCAAAGCAAGCTTCAAAATAAAAGCTTGACAGTATTAACCTGTATTCTACAACGGCAACTCAAAATCACTTTTTTTTTTCCCCCCGGTTTCCTGTGTGTGTGTGTGTGTGTGTATACATTTATATTTTATATATATGTATATGTATACACACACACACATTTAAAATGTTCACTATTAAGGGCAACCATAATTGCGACGTGGCCCTCAATGAAAAAGAATTTGACACGCCTGGTTTAAATTATGTTGACAATCGCTTATGTTGACACCAGTCCGACTTAAATGGCTTCCAATGTACTTGCTCAAAAAAAGAAATCACTTTATCCATCCATCCATTTTTCTACCGCTTATTCCCTTTGGGGTTGCAGGGGGCGCCTATGCCTATGTCAGCTACAATCGGGCGGAAGGCGGTGTACACCCTGGACAAGTCGCCACATCATCGCAGGGCCAAGATAGACAGACAACATTCACACTCACATTCACACACTAGGGCCCATTTAGTGTTGCCAATCAACCTATCCCCAGGTGCATGTCTTTGGAGGGGGGAGGAAGCTGGAGTACCCGGAGGGAACCCACGCATTCACGGGGAGAACATGCAAACTCCACACAGAAAGATCCCGAGCCTGGGATTGAACCCAGGACTACTCAGGACCTTCGTATTGTGAGTCAGATGCACTAACCCCTCTGCCACCATGAAGCTGAAATCACTTTATTTATGACAATTTTTCGAATTATCTCAGGCTAGATTAGAAGAACCCTTATTTCTTATATTTCATCTTTTGATGGTCATATATGATGGTAGAATTATACAGCATCATGCATGCATTTACATTGTATATACACCATGTACTCATATTGACTAAATCTCATTACAAAACATTGTTTTTATTATTAATTTTACATGAAGTACAGTCATTATTTTTTTAATATAAATAAAAAATATATTATTTAAATATGGCACGTGTTGGTACAGTCCACTTCAACATGTTTGAACCCAGAAAAAAATCCTCTGACTGTTTTGAAACAATTGTTGTTAGCAAACATGAAGTTAGTCCTTGTGCACATACTGTACAGTACAAAGGGTGACAGGTTAATGTTTAAAATAGAGAAGTATGTTGCAAACATACTAATGGTTGGTACTTTTAGACCCTTAGCCCTTCCATAGAATTAACACTGACCCACGCCTCACCTTGACCCTTTGCCCACCACGCACACACACACACACACACGCACGCGTGCGTGTGTGTGTGTGTGTATATATACATATATGTATATATTTATATATATATATAGTATGTGTGTATATATATATATATATGTATGTATGTATGTGTGTGTATATATATATATATATATATATATATATATATATATATATATATACATACATACAGTGGGGCAAAAAAGTATTTAGTCAGCCACTGATTGTGCAAGTTTTCCTACTTAAAATGATGACAGAGGTCTGTAATTTTCATCATAGGTACACTTCAACTGTGAGAGACAGAATGTGAAAAAAATCCAGGAATTCACATTGTAGGGATTTTAAAGAATTTATTTGTAAATTATGGTGGAAAATAAGTATTTGGTCAAGCTCTCACTGATGGAAGGAGGTTTTGGCTCAAAATCTCACGATACATTCTTTCCTTAACATGGATCAGTCGTCCTGTCCCCTTAGCAGAAAAACAGCCCCAATGCATGATGTTTCCACCCCCATGCTTCACAGTAGGTGTGGTGTTCTTGGGATGCAAATCAGTATTATTTTTCCTCCAAACACGACGAGTTGAGTTTATACCAAAAAGTTCTATTTTGGTTTCATCTGACCACATGACATTCTCCCAATCCTCTGCTCGTGTTTGGAGGAAGAAGAATACTGAGTTGCATCCCAATAACACCATACCTACTGTGAAGCATGGGGGTGGAAACATCATGCTTTGGGGCTGTTTTTCTGCTAAGGGGACAGGACGATTGATTTGTGTTAAGGAAAGAATGAATGGGGCCATGTATTGTGAGATGTTGAGCCAAAACCTCCTTCCATCAGTGAGAGCTTTGAATGGTTGACCAAATACTTATTTTCCACCATAATTTATAAATACATTCTTTAAAATTCTTACAATGTGAATTCCTGGATTTTTTTTTCACATTCTGTCTCTCACAGTTGAAGTTTACTTATGATGAAAATTACAGACTTCTGTCATCATTTTAAGTGGGAGAACTTGCACAATCGGTGGCTGACTAAATACTTTTTTGCCGCACTGTATGTGTGTATGTATATATATATGTATGTATATAAATATATATGTATGTATATATATATATGTGTGTATGTATATATATATATATATGTGTGTATATATATATATATATATATATATGTATATATATATATATGTATATATATATATATATATATATATGTATATATATATATATATATATATATATATATGTGTGTATGTGTATATAGTATATGTATGTATATAAATGTGTGTATGTATATATGTGTGTATGTATGTATATGTGTGTACGTACATATGTATGTGTACATATATATGTATATATACTATATATATACACATATGTGTATGTGTGTATATTGTGTGTATATATTTGTGTGTATATGTGTGTGTCTATATATATATATGTATATATATATATGTGTGTGTATATATATATATATATATATATATATATATATATATATATATATATATATATATATATATATATATATATATATATATTTATATGTATATATATGTGTGTGTCTTAATTAGATTGAGTCTTGTGATTTTTTTCCCACACATCCGTATATATATATATATACAATTGTGTAAGTATACATACATTGTCAGCTAGCAATTGGCATATTAGTTGCCAGCTAGCGATTAGTGCGCTAGTTGTCAGCTGGTGATTAGCGCCCCTGTTCCCAGCTCGTGAACAGCGCCCTAGTTGTCAGCATGTGATTGGCTCGCATGTTGCCAGCTAGCAAATACATAGCATGTTGTCAGCTAACGATTAGCGCTACAGTAGCCAACTCGCAATTAGTAGCCTATTTGCCAGCAGGCCATTTAAAGCGGTAGCAATTAGCATGCATGTTGTCAGCTCGCAATGAGCACCTAAGTTGCCAGCTGGCTATTAGCGGCACAATTCTGGTATTTGACCATGGTTCGTATTGCACAATAATGAGGTACCTTAAGGACCAGTTATGTAAGTAGAGGGTCCTTCAATCCATCATTTTGGGGGTCCTTGGCAAGAAGGGGTTTGAAGATAGGAGAAGTCCGGCCCCTAGGCCCTTAACTCTCTCCAAATGTGGCCCCCAAAACCATGCTGTGGAGTATCCCTGTTCTCCATTTTTTGTTGCCGCCGCACCTGCTCCCTGATCCATTATGCATGTCAGTCCCAGAAGGCCAACGCCATAATTCAGCCATCTTGTGTTCCAGACATGGGGGCGCCATCACTCGGATTCCGCCCTGACCGGATGTGCGGATGTGATTATGCATATTTTATTTAAAAAACAAAAAAAAACATAGATATTCAGTCTGGGTTCGCTGAGAGTCCCCTCGTTGTCATAACAACCACCCTTGTCCCAAGACCATGTAACACGACCTTCCAGTTCTGTCTCTCGGGACATGGCGTGATTGCTTCCGTGGTGATGTCATCGGCTCTCATGCGCGCTAATCCCCCCCCCCCCCCCCCAGGACCCCCCGCAACCCCGAAAAAGGGACAAGCGGTAGAAAATGGATGGATGGATGGAATTAGTCCAACAAAATAATACACAATAATACAATAATAATACAATTCCAAACCAAGGAGGACACACAAACATGACACCAAAAAAATCCATAAGTAGTCAAACAAAAATGAATAATATCAACAACAGTATCAATAATAATAAGAATTCCAACATAGCAGTGATTAAAAATCCCGCATTGACATTATCAACACAGCCCAATTATAAAAATAAAAAAAATTGAATAAAAACATTTTAAAAATGAACAATAGTGTCACAGTTGCTTACACTTGCATTGCATCTCATAAGCTTGACAACAAATTGTCCAATATTTACCACAAAGATAAAAGAAGTCATATTTTAGATTAATTTAATACAAAACCAGTGAAGTTGGCACGTTGTGTAAATGGTCAATAAAAGGAGAATACGATGATTTGCAAATCCTTTTCAACTTATATTCAATTGAATAGACTGCAAAGACAAGATATTTAATGTTTCAACTAAGAAACTTTTTTTTTTTTGCAAATTATCATTAACTTAGAATTTAATTGCAGCAAGACGTTGCAAAAAAGTTATCACAGGCATTTTTACCACTGTGTTACATGACCTTTCCTTTTAAGAACACTCACTAAACGTTTGGGAACTGAGGAGACCAATTTTTGAAGCTTTTCAGGTGGAATTCTTTACCATTCTTGCTTGATGTACAGCTTAAGTTGTTCAACAGTCCGGGGTCTCCGTTGTGGTATTTTACGCTTCATATTGCGCTAAAAATTTTATATTGCGCTAAAAATTTTCAATGGGAGACAGGTCTGGACTGCAGGCAGGCCAGTCTAGTACCAGCACTCTTTTGCTCTTTTACTCTTAGCACGTGGCTTGGCATTGTCTTGCTGAAATAAGCAGGGGCGTCCGCGATAGCGTTGCTTGGATGGCAACATATGTTGCTCCAAAACCTGTATGTAAAACAATTTGAAATGTGGACTCGTCAGACTAAGAACACTTTTCCACTTTGCATCGGTCCATCTTAGATCAGCTCAGGCCCAGCGAAGCCGGCGGCATTTCTGGGTGTTGTTGATAAATTGCTATGGCTTTGCATAGTAGACTTGCACTTACAGATGGAGCGACCAACAGTAGTTACTGACAGTGGTGTTCTGAAATGTTCCTGGGCTTATGTGGTGATCTCCTTTACACACTGATGTCGTACTGCCTGAGGGCTCGAAGGTCACGAGCATTCAATGTTCATTTTCGGCCTTGCCGCTTAATTGAAGTGATTTATCCAGATTCTCTGAATCTTTTGATGATATTACAGACCTTAGCTGGTGAAATCCCTAAATTCCTTGCAACAGCTGGTTGAGAAATGTTCTTAAACAATTCGCTCATGCATTGGTTCACAAAGTGGTGACCCTCGCCCCATCCTTGTTCGTAAATGACTGAACATTTCATGGAAGCTGCTTTTATATCCAATCCTGGCACCCACCTGTTCCCAATAAGCCTGTTCACATGTGGGGTGTTCCAAACAAGTGTTTGATGAGCATTCCTCAACTTTCTCAGTCTTTTTTGCCACTTGTGCCAGCTTTTTTGAAACTTGTTGCAGGCATCAAATTCCAAACGAGCTTATATTTGCAAAAAATTACAAAGTTTTTCAGTTTGAATGTTGAATATCTTGTTTTTACAGTCTATTAAATTGAATATACTGGTAAGTTGAAAAGGATTTGCAAATCATTGTATTCTGTTTTTATTTACGATTTACACAACGTGCCAACTTCACTGGTTTTGGGTTTGTAGTTAAAACAAGTTTAAAGAATGGATCCCATATTCCAATATATTACTCAAGATTATCTAAACTGAATGTTGGCCTTTGATCCAAAACCAAGTAAATATTGTAAGTATCGCTGACTGATATCGATACTTTTTACTTGACATGATTTAAGAGCATTGAAAACATTTGTGATTTTTGCCTTTGTTTTGTTGATCATAATAATAATCAGAAAGAAACATAGTACAAAGATTTTAGACCATTAAAAAAAATATCATGCAATCACAAGTCAGTCGACAATTATATATCATATATGTACAAACATTTTGTAGCAAAATAAAGTCAACAAAGCGAAAGCAAAAGCGTTCATTCAAATCTTTTGGCTTCAGTGTCCAAAACCTTTTCGCCGACATTGTCAAAAAAAATTTTGATTTTTGCCTTTGTTTTGTTGATCATAATGATAATCAGAAAGAAACATAGTACAACGATTTTAGACCATAAAAAAAGTCTTGCAATCAAGTCAGTCGACAGTTATGTATCATATATGTACAAACATTTTGTAGCAAAATAAAGTCAACAAAGCAAAAGCATAAGCGTTCATTCAAATATTTTGGCTTTAGTGTCCAAAACCTTTTCGCCGACATTGTCAAAAATGTAAAAATAAAATATGACAAATATAACGAGAGATTTATTATCTTTTTTAGCATTTATACGTATAATTTTTCACTTTTTATAAATGCAAAAGTGTGATTAATGTAATTTAAAAATGTGAAGTGGGAGCAGGTGGGTAAAGTGTCTTGCCCAAGGACACAACGGCATTGACTAGAATGGCGGAAGCGGGGATCGAACCTGGAACCCTCAAGTTGCTGGCACGGCCACTCTACCAACCGAGCTATACCGCCCCAATGTAGTAGTTTAATACTAATAATAATAATAATAATAAATTGAACCAGTCTGTGCAGGTCTCTCTTCAATGATGCTAACTGACATGGGTCATAGGCCCCCAAACACAATAAGACAAATGAATGGGCTAAAAATAGCCTCTTATGTAAGTGTCATACTTCAACCACAGCCCAGAAATGCAATTTACTCGAAAAGAGTTGAATGTGAATGTGTCTTTAATCGGAATTTATACTGTCATGTATGCACAGTGGTGGGGCGGTTGGTAGAGTGGCCGTGCCAGCAACTTGAGGGTTGCAGGTCCGATACCCGCTTCTGCCATCCTCGTCACTGCCGTTGTGTCCTTGGGCAAGACACTTTACCCACCTGCTCCCAGTGACACCTACACTGGTTTAAAAATGTAACTTGGATATTGGGTTTCACTATGTAAAGCGCTTTGACTCACTAGAGAAAAGCGCTATATAAATATAATTCACTTCACTTCACAGTGTCATGATAAAGCTATTTCTCACAACGTGGTGGGTTGCCTGTCAGGTCCTCTCATGACATCTGGCAATCGCAAAACTAAGTACTTTGAATTCCTTTTATGGTCATTCAAATTTGAATTTTACAGTACTGATAAGAACAAAATTTTGTTGCGTTAGCTCGTGGTAGTGGAGAATAATAGAGCAATAATTTCTGTCTTGCCTCTGGTGAGGGCGGTCGCATTTTTTGTCTTCCCCCCGTCTTCTCCTTGCTTGCTCTCTTCGTTGTATCTTGTCTACACTTTTTTTAAGCATCTTTCTTTGCGCTGTCCTCCAAATCTTAACATCAGACATGGAATTGATTAGCTGGACTCTCGACTCAATTGACAAAATCTTTTCGATGAGGAAAAGAGGTTCTGGGGAGCCTGGCCGCCCTGATAGAAGAACCATTGTACGTGAGAGATTCCTTGGAGAAATTGAGAATCATGTGCCTCTCAGTCCTTTCCATCAAGGACGTGGAAGACATCTACCTATTTGGAACCATGATCGCGGGTTTCCTGCTGATTGGGCTGGGCATTGCTCTGGTGTATCGTCAAATTTGTAAGACGATGGCAGCCCAAAGGCTGTTGGTCGCAATGGAAGGTGTGGGCCGGGCTGTGGGATCACAGTCTGGGGTGATTTCTGAACTGAATCGCAGGATGGATCACATCATGGAGAAGCTTGTTGAAAGGGAAAAATTGGATATGAGAGCCAACATGCACTAATAGAACAGGCAAGCCATTGTAATGTCTGCTCGCGGAAAAACAAAAATCCTAATCTACGATTTTGACTCCCTTGAATGGACTTGACACAGGCTGTTCTGAAAACATCCCCCGAGGACTTTCAAAGATGGACGCTTTTCACCTTACACCCTCCTCAATGACACCTGGAAGTTGAACTTTTGCTTGCATTGCATACAGAACGGCCCCGGGCCTATGGACACAACACCACCACACCCAAATACAATGGGCATATACACAAACACACACCCCACCCCAACCCAACGCCTTCACCACTGCTTGAGTACCATTCGGGGTGATAGATAGATAGATAGGTAGATAGTACTTTATGGACGGCTAAGTAGCATTTTATAGCGGGGACGGTGTGGTGCGGTTGGGAGAGTGGCTGTGCCAGCAACCTGAGGGTTCCTGGTTCAATCCCCACCTACTACCATCTTAGTCACGTCCGTTGTGTCCTTGAGCAATGACACTTCACCCTTGCTCCTGATGGCTCCTGGTTAGCGCCTTGAATGGCAGCTCCCGCCATCAGTTTGTGAATGGGTGACTGTGGAAATAGTGTCAAAGCGCTTTGAGTTCCTTAAAAAAAAGGAATAAAAGCGCTATACAAGTGTAAACATTTACCATAGCAGCAGGCCGGCCTCCAGGCGAGTTGTTGTGATTATATGTAACATATTTATGTGTGCTATGGCAAATTTGTTTTTTTCCCTTGGACTCAGTCTGGACCCCCTCCCTGGATCCATTCTTTGACTGATATGTTTTACTCTTACCCCCTTTCCCAATATTACCTTTTCCCCACCTTTTTTTAAGAAGCACCGTAAGTGGCTGATCTGTTGGTGGTCCTGTTCTTGTCTCGCTGTAACGTATGTCTGCTCTTAGTGGGACTGTGCCGAACATGTAACTTCAGTTCTTATATGTCTTGTTCATGTTAAAGAATGGACCCTAATAAAGCGTCCTGAATAAAGTGCAGATATAAATAAATAGATTACTGTCCAGATAAATATATTGCAACTTTTTGCATATGCATCAACGTTTATGGATGTATAAGTATGCGTGGAAGTATTAATAATAGTATTAATAATAATAGATATTATTTGTAAAAATGCACTTTACATTGAGCAAACAACCTCAAAGTGCTACAGTGTATTAAAAAAAAATTAGAAAAATTATATATATATATATATATATATATAATGATAAAAAGATAATACAATAAAATGAAATATAAAAACTGCAAGAACTAGTATGCATACTCGTATTCCATGGGAGACATGGATTATGTCCTCACGGACGGCGTTAGGACCCCGAATGCAACGTTTTCCCCTCAGCCTGCTGGCATGCTGAAGTGCTGAGTGATAATCTTTAGCCAGCAGATGCGTGTTGCATCATGCCCAGGCCGCCCTGCAGCGACATGACGTCATGCCCTTTCCATTTTTTTATTTATTTATTTTTTTCAGTTTTGTCACATTGTGTTGGTTTTCTCCCTGAAAACAAAGCAGATGGAACGACGTCATCATTTTTATGAGGGTGTTTGCGTAACTATAAGACGTGAATTTACAATTCAGATTTACCTTTTGCTCCACCTGCTGCTAAAATATGGTTGTTAAGGGATAGAGGGATGACCCCCTCTCCACTAGCACCACCCTCCTAAACTCAGCCTCCTCTACCTGCGTGTCTTGTCAGCGCTCCATCATCACGCAACCTCTCTCCCTCCCTCATCGGTGCCCTGCTGAGCAGATGGGTCTCCACACACACACGACCTTCTCTGTTCATAACTCCTCCCACTGAGCCCCCCCCCCAACTCCTCTTTTCCTCCCTTTTGCTCCATCACCCTAATGCACTTTGGCAGTGTCGGCTCCTGTTTGCTGCTGCATGAGAGCCAGAAATAATCTCCCATCGCTCTCTCGCCCGCTCTCTTCGCGTTCTTTTTTTTTTCCCGGCCCTTTGCATCTTCATTCAGTGACAATTTTATTATATCGCACCTGATATGGGATAAAATAATCCTACCAGAGTCTAGGGAGAGGATAGCATAAGAGCCAATGTCGGTGTGTCAGTAATGTCGTGGACAGAAGTACACAACACATCCATAGATTGGTGGTGTTGATACCAAGGGTTGTATCAGTATAGGATTAATACTACAAGGATTACGTCGATATTTTTATTTGATCAAAATCCTGTATGTGTTGGCCCTGCGATGAGGTGGCGACTTGTCCAGGGTGTACACCGCCTTCCACCAGAATGCGGTGGAGATAGGCTCCAGCACCCCGCTACCAACCCAAAAGGGACAAGCGGTAGAAAATGAAAGGATGGATGGATGGAGTACATCAATATTTTTATTTGATCAAAATCCTATATGTGTTGGCCCTGCGATGAGGTGGGGACTAGTCCAGGGTGTTCGCCGCCTTCCGCCCGAATGCAGCTGAGATAGGCCCCAGCACCAACAGCGACCCAAAAAGGGACAAGCAGTAGAAAATGGATGGATGGATGGATTACATTGATATTTTTATTTGATCAATATCCTGTATGTGTTGGCCCTGCGATGAGGTGGCGACTTGTCCAGGGTGTACGCTGCCTTCTTCCCGAATGCAGCTGAGATAGGCTCCAGCGCCAACAGCGACCCCAAAAGGCAAAAGCAGTAGAAAATGGATTGATGGATTACATCGATATTTTTATTTTATCAAAATCCTGTATGTGTTGGCCCTGCGATGAGGTGGCGACTTGTCCAGGGTGTACGCTGCCTTCCGCCCGAATGCAGCTGAGATAGGCTCCAGCACCCCCTGCGACCCCAAAAGGGCCAAGCGGTAGAAAACGGATTGAAGGATTACATCGATATTTTTATTTGATCAAAATCCTGTATGTGTTGGCCCTGCGATGAAGTGGAGATTTGTCCAGGGTGTACCCCGCCTTCCGCCCGAATGCGGCGGAAATAGGCTCCAGCAACCCAAAAAGTGACAAGCGGTAGAAAATGGATGGATGGATGGATGGAATACATCAATATTTGTATTTGATCAAAATCCTGTATGTGTTGGCCTTGCGATGAGGTGGGGACTTGTCCAGGGTGTACCCTGCCTTCTGCCCGAATGCAGCTGAGATAGGCTCCAGCAGCAACAGCGACCCCAAAAGGGACAAGCAGTTGAAAATGGATGGATGGATGGATTACATCAATATTTTTATTTGTTCAAAATCCCATATGTGTTGGCCCTGCGATGAGGTGGGGATTTGTCCAGGGTGTACACCGCCTTCCGCCCGAATGCAGCTGAGATAGGCTCCAGCACCAACAGCGACCCCAAAAGGGACAAGCAGTAGAAAACGGATGGATTACATCGATATTTTTATTTTATCAAAATCCTGTATGTGTTTGCCCTGCGATGAGGTGGCGACTTGTCCAGGGTGTAGCCTGCCTTCCGCCCGAATGCAGCTGAGATAGGCTCCAGCACCCTCTCCCCCCAATGTTTTTTTTTGGGGGGGGTTACGGAAAAAGTTGGCAGTTTAGTTGCCAAAATGTTTGTGTTAAATTGACATTGTTTTTTACAACATTATATTGTGAATGGAAAAAACAGTACAAGTTCTTTTTTTATTATTCTGGCAACTTAATTGCCGGTTTTTCTACCGTAAAAACAAATGTACCGTCTTTCCATTTACAGTAAAACACTGTTAAAAACAACAACCGTAGATTTTACAGTCAAAAACTAGCAGCTCAGTCAACACAATTTTAACCCTAAAAACAATAGTTTTTTGGGTTTTTTTTCAATTTACAGTAATATGCTGTAAAGCACAACGTAAAATGTAATGTCATTTTGATTAATTCAATGGGTAGTTTGCTGTAAAGTTAAGTATTTTTATTTAGACAAGACATGTTTGGAAAGTATGATAATATACTGTAATATTTGGTGCAATGTTGGATACTATTAAAGTAGAAAAGGATTGCAATTTCAAGCGGTGCATATATTTTTTCTGTCAAAATGAAACAAATCAATTACACTTAGTGAGAAAATATTAAGTACTTTATCGACACATATCATTTACAGGTCAGAAAAAATGATGTCACGGGCCATGGGTTTGACACCTGTGACATATTTGAATAATATATTGTAAACATAATTGATAATTGTTGATAATTGAATGTTAAGAGTATGCGAAAGTTTAACTTCTGCCTCTCTTTAAAGCTTTGTCATCAATCATACATATCAAGCAGCTAAAAGTCAGACATGGATATGTGTGGACAGTGTTAAAGCATTTTCCCATCATGCCTCGCAATGGATTTAAATTGGTGAAATTTTTAATCTTATTATAGTGACAGGAGGTTATTGTTTATTTTATTTTTTTAATAATATCCACAAAGTTGATATGTGTTGACTTTTTGTGTTGGTTGATTTTTTTTTTCTGACACCATGACTAGGAAAGGTTGTTTGGGGTGGGTCATATAAGTCCATTCTGTGCTTGTGGTGTCCAAAAAGTTACTTTCTTATTACATTGTCATGAGATGACAACAAATTGCCTTTGATTTACCCCTGTGTGTTTACTTTACCATATGAAAACACCCAGCTTGGTCAGGTTGCTTTTTTAAATTGACCTTGTGCCGCCGTCTCGCGGGTCAAATTGAAGTTTGGTTTGGACACTATTAACAGTACAATGGATGGAAATAAGGAAAAAATATTGTCTGAATAGAAGAAAATGTAAAAGTGTATGAATAAGAAGACATAATTAACCTTTTTTGAGCTATCGGATGTTACCGGCTCCCATCTAAAATCACCGATACAAGCAGTCCTACAAGCTGGTCAGCCACTTACCATCTAAATATCCCCCAATAAGTACACAATGTTGGTCTTTTCTTCCATTTTTGTGACGCCATTTACAAAAGGTAAACATGGTAGGCTATAGGCTACTAAGAGCTAGCGGCTAAGCATACAAGCTACACATTTGTTGGACAATATTGGCGTTTGAAAATTCTATTTTTCAATATAAACAAGTCTCAAATAATTACAGTTGCATATTACTTACACATACAAAGTCTCCAAGGCTTTGATAAAGCCTGTTAGAACGTATCCAGTAACAAACGTGTCCGCATCATTCAACTTCAGCCGTAAGGTTGTAAGCTTACCTTAACGTGTTACTGGGCCCACTATGTGTTGCCAAAAAACACCTAATTAAAGACCGCATGAGTCCATTCCGGACGTTTGATAATAAATAGGTTTGTGTTTTTAATGCCTACTATTGTTCTGTTTGACGAAGTTTCCACAGAACAAAATAATAAAAGTATGCATGATTGATGCTGATATCATATCAGATCAATATCTATATCAGCCAATACTCATAGCTCCAATATCGGTATTGTATAGGAAGTGAAAAAAGTGTAGTTTGAACAGCCCTGGTCTACAGTATTTCCTTCTGTTTAGTGCTTTCAACCGGAAGTACAAGTGCCGATTCATCTTCGAATCGTCCATAGCATAACTACTCGTATGGATTCATCATTCATCACTCCAGGCAGCGTTTGTAAGTTTTACAATATAACTACAACAATTCTTGCTTAATAAACCATCCCATGTTTGATGTCTACAGGAGTGTTTTCATGTATATTTGTACCTGCTATCTTGATGTAATGAAGCTAGCATTGTTAGCACGGCTGTGTTTTAGCAACAGAACTTAATCCACCAGTCGTCCCTTTTGTCATTTTTTATTTGGTGATCTCTGATGATTTATTTTTCTTTGTTTCAGTGTGGCTGAGAAGGGGGCGGAGGCATGCAAAGACCTGATGGAGGCCTTCGCTGTGTGTGTCAAGAGTGCAGCTGAGGGGACGTCATGAGCCAGGAGTCACCCTCCAATCCTTCAATGTAAGCATCAACCAACTGTTGCCCATTTAGGGACTTACCGTATTTTCCGGACTTTTAAGCCGAACCCACAATATTTTTTTGAAGAAAAAACATGTTTTTTCATATATTAACCAAACGGTGTCTTTAACACGGCAGTAAAACGGCTGATAAAACAAAACAGAAGTCATCGTCATTGTACCTCTGGCTGCGCAAGCTCGCTCTTTAATCACCCAAGCAGACTCAATAACGCCACGGTGACGTTTTGGTGAATTTATGAAACTGAAACAATACAAAAAGAATGCCATTGTAAGTTGATAATACTTGTTAGCCCATGCTAACAATGCTAGCTTCATTACATCAAGATAGCATGTACAAATATACATGAAAACACTCCTGTAGACATCAATCATGGGATGGTTTATTACGCAAGAATTGTTGTAGTTATATTGTAAAACTTACAAGCGCTGCTTGGAGTGATGAATGACGAATCCATACGAGTAGTTATGCTATGGACGATTCGAAGATGAATCGGCACTTGTACTCCCGGTTGAAAGCACTAAACAGAAGGAAATACTGTAGACCGGGGTGTTCAAACTACGCCCGCAGGGCAAATGCAGCCCATCGGATTTATCAATTTGGGCCACAGTACTACACCCGTCCAATTGGCAATTTGGCCACCCACGTACAGTGTCTTCATATAATATACAAATTGCCAGCAATCTAATAGCTGCTGATTTGTGGCCAACCAAAGTAACTGAAGTCAATGAAAATGAATTGTACATTGAATGCACTGCATTTAAATATATGACACCCTCCAAACAACCTTCCCTAGTCATTGTGCAATAAAAAAAAGTTCAAACAGCACAAAAAGTCAACAAACATGGTCACATACAACACATGGTGCTCATTGACCTTTGTGGATATTATGAAAAAAAAAAATCCAATCATCATAAAAAAAATCTAAACTACACCCATTTAAATCCATTACAAGGGATGATGGGAAAAATGTCCATGTTCCACATTTAGCCGTTTGATATTTCTGATAAAAATACTTTAGGAAGGTTGTCACGGAAGTAAACACGGTAGGAATCAAATTTTCACGTACTATTAAAAGACAATTATAATAATGATCAAATATACATACATTATATTAATATATATATGTGTGTGTGTGTGTGTGTATATATATATATGTGTGTGTATATTTGTATATATGTGTGTGTATATATATATATATATATATATATATGTATGTATATATATATATATATATATATATGTGTGTGTATATTTGTATATATATGTGTGTGTATATATATATATATATATGTGTGCGTGTGTGTGTGTGTGTATATATATATATATATATATATATATATATATATATGTGTACATGTGTGTGTGTGTGTGTGTGTGTACATATATGTATGTGTGTGTATATATTTAAATGTGTGTGTGTGGGTGCGTGTGTGTATGTGTTACTTTGCATGCAGTTGGCTTTCGGGCCCCGGCCAAATTTTTGAAGCCCAATGCAGCACCCAGTAAAAAAATTTGAACACCTCTGCTTTAGACATTCAATCCGCAGCACTTTCAGTGAGCAAACTCGTCTAAAAGATGGCGCCATAACACAAACAAACAATTAACATGAACCCTGACTTAAACAAGTTGAAAAACTTATTCGGGTGTTACCATTTAGTGGTCAATTGTACGGAATATGTACTGTACCGTGCAAGCTACTAATAAAAGTTTCAATAAAAATTTCAATCATTAAAAAACAATAACACACATTTTCAGTGCTTTACTTGTGTATTTTTGTTTTCTTCAACCATTTTTTTTATCGCCGTCAGGAAAATAAAAACCCTTAAAGTAGCCACACTGTTTTATAAGCCGCAGGATTCAAAGCGTAGGAAAAAAGTGGCAACTTATAGTGAGGAATTTACAGTTCTTTTGTTCAAGGACTATTCTTCATTAACTCTCTTTGTTGGGGGATATTAGACATGCAACATTTTCCTAAGGGCTTTTTGTGATTTCTTGGTACAAGAACTTCCATTAATGTTAATTAAGATTTTAACTTTCATCCTAAAAAAAGGTGACAAATTACCCAAGAGTCGCAAACAAAACAGAGGACGCCGCGGACCACTGATTTATTTACTGATGTTAGTTGAACAGGGACCGATGAAACATGATTTCATATAAATACAGATGTTCCAGCTAAATCCTGTCCCTGGTTAGGCATTTACGAAAACTTTAAGAGCACGAGTAAACTATCAAAGAACATGTTGCACAATAACATAATAGAGGCAACACAAAGCAAATAAGGCCAAATGAGACAAAATAAAATAAATATTAAAATAATTATTTAAGTGTGTCTTTAATTAATTGTACTTGCAACTAAATATATAAAAAGGTAAGTGGATCAATATTTTTAGTGTAAAATTATATTTATTTCATGATTTAACTAAATGTTTCACAATTTAATTAGTGTATTTCATTGTGTACTGATTTAGTTTTTGACATATTTAAGTAATTATTTAAAGTGTTAGCCATTTATTTATACATCTATATAATAATGTTTTCCCATGTGTCCTTCCATACAGATACAGAGACTATAATGAAAAAACCCAATAGTTGCATGTTAAAATAATGTTCACAAGCCTGGTTTTACTTGTGTGGTTAAAAAGCTTCAGCTCTGTTAGTGTTTTCATTGCAGGCGATAAGAAGGTCGATGTATATGTATATATATATATGTATATGTATATGTATATATGTATATGTGTATATATATATATGTATGTATATACATATGTATATATGTATGTATATGTATATATGTCTTTATATATATATATATATATATATATATAAGTCTCAATGGTGCGCTCCAAAACTTAAACTACCATGTTGCTACAAAAAACTAAAAGAGAAAAATAATTTTACCTTGTGTCTGCTAATATTTGTGTCACTGTTGAACCCTGTGGGAGTTTCGGAGTAATCGACAAGCAGTGACTTCATGTAGTCTCTACTAGCTATAGCACAAACGAGTAGTGTGAGGCGATCCTTTAATTGGCTTGTGTCTCAGTAGTGCCTTCTTTTTCACTATAACAAAGTCCCGCTATGGCATCTTTTTTCAGTGTCATCACAATTAACAACAAAGCTCTTCAAAATGGCCGTGCCTACAGGAAGTGATGTCATCAAAACAGCAGCGCCCACTGGCTTCAGAGCGGAATGCAAAATTAATGAATGAATGAATGAAACGTTCGTACGCCGCATAGTTGGCGCAATGTAAATGTTCGTAAACCGAAAAGGTCACAAACGAGGCGCCCGTATATCAAATCTTCGCCGTCCTGCAAAAAAGTCAATATAAACATCTAAATGTGGACAGAGATCAGCACGTAACCTAACAATGTTTTAAAAAATCTGATCGGTCTTCTTGGTCCCCCCGCAGGTCGACTGCACGGACTCCTCCAAGTTCCCAGCATTCCCTTCTGCACACCAGCACTGGACTGAATGGCAACAGCGATGAGGACGATGACGGTGTGACTAACATTGTGTTGAGGGACCTGGCAGCAGTAACCTTAGTTCCCCCCTCCTACCTCTGTCCAAACCTCTGCGGTTGTCCTCCAGTCTTCCACCATTCCTCCTGTCCCCCGATGGCTGACACATGGTGCGTTGACTTGTAGACGCGTCACAGCGCTGTCATGTCAACTCTTAACTTGAAATGAATTCTATCAATGGAAATAAAAGTACTCAATAGTTGCTATGAAAAGGATTGTGCTTATTTGGTTTTATTTCTAGTAATATTTGCAAACATGCAGTTTCATGATTTTTGATGGAACACCCAATCCGTGTATCATTCGTTCATTTTGTTTTTTTCTGTTTGAAAACAGACAAGGACCTGTTTTTTCATGTTTTCCGGACGTTTTCTAAAGTAAAACGAAAAAAATCAAAATCAAAGGTGCAACGTTTTGATGCTTTTTTTTTTAAAAAACATTGAAGAACTGGCGATGGCATGAACTTTTGATTGTTTTTTTAAGTGTTCCTTCAACACAAAAAGCACAGGATTTTAACCGAAAAAATATATTTTACTCGTTTTCTACCACACAGACTTAAAAGTAGACAAATGATCGTAGTAAAAGCTGGTTTTGTGCGATGCCGCTTATTTTCTTTCCGATCCGACACTGATACTTTGCGCAAAAAAATATACCTGTCTGCTGAAATTAAAAAGTGTTTTCAAACTAATAGCATCATAAACAACTGCAAAACAAAGGAAAAAGCGCTTACACCTATAACATGTTTTGTCTTTGTATATATATATATATATATATATATATATATATATATATATATATATATATGTGTGTGTGTGTATATATATGTATATAATGTATATGTTTATATACATATGTATATACATATATATACTTTCCTGGCCCGCCTGCAGTCCAGACCTGTCTCCCATGGAAAATGTGTGGCGCATTATGAAACGTGAAATACGACAGCGGAGACCCCGGACTGTTGAACGACTGAAGCTCTACATAAAACAAGAATGGGAAAGAATTCCACTTTCAAAGCTTCATCAATTAGTTTCCTCAGTTCCCAAACGTTTATTGAGTGTTGTTAAAAGAAAAGGTGATGTAACACAGTGGTGAACATACCCTTTCCCAACTACTTTGGCACGTGTTGCAGCCATGAAATTCTAAGTTAATTATTATTTACAAAAAAAAAAAGTTTATGAGTTTGAACATCAAATATCTTGTCTTTGTAGTGCATTCAATTGAATATGGTTTGAAAAGGATTTGCAAACCATTGTATTCCATTTATATTTACATTAACACAATTTCCCAACTCATATGGAAACGGGGTTTGTATATGTGTATATATATATATATATATATATATATATATATGTATGTATATGTATATATATACACACACACACATATATATATATGTATATATATTTATGTATATATACATATGTATATATGTGTATATATACATATATGTATAGGAATATATGTGTATATATATATTTATATATGTGTATATATATATATATAATATGTATATGTATATATGTATAGAGAATAGAAAGTACTTTATTGATCCTTGGGGGATATTCACTAATATAGCACTATATATATATGTATATGTATATATGTATGCATGATTTGTGTATATATGTATATATACATATAAATATATATATACGTATATATGTGTGTGTGTGTATATATAAATATATATACATTTCTATGTATGTATGTTTTTATTTATATACATATATGTATATATGTGTATATATGTATGTATTTATATGTAAAGATGTGTATATATATATGTGTGTATTTATATGTATTCATATATATATATATATATGTGTGTGTGCGTGTGTGTATAGAAGCTGTTAAAACAAAAATAGAATACTGAAAATATAAATAAAGTTTGTTACTTAAAAGATAAAATAACGTAGTGGGTAGAGCAGCCTGCCAGAAACCTGAACGTTGCAGGTTTGCTTACCACCTATTGACATCCAAAAAATCGCTGCCGTTGTGTCCTTGAGCTGGACACTTCACCCTTTGCCCCCGGTGCCGCTCACCCTGGTGAATGAATGAATGATGAATGAATGTTAGGTGGTGGTCGGAGGGGCCGTAGGCGCAAACTGGCAGCCACGCTTCCCTCAGTCTACCCCAGGGCAGCTGTGGCTACAGATGTAGCTTACCACCACCAGGTGTGAATGAATGATGAGCAGAGGTGGGTAAAGTAGCTAGAAATTGTACTCAAGTAAGAGTACTGTTACTTTAGAGATTTATTACTCAAGTAAAAGTAAGGAGTAGTCACCCAAATATTTACTTGAGTAAAAGTAAAAAGTATGTTGTGAAAAAACTACTGAAGTACTGAGTAACTGATGAGTAACCTGATTACGGCAACAAATAAACATAAACAACAACATAAAAATAGCAATAAGCAAATTCAGAGCCAGGAATATCTCTTAAGCAACTAAAACAATAATATATATTAAATGATAGTACATTAAAATAAAATAAAAAAATGGCACATTGAGCCACAATAACTTAACAGCACCATAGCCTCAGTAGGCATCCATTGATTTGATTGATTGATTGATTGATTAAAACTTGTATCAGTCGATTGTACAGTAGAGTACATATTCCGTACAATTGACCACTAAATGGTAACACCCCAATAAGTTTTTTAACGTTTATCAATTACTTAGTAAATGACCAAGTCGAGGTGATCTACCTCATATATACATACACACACATATCATTTATACACACACATATCATATATACACACACAAATCATTTATACACACACATATTATATATTAGATTAGATAGTACTTTATTTATTCCGTCAGGAGAGTTCCTTCAGGAAAATTACAATTTTCAGCACAATCCCATTCAAGATCAGACAAACATTACAGGGAGACAGAACAGGATCGCTGACGGGTCTGCCGGCTTCCAGCGCCCCTTACAAAAAAGATTACATACAGGTAAACAAGGGGGGAAGAATAAAAGATTAAAATAAAATGAAAAAAATTGGTCTTAGCCTGGGCCCTGGAGTGGGGGTGCAGACTGAGGCCAAGGGAAAAAAAAAACAACAACTCATAGCCATAGTACACATCCCTCTTACATGTGTGTAAGAGGGAAACATCAAACATCAAAGAACACAGGGGACATTAAAGACATTAAAGCATCAGATACAACCAGACACTTCTACATACAGCTATGAATAAAAAGTAAAATAAACATATACACTGTGGTGGCCTCTGCGGTGTTCCACGCCATTGTCCGCTGGGGAGGAGGGAGCATGGCCAGAGACAGAAGCAGACATATATATATACATGGGGAACTAAATGGTAACACCCCAATAAGTTTTTCAACTTTTTTAGGTCGGATTCGACGTGTGACGGTCACGTGACCACCTGGTTTTGTTTGATTGGTCCAACGTCACCAGTGACTGCATTTGATTGGTGAAACGCAGGCATGCGTAGTTCCTACTTTGAATGCGTGTCTGACAAAATCAAAACAAACAAAACGTGCATTAACAGATCGATAAAAAAAAAAGTAGCGAGTAACGAGCTTGATTGTAGATAAATGGAGCGGAGTAAAAGTAACGTTTCTTCTTTATAAATATACGCAAGTAAAAGTAAAAGTATGTTGCATAAATACTACTCTCAGAAGTACAATTTATCCCAAAAGTTACTCAAGTAGATGTAACGGAGTAAATGTAGCGCGTTACTACCCACCTCTGATGATGAGTCCCACTTTTCTGTGAGCGCTTTGAGTGTCTAGAAAAGCGCAATATAAATCTAAGTTTTTTGTTTGTTTTTTTAACTTATGAAGTAATCAGTTATGCAACCATATTATTATTATTATTATTATTATTATTATTATTATTTTCATTCTCTTCTTACATGGTTAAAAATAACATTAAACTAAAACCGGACCGTACTGAAAAGCTGAAATTTTTAAACTAATAATCAACAATGTACTTATATTTGCTTATAATACAAAGCTGACACATAAAATAAATATATCAATATGGCCCCTGCATACTTTGACTTTTCAATGTGCGGCCCTAGGTGGAAAAAGTTAAGACACCCCTGAACTTAAGTATTAAAACTACCGATATTTGGATTTCAGAATCGATACTACAGCATGAAGATCTGGTATCGGCGGTATCGATATTTCAGTAAAATCACATGCTCAGAGGTGATTGCACTATTTCAATTCATCGTATATAATATCAGTAATAATTGTCATCATCAAACCTTCCTGGCATCGTTCCCCATCAAACCCAATACCACTGGGAATATAATGGCGGTTTGCCATTATATTCTTATCAGAGCAGGAAGGGGCTAGGAACAGGTTTGACATTTTACATGCGCTTCTTCACGCCAAACGAAGTCCATCAAACATTTAAAACCTACAACATTTTTGTAAGAGAGGTTGTGTTTCACAAATCCATGTTGATATTGACTTTACCATCAGTTGAATTAATGATGGTCAATATTTTTCCCCACACAAACCCCCTCTAACGTTTCATTTATGACTAACTGAAAGTTATGTGCAACATATTTGCATTGAAAGGCCTCATTATATATCATATATTACGCATAGTTTATTGGGCCTGTGATGGTGGGAGTTACTGCTTCCTTTTTCTCTCCGCCGCTGAGATGACAGAAAGCGGTCTTTGGAGTTTGACGAGGCGCTCCTTAAAGAGATGCTGACATCCAGGATGTGTTTGGTGTGTATTTATGACAGCACTCTGTCGGTGGAACAGGATGGCAAATGAATACAGAACAGAGGGAGAGAAAGGTGAGAAACTGATGGAGTGAAACATAGTCAAGTGAGAATGTACTTGATTTAGGATAATAATATTTATAGTTTTATAGTTATAATTCTAATTAATAATTAATCAAACTATAAAGCAGCTGAGAAATATTGTATCTGTTTTTTATTTTAATCTACAAGTTGTTATTTTATTAATATTCTGTCCCTGCAGAATTTTGCAGGCCTTTTTTGTGTGTGATCACTGCTGTCTAGAAAGTAAAGGCAAAAGTTGCAATGTTTTGTTGTATTTCTACATTAAAAACACTCCACTTTGCGCCAGACATAATGAAGTTGACCCAAAACCCAAATTGTTTTGGTCTAAATCAACCCAAATCGGCCCAAATTTGACCCAAATCAGCCCAAAAACCGTCCCAAATTGTCCCAAATCGAGTTGTTTGTGGCCCAAATTGGCCCAAATCAGATTGTTTGGGGCCCAAATCGGATTGTTTTGGCCCAAATCGGCTTAAATTCAGCCCAAATCAGCACAAATCAGTCCAAATCGGGCCAAATCGGCCATAATCGTCCCAAATTTTACCGATATTGTCCCAAATTTGTCCCATATCTGTCGAAATCAGAATGTTTGGGGCTCAATTCGGAATGTTTTGGCCAGAATCGGTCCCAATCGTGCCAAATTTTCCCCAAATCACCCCCGAATCGGATTATGTTCGGCCAAACAATCTGATTTGGGCCTAAACAATCGGATTGTTTGGCCAAACATACACAGAGGAAAAATTGGGCCGTTTGGGACCGGTTTGGGCCAAAACAATCCGATTTCGACCAAAACAATTTGGGTTTCCGGCCAAAAATCTTGGCTCTCCTATTTGGACCAAAACAATTAGGGTCAGAACCGATTTGGGCCCCCAAACAATGTGATTTGGGTGGATTTGAGCTGATTTGGGTCAAATATGGCCAATTTGGGCCAATTTGGGCTGATTTGGGCCATTTTGGGACCCCAAACAATTTGATTCAGGCCAATTTGGGCCGGTTTTGGGGCTGATTTGGGTCAAACTTGGGCCGATTTGGGGCTGATTTGGGACAAAACAATTTGGGTTTTGGTCCAAAGCAATCTGAATTAAGCCAATTTGGGCCGATTTAGGCCAAAACAGTTTGGGTTTTGTGCCAAAAAAACTTTGAAAATAAACACAAACTAGAGGGAGAGAAAGGCGCGAAACTGATGGAAGGAAACACAGTTAGGTGAGAATGTATTCTATTTATGATAATATTGTTTATAGTTTGATAGATATAATGCTAATTAATAATGAATCAGAGGCGTGAAATACCATAACTGTAAAGCAGCTAAGAAATATTGTATGTGTTTTTTATTGTAATCTCAAGCTCTTCAATTTGGGCCAAAATAATTTGGACCAAAACCGATTTGGGCCAAAAAGAATCTGATTTGCACCAATTTGGGCTGATTGGGACCGATTTGTGCCCCAAACAATCCGATTTGGGCCGATTTGGGCCAAAACTATTTGGGTTTTGGGCCAAAAACTTGCCTCTCCAATTTGGGCAACAACAATTTGGGCGGAGAACCAATTTGGGCCATAACAATCCGATTTGGGCCGGATTGACCCCAAAACAATTTGATTTGGGCCACTTCGGCCTGCAGTGTGAACGTAGTCCAACTCGTCGGACTACAGCGGTCTTCGGGTAAACCTCGACCATACATGGTCACGTCACATGTGGGACAATATCCAGAGAAGCAAGAAGGAAGGCCAATTTGTTTGGTAAATATCTCCGTGGTTTGATTTCCAGTTTTCAGGACTTATGCAGATGCCAAATACACAAAAACAGGTAGCAATAAGTTTGCATAAGGATTAAGATTTTTTTCAATAACATTGAATCAAACTTTAGGAATTTGTTGTTCATGTTTTCAGTGTTCAGAAAGCACAGGATTTCCACAATAACAACAACAAATAATTAGTATGCATTTACTGTAATTGGCCACCTGGTGGATTCCGGGTCGCCCAGTGGGCGTGGTCTTGTCATTATACTAAGCTAAACCACCTGCGGAAGAAAAGTGTGTCGACCGTCTGTTAGTTCTTCTATGTTGTTTCTGTTCAATGCAGTATTTTCCAAGGTTTTTGCGCTCTGCTCCATTCTGTCACCTTCATCCGCCATGGGCTAAAGTAAGTGCATGTTTCGGATTCACGTCAAACATGTGATCGTAGATGTCAATCACCCCCCTGTCTTAGCCTGTGACGGCGTTTGGAATTCTTAGCCGCCATACAAACACTGTATTGTTGTTTTACTCGTTTTGTTTTGTGCCGCACGCACTTAGAAGCAAAGACTGGGTGTCAGTAGAATCACATTGTCCAAATACTGGACTCCTTTCAAGACTATCACATGCCCAATAAATTGTATTGTTACATTGAAAAATATGTTTTTGACTTCCGGAGTGTACATATCATGTCTAGATCTATACAATTTGTATGAGGGCCAAATTATTGTACAGTAAACACTTTTTTCATCGCTAAATTAATTACGTTATGTGGGAATTATTCATTATAAATTAAATAATTCTATAGCTAGGGCAGGGGTCGGCAACCCAAAATGTTGATAGAGCCATATTGGACCAAAAATACAAAAACAAATCTGTCAGCAAAACATTAAAAGCAATATTACATACAGATAGTGTCATGAGATATAAATTGAATTAAGAGCACTTAAAGTAAACTAAATGAGCTCAAATATATCTACAAATGAGGCATAATGATGCAATATGTACATATAGCTAGCCTAAATAGCATGTTAGCATCGATTAGCTTGCAGTCATGCAGTGACCAAACATGTCTGACTAGAACCCCACACAAGTCAATAACATCAACAAAACTCACCTTCGTGCATTCATGCACAACGTTAAAAGTTTGGTGGACAAAATGAGACAGAAAAAGATGTGTCATAAAACACGTCCTAGAAAGTCGGAAAAAGTTATACATGTAAACAAACTAGGGTGAGTTCAAGGACCGCCAAAATAAGTAGGACAAAACGGCGCTGGCCAAATACTCGAATCAGTGAAGCATGTTTAATACAGAGGGCTTTATAACAATTAGGGAGGTGTGTGTCATGTTTATCCTCCTACAGAAACCATATTAAAACAAAAAAAATGTTTTTTAACCCCTCATTTTTTTCCATTTTTTATACAGTTTTGAAAAAAGTCCAGAGAGCCACCAGGGCGGTGCTAAAGAGCCGCGCGGCTCTAGCGCCTTGAGCTAGGGCATAAAATAGTTTTTTATTTTACATAGTGAGAATTCTCTCAAATTAGGGGTACACAGGCTCCATCTAGTGGCAGGCCAAATGATAACTTGATTAAAGTACAGTGTTTTATTTCCCTATTTTCAAACTGTGTGTAAAGTTTCCTTGGCCAAAAATATCAAATATACATGTCAAATAAAACCTTGTTTTAAACGAATACTTAGGCCTACTGCGCTACTGTACTTGGAGAGTCGGGTGTTTTCTGAGGTGGTTTGAAAACTACTGCGATGAGGTGGCGACTTGTCCAGGGTGTACCCCGCCTTCCACCCGAATGCAGCTGAGATAGGCTACAGTAACGCCCCGCGCGACCCCGAACGAGACATGCGGTAGAAAATGGATGGGTTTGAGAACTACTGCCCTGTAACACCCACATAGTCACAGGCTCTGATTGGTTGAGTCTCATCTAGTGATCAATACTACTGCAATATTGATATTTTCAGTTCATTAAACCATTGTAATGCTTGAAAATATGCTTGAATTTATTTTATTTTATTTATTTTTGAATAATTCTGCGACAGAGCAAAGCTGCAAACGTATAAGCTTGACGGGAAGAGGGACTGCTGTTCAGTTTTTTTCAGATTAAAATCTCATTAAACATTCCTCCTAGTACAGTTTTGTACATCATTGCAAACTACAATCACAATAATAACAAATGGTCACAATCATTATGAGAGACAAGAAGACGGTTGTATTCTTTTTAATGCACTCTAACCCATGAATAAAAGTATGCTTACAATGGAGTCAATGCGAAGTCCTCTATTCCGCCCGTGTAAAGCCCTTTAAAAAAACATCCAAAAAGCGCAAACAAGACTCTGTTTACATTTCGGAACCTGAATATTTACCAAGTATTAGTGATATTCTTATTATAAGCGCTGCCTTCTCGTTTATTCTAGATCAGGGGTGTCAAATTCATTTTAGATCGGGGGCCACATGGAGAAAAATCTACTCCCAAGTGGGCCGGACTTGTAAAATCACGGCACGATAACTTAAAAATAAAGACAACTTCAGTGTTCTGCCCTCACTATACAGTACGTGTTGAGGTTATACAACTTGGCAGACAGCTAACAAACAATCCAAGACATCTATTAAAGTTCCAAAGCAGATAAATCCATTTAGGCTCTTTATTGTTGTTGATCTTGCTTTGTTTTTTTAGTATCTTTACTTTTGTCTTGCACTGGACTTGTATTTTTTGTAGAACTGAAATACACACGATGACAAATTTACAAATGTATAAGCTATGTGATTCAAATAACATACTCAAATGTAACACACAATATGTAAATATTAACTTTACTCAAATATACATTACTATCAACAAACAAATACTGATGAGTGTTGAAACTATTTCGATGGTGGAAATATAGGACTGGCCGCCATTTTAGGTCCTCAAAACATCCATTCAAACAATGCACAAACATTGTTTTTCAATAAACATCTTACTATCAAATTGAACCACTTTCCACCTTAAAGGCCTACTGAAATGAGATTTTCTTATTTAAGCGGGGATAGCAGGTCCATTTTATGTGTCATACTTGATCATTTTGCGATATTGCCATATTTTTGCTGAAAGGATTTAGTAGAGAACATCGACGATAAAGTTCACAACTTTTGGTCGCTAATAAAAAAGCCTTGCCAGTACCGGAAGTAGCGGACGATGTGCGCGTGACGTCACGGGTTGTAGTGTTCCTCACATCCTCATATTGTTTATAATCATAGCCACCAGCAGCAGGAGCAATTCGGACCGAGAAAGCGACGATTTCCCCATTAATTTGAGCGGGGATGAAAGATTTGTGGATGAGGAAAGTTAGAGTGAAGAACTAAAAAAAAAAAAAAAGGCGCTGGCTCCAGACAACGGCAGTAGGAGCGATTCAGATGTTATTAGACATATTTACTAGGATAACTCTGGAAAATCCCTTATCTGCTTATTGTGTTAATAGTGTTTTAATGAGATTATAAAGTCATACATGAAAGTCGGAGGGTTGCGGTGAACGCCAGTGTCTCTGAGAGAACCCAATGGAGGAGCCAAGATCACTGCTACCTTTTTGACAGATGCAGGAGGAAGTCGCATAATCTGCTGAAGTAAGAACGTACTTAATATCACAATTGGTTGACATGTGGTAGAGAAACATGTTCGCTTGACCGCTCTGTGTTAAAGCTTCACAACAAACAAAGAAACACCGGCTGTGTTTCGGTTGCTAAAGTCAGCTGCAATACACCACTTTCCACCAACAACATTTTTCTTTGACGTCTCCATTATTAATTGAACAAATTGCAAAAGATTCAGCAACACTGATGTCCAAAATACTGTGTAATTGCGCGATGAAAAGAGACGACTTTTAGCCGCAAGTGGTGCTGGGCTGAAATGTCCGCTCCAACAAATAACGTCACAAGCACGTGTCAACATAAGCGTCATCATTCCGCGACGTTTTCAACCGGATACCTCGCGGGAAATTTAAAATTGCGATTTAGTAAACTAAAAAGGCCGTATTGGCATGTGTTGCAATGTTAATATTTCATCATTGATATTTAAACTATCAGACTGCGTGGTCGGTAGTAGTGGGTTTCAGTAGGCCTTTAATATTGAGTTACATAAACAAGGTAAACAGTCTACTTACAGACTTATCTTTTCCAAAGCTTGTAAGAGCTAACACAACTTGTATACTTCTCAGTTGTCTCATGAAATGAACTGACATCGTCAACCCTGAAGTGCCCAAACTAATGAGGTGTAGTATTTCATATCGCCACTAAGTGTCAGTAAGAGTCTGCAATCAATTGGGCATAACATTCAGATTGTTGTTTTGTTTCAAAATAGAACAAGCACATTCTGAAATTCTACACATCATAAAAGGGAAAAGCGGCATACTTGCCAAGCTTGAGACCTCCAAATTCGGGAGATGGGGCCGGGGTGTATATTGTAGCATACCGGGAGAGTTAGTGCTGCAAGGGTTTTTGGATATTTGTTCTGTTGTGTTACGGTGCTGATGTTCTCTCAAAATGTGTTTGTCATTCTTGTTTGGTGTGGGTTCACAGTGTGGCGCATATTTGTAACAGTGTTAAAGTTGTTTATACGGCCACCCTCAGTGTGACTTGTATGGCTTTGGCTCAAGTATGCCTTGCATTCACTTGTGTGTGTTTAAAGCCACATATATTATGTGATTTGGCCGGCACGCTGTTTGTATGAAGGAAAAGCGGACGTGACGACAGGTTGTAGAGGACGCTAAACATAGTGCCTTTAAGGCACGTCCCCAATATTGTTGTCCGGGTGGAAATTGGGAGGAATTTGGGAGAATGGTTGCCCCCGAAGATTTTCGGGAAAGGCACTGAAATTCGGGAGTCTCCCGGGAAAATCGTGAGTGTTGGCAAGTATGATAAGCGGTAGAAAATGAATGGAATGTTGTTGGTTTTTTTTTACAATTACCTGTTGCGGTTAATAGTATATATACTTTGTCGTTATTTATACTTTCTGAATAAATTATGTGATAATGTTCATCAATCAACTCACTGGTGTTAATTTTCAATCCATGAAGATAAAAAAGATTTTTTTATATCAAAATCCAATTACAGTATTTTATTTATGTAGGACATAGTCTGACAAGTTGGTCAACTTTGACAGCCAATATAGACCCGGAGACAGGGAGAAAGACACCAAAAGACGCTTTGTTTCATCTCCTTTTTTTTTTTATTCTCGAGGATTATAAATTATTCTTCATCTACACAGAAATAAATCAACATCCAAGCAGTCGGCATCCTAATGACAGCAGACATTGGACAGTAAGTGATGTTTTATGTGAAGGCTCAAACAATTTTACACCAAAATGCGATCTCTCATTATTCCACCGCAAAACGTTGGCGTGCGCCACAGCTCACAATGTCCTAGATTACCCAGAGATCCCATTTTTTACCGTTAATTTTTCCCTTTGAAAATGAATGGTCTATTTTTCAAACTGGCACAATTCCCACATTTCTCAACCGATTTGAACCATTCCACCTTCCACACACTACACTCACTTTGGACAATCAAACTACCATTTTCCAAGTTCCAAAATAATTCCAGGAAAACCCTATTTGCAACTCTTCCTGGAAAGTTTTCAAAAGCCACATTTTCAAACCTTTTTTTTATCATTCTACCTTCAAAACATTCTTCTTAATTGGGACAACGAAACTACCACTTTTTTTTCCCGTACAAATACCCAATTTTCCCGAAATTCCAGGAATTCCGAAATACCCATATAAATTCAAACTGTTACTATTGTCAGGCTTTCCCCTGACAGTTTGTCGATCTTTTAGTTTTTTCCTCTGTGTTTAGTATCTCCTGTCTTTAGTGCCTGTCCTGTGCTCCTATGTTGTCAGCTTCCTGTCTTGTTCCCTGAGTGCTGTTTTCCTCCATAGCTGCGGCTGATAGGCACCTGGCCACACCCGTTGCCAATCAGCCCGCTCCTATTTGTACCTGCTTTGTCTTGTGTCAGTTGCTGGATCATTGTATTGTCATTTGGACTTGTCGTTGTCATATGTTGCTCTTGTCGTGTCGATGTGATTCTTTTTAGCTATAACCTGTCGTGCTACAATTTGTCCTGGTCGTCGTAGCGGTAAGCTGTTCTTGTTGGCTGTTATTTATTTCCAGTTTTTCTGTTTGCTATCCACTAGCTTCCATACTAAAGTTCCTTTTTGTTTTCTAGCTCCCAGTGCTACCTCCCTTAGTTTTTTATTCTGCCCACGTGTGTGCTTTTTGTTTGTTCTTGTTTTGTTTTAATTAGGGGTTCGTCAACAACTAATAACTCTGACAACTATGTCAACATTTTTAAACCATTTTGAAAAATTCCAACACCAACCTATTCATTACATCTAGGACAATGAATAAATTAACTTTATCTATATATTGATATTTTTTGTTCATTCAAATATGCTTGGAATTTTTTTAATTTTTTAATAATGCTGCGATAGAGCAAAGCTGCAAACTTTTAAGCGTGACGGGAAGAGGGACTAATGTTCTATTCAGTTTTTTCAGATTAAAATCTTATTTTGAAATGGAAGAAGTACTCATCCCCTAAACATTTTTTTAGGCCGGTAGTCTATAGGAGGCTTCACGGTGGCAGAGGGGTTAGGGCGTCTCCCTCACAATACGAAGGTCTTGAGTAGTCAGGGTTCAATCCCGGGCTCGGGATCTATCTGTGTGGAGTTTGCATGTTCTCCCCGTGACTGCGTGTGTTGCCTCCGGGTTCTCTGGCTTCCTCCCACTTCCAAAGACATGCACCTGGGGATAGGTTGATTGGCAACACTAAATTGGCTCTAGTGTGTGAATGTGAATGTGAGTGTGAATGTTGTCTGTCTATCTGTGTTGGCCCTGCAATGAGGTGGCGACTTGTCCAGGGTGTACCCCGCCTTCTGCCCAATTGTAGCTGAGATAGGCACCAGCGCCCCCCGCAACCCCAAAAGGAATAAGCGGTAGGAAATGGATGTATGGATGGATGGATAGTCTATAGCAGGGGTCACCAAACTTTTTGAAACAAAGAGCTACTTCTTGGGTACTGATTAATGCAAAGGGCTACCAGTTTGATACACACTTAAATAAATTGCCAGAAATAGCCAATTTGCTCAATTTACCTTTAATAAATAAATCTATATATATATATATATATATATATATATATATATAAAATTGGTATTTCTGTCTGTCATTCCGTTGTACATTTTATTTCCTTTTACGGAAGGTTTTTTGTAGATGAAAAAATAACTTAATTGAACGGTTTAAAAGAGGAGAAAACACGAAAAAAATTAAAATTACATTTTGAAACATAGTTCATCTTCAATTTCGACTCTTTAAAATTCAAAATTCAACCGAAAAAAAGAAGAGAAAAAATAGCTAATTCGAATCTTTTTGAAAAAATTTAAAAAAATAATTTATGGAACATCATTAGTAATTTTTCCTGATTAAGATTAATTTTAGAATTTTGATGACATGTTTTAAATAGGTTAAATTCCAATCTGCATTTTGTTAGAATATATAACAAATTGGACCAAGTTATGTTTCTAACAAAGACAAATCATTATTTCTTCTAGATTTTCCAGATCAAAAATTTTGAAAGTAATTCAAAAGACTTTGAAATAAGATTTAAATTTGATTCTAAAGATTTTTCTAGATTTGCCAGAATTTTTATTTTATTTTATTTTAATCATAAGTTTGAAGAAATATTTCACAAATATTCTTCGTCGAAAGAAAACAGAAGCTACAATGAAGAATTAAATTAAAATGTATTATTCTTTACAATGAAAAAAATTAATTTACTTGAACATTGATTTAAATTGTCAGGAAAGAAGAGGAAGGAATTTAAAAGGTAAAAAGGTATATGTGTTTAAAAATCCTAAAATCATTTTTAAGGTTGTATTTTTTCTCTAAAATTGTCTTTTTGAAAGTTATAAGAAGCAAAGTAAAAAAATAAACAAATTGATTTAAACAAGTGAAGACCAAGTCTTTAAAATATTTTCTTGGATTTTCAAATTCTATTTGAGTTTTGTCTCTCTTAGAATTAAAAATGTCGAGCAAAGCGAGACCAGCTTGCTAATAAATAAATAAAATTTAAAAAATAGAGGCAGCTCACTGGTAAGTGCTGATATTTGAGCTATTTTTAGAACAGGCCAGCGGGCTACTCATCTGGTCCTTACGGGCACCACGTTGGTGACCCCTGGTCTATAGGATGCCCTTCAATAATTACTATTATATTAAATGAAGATTATATCAAAGACTATAAAAAAATTGGGACCCATTACCTATCTGCTTGACACTCAACATAAAGGGTTGGAATTGGGGGTTAAATCACCAAAATTCTTGTCGGGCCCGGCCACCGCTAATGCTCACTGCTCCCCTCACCTCCCAGGAGGTGATCAAGGGTGATGGGTCAAATGCAGAGGATAATTTCACCACACCTAGTGGTACTTTAACTTTTTCAAATGCAATCTTAGATTGCTGCGTAAATACATAACACAAAAATAACACAGTTGATACAAATACTTCAAGTTGCTTTCAAATAATGATACGGGCAAAATATTAAAAGCACTCTTATGTATCATACATAATGTGGTACTTCTGTTGCAATAGTATCATTATTAAACACTCCTTGTAGTACAGTTTTGTATCACTGCAGACTACAACCACAGTAAAAAGAACAATATCATCAGACAGGGTATATCATTTTTTTAAATATATTATAAAAGGTGTAAATAACATATTACCAAATTAGAATATAATATTAAGTACTAAAATATAATATAAGAAATGTATTTTGGAGAAAAGGCTATAATAAAATGTCTGTGTGTTATGAATACAAAAGTAGTAACAGTGACCTCTTGTGGTCGCAAGGAGTACTTTACTGAAACCCTAAATACATTATTGAAGTATGTATGTATGTAAGGATAAAAGTAGGATTTTTTTTTTAATGTTTTTTTTATTTTGATGATGTTTCATCCCTCACGTGCATTGTCGAGGATAAATGGAATGATATGTTACAACAGTGACTGCACCAAGAGATTAAAGATTAAAAAGGATTAAGATTGGAGCGACCCAGGGGCCCATATTACAATGTGAGCCTCGGTCACAGCAGTAATGCAGCTTAGACATGGTGTGGGTTACTGCATGATGGCCTGTCGTCCAACGTGACTGTCCGTCATGCACAGGTCATCTGTCTGACTGCACACAGGTGCAGCGTAAACTATTTTGAAAGTGTGCAAAAATATACACTTTTTTTTTTTGGCTTGTTCAATGCCCCTCTGGGTTTGGGATAATGCAACTTTAGGGCTGTTTTATTTTTCCATAACTTTGTTTCAAAAAGGAAGAATGAGGGTGAGCACTTTAATGTTTTTAACCTTTTTGATCATCCAAAGTAGCATATAATTAAAAAAAAAAAAAAAAAGATTACGCCTCTGTTTGTGTTGTTCACATTCGTATGATGAACTTCCTGTCTAATAATTTCATATTTGCACTGCTTTATGTTTACACCTTGCAAGCTTTTATGCATTTTCTTATTCGGTGTGGCCCTGAGTTCTAATACCTGCAGGATGCAAGAATGTCGTGTTTTTGTTGTTGTAATTTTAATCAATTCCATCTGTGAGTCGCATGATCAATAAATCTTAAAAAAAAAATAAAAATGCCACAATGCAGGAACAGTGGACAAATTTAATTCACTGGAGAACACTTTTATATTTCATGAAACTAAATACAATTAGAGAAAACATAGTAATAATAAGCACAACTATTTACAATTACACAAACCAGAATAAGAAAAGACAAAACAACTTACAATTTTATTATGAAAAAAAAAAAGAAAAAAACATTTTTCAGAATGCTCAAAAAACAAAATTAATAAAAAGACAATACAACTTACCATTTACTCACCCCAAAAAATTACGAGAAAAAAACCCAACATTTCAGAAAAAAATAAATATGTAATACAATTTTGGACACCAAAATAACAAAAAGACAAAGCAATTCAAATGACAAAAAGGGAAACTTTGTTGCGATCCGCTGCTCGGATCGTTCGTTGTTTAGATTTTTGAGTTTGTTTGCGCACTTCCTGATTGGTTTCTGTTGCCATGGTTGCATATTTGTTTCACCTGTTCCATGTTTCTGGACTCTCACCTGCTTGTTGATTACTATCCTTATTTAAGCCTGCATTTTCTGTTACTCGCTCTCTGATCCTAGCCTTATTTCCCACAACAGTGACGATCGCTATCTCCTGACTCTGGTAATCCTGTTTTATACCGATTAGCTTCCACGCTATCCCTGTGTTTAGTTCCCTAGCCTCCTTGCTAGCGCTTTTGGTTTGTCTTATCTAACTAGCACCAGTGTTTTTGTTCTTAGCGTGTTTTTTAGTTAATAAATCTACATTTCTTACCGTTACGCTGTGTCCGTGCCTGAACTGCATCTTGAAAGAAGCACCTTTAGCCACCATGCTTAGCGAACGTCACAAACTTCTTACAATTGATTTGATTTGATTTGTTTTTTTTATTAAGGATCCCCTATTAGCTGGTTGCCACAACAACCCTCTATTCTTCCTGGGGTTCACAAACTCAATACAATCCCAAGTAAAAGCATATGATTATAACTGCACAATACAGAAAAAAATTAAAACATTAATAAAAAAACAAGCAAACAATTTACAGTGAAAGAATAATAATTACCATATAAATTACAGTTAAAAGAAATGTAAACGATGAAAAATTGACAGCAAAGTCAATTGTATTGTGTGTGCGTGTGTGCGTGTGTGTATCCCATCCATCCATTTTCTACCGCTTGTCCCTTTCGGGGTTGCAGGAGGTGCTGGAGCCTATCCCAGCTGCATTCGGGCGGAATGCAGGGTACATACTGGACAAGTGTGTGTATATACATATATATATATATATATATATATATATATATATATATATGCATACACATACTGAAAATACGCACCGAACACAATGACGTGTCGACCTAGGACCATCGACACATCATATTGTTCGGTCCGCACGTGTAAAGGACCACTGACACGTCATATTGTCCGGTCTAGGTAAAACCGACACGTCATATTGTCCGGTCTAAGAAAGACCGACACGTCATATTGTCTGGTCTAGGAAAAACCGATATGTCATATTGTCCTGTCTAGGAAAAAACGACACGTCACATTTCTGATCTAGGAAAAACTGACAGGTCATATTGTCCGGACTAGGAAAAACTGACACCTTATATTGTCCCGTCCGCACACGTCCAGGACCACCAACATGTCATATTGTCCAGTCTAGGAAAAAACGACACGTCAAATTGTCTGGTCTGCACACATCAAGGACCACCTATACATCGTTTTTGTTTTGTCTAGGAAAAACCGACACGCCATATTGTCTGGTCTCGGAAAAACCGACACGTCATATTGTCCGGTCTCGGAAAAACCGACACGTCATATTGTCTGGTCTCGGAAAAACCGACACGTCATATTGTCCGGTCTTGGAAAAACCGACACGTCATATTGTCCGGTTTAGGAAAAACAGACACATCATATTGTCCGGTCTAGGAAAAACCGACATGTCATATTGTCTGGTCTAGGAAAAACTGACAGGTCATATTGTCCGGTCCACACACGCCCAGAACCATTGACACGTCATGTTGTCTGGTCTAGGAAAAAAAAACACGTCATATTGTCTGGTCTCGGAAAAACCAACACGTCATATTGTCCGGTTTAGGAAAAACCGACACGTAAAATTGTTTGATCCGCACACGTCCAGGACCACCAGGTCATATTGTCCGGTTCACACACGCCTAGGACCATTGACACGTCATGTTGTCTGGTCTAGGGAAAAAAAAACACGTCATATTGGCTGGTTTAGGAAAAACCGACACGTCATATTGTCCGGTCTCGGAAAAACCGACATGTCATATTGTCCGGTTTAGGAAAAACCGACACGTCAAATTGTCCGGTCCGCACACGTCCAGGACCACCTATACATCGTTTTTGTTTTGTCTAGGAAAAACCAACACGTCATATTGTCTGGTGTAGGAAAAACTGACACGTCATTTTGTCCGGTCCACACACGCCCAGGACCATTGACACGTCATGTTGTCTGGTCTAGGAAAAAAAAACACGTCATATTGTCTGGTCTAGGAAAAACGGACATGTCATATTGTCCAGTCTAGGAAAAACTGACACGTCAAATTGCCAGGTCCGCAGAAGACAAGGACCACCGATACATCATATTGTCCCGTCTTGGAAAAAAGGACACGTAATATTGTCCAGTCCGCACATGTCCAGGACCACGATATGCCATATTGTCCGGTCTAGGAAAAACCGACACGTCATATTGTCCGGTTTAGGAAAAACCGACACGTCATATTGTCCGGTCTAGGAAAAAACGACATGTCATATTAATCCGATCTAGGAAAAAACGACACGTCATATTGTCCGGTCTAGGAAAAAACTACAGATAATATTGTCCAGTCTGCACACGTCCAGGACCACCGATACGCCACATTGTCCGGTCTAGGAAAAACCGACATGTAATATTGTCCGGTCTAGGAAAAACCGACACGTCATATTAATCTGATCGAGGAAAAAACGACATAATATTGTCCAGTCCGCACACGTCCAGGACCACCGATACATCATATTGTCTGGTCTAGGAAAAACCGACATGTAATATTGTCCGGTCTAGGAAAAACCGACACGTCATATTAATCTGATCGAGGAAAAAACGACATAATATTGTCCAGTCCGCACACGTCCAGGACCACCGATACATCATATTGTCCGGTCTAGGAAAAACCGACACATCATATTAATCCAATCTAGGAAAAAACAACACGTGCTACATATTGTCCGGTCTAGGAAAAAAACGACATGTAATATTGTCCGATCCGCACACGTCCAGGACCACCGATACATCATATTGTCCGGTCTAGGAAAAACCGACACGTCATATTGTTTGGTCTAGGAAAAACCGATAAGTCATATTGTCCGGTCTAGGAAAAACCGACACGTCATATTGTCCGGTCTAGGAAAAACCGACACGTCATATTGTCTGGTCTAGGAAAAACCGATAAGTCATATTGTCCGGTCTAGGAAAAACCGACACGTCATATTGTCCGGTCTAGGAAAAACCGATACGTCATATTGTCCGGTCCGCACAATTCCGATCCGCACACGTCCGGGACCACCAGCACGTCATATTGTTCGGTCTGCACGTTCAAGGACCACCGACAAGTCATATTGTCTGGTCTATGAAAAGTATTATAAATTATCTTTCATTTACACAGAAATAAATCAACATCCAAGCAGTCGTCATCCTAATGACAGCAGACATTGGGCAGTGAGTGATGTTTTATTATGTGAAGATTATGTAAGATTCTACACCCAAAAAAAACAATCTATTATTATTCTACCGTAAAACTTTGGCACGCTCCACAGCTCACAATATCCTAAATTACCCCAAATTCCCATTTTTCCCATTGAAAATGAATTGGCCAATTTTTCGACCCGGCACAATTCCCACATTTTTTTAACCGATTTTAACCGTTCCACCATCCACACACTCCACTCACTTAGGACAATCAAATTACTATTTTTTAAGTTCAAAACAATTTCTAGGAAAGCCCTATTTTAACCTGTTCCTTGAAAGTTTTCAAATGCCACATTGTCAACTGTTTTTTTTACCATTCCACCTTCAAATCATTCTTCTTAATTGGGACAACAAAGCTACCACTTTATCTTTTCGTATTAATTCCCGGTTTTCTCGAAATTCCAAGAATCCTGAAACACAAGAAATGTCCGATAATGGCTTTTTTGCCGATATCCTATTTTTCGATTTTGTCCAACTCTTAATTGCCGGTACCGATATATAGAGTTGTGAAATTAACACATTATGCCTAATTTTGTTGTGATGCCCCGCTGGATGCATTAAACAATGTAACAAGGTTTTCAAAATAAATCAACTCAAGTTATGGAAAAAAAATGCAAACATGGCACTCCCATATTTATTATTGAAGTCACAAAGTGCATTATTTTTTTCAAACAGTGCTTGAAATTTGGGACATGCTCTCCCTGAGAGAGCATGAGGAGGTTGAGGTGGGTGGGTTTGGGGGGGACAGGTGTGTATATTCTAGGGTCCAGAAGAGTTAATGCTGCAAGGGGTTTGGGGTATTTGGTCTGTTGTGTTTATGTTGTTACAGTGCTGATGTTCTCCTGAAATGTGTTCGTCATTTTTGTTTGGTGTGGGTTCACAGTGTGGCGCATATTTGTAACAGTGTCAAAGTTGTTTACACGTTTACCTTCAGTGTGATCAGCTGTTGATCAAGTATGCATTGCAGTCATGTGTGTGGGAAAAGTCGTAGTTATTACGTGGCTGGGCTGGCGCTCTCTACTACTCCCTACATCCGTGTACGCAGCTGCATTTTTAAAAAGTAATACATTAAATTTTTTTGAAACTGATCCCGATAATTTTGAAACCGATAATTTCCGATATTACATTTTAAAGCATTTATCGGCTGATAATATCGGCAGTCCAATATTATCGGACATCTCTAAGAAATACCCATTTAAATTCAAACTGTTAATATGTCAACATTTTTCAACCATTTAGAATAATTCCAATACCGACCCATTCATTACATCTAGGACAATTGTTGTTTTAACTTCTTTTTATTTTTATTCCCGTTTTACCCCAAATTCCCAAATTTCTAGGAAATTCCCATTCAAATGACTGAACGTATTCACAGTTTTACAATATCCAAAATTCTCAATTTTTTTTTTTACTTGATTCTGACCTGTCAACAATTCACCCACACTGCTCTTCACACATGTCCAACGCAAAACATGTTGTCCTTTTCCCAAAATTCCATGCTTTTTGATAATTTTCTCCCCATTGACAATGAATGGGAAACATACAAGAAACTGCAGATCCCACATTTCTCATCTGATTTGAACAGATCCAACATCCCCACACTCCGCTCACTCTGGACATTCAAGCCAGCATGTTTCGAGGTTCCGAAAATTCCGTGATTATCCGGAAGTACCAGGTTTGTCCTCCCATTGAAAATGAATGGGCAATATTCAAACCTCTCCATATCCCACATTTCTCAAGCGATTCAAACTGTTCCAACATCCACACACTCCACTCACCTTGGACATTCAAGCATTTGAATTCTGCTCACGATCAGCGGTTTGCCGGCTCGTGCACACAAGGCATTCACACGCATTTCATAGCGGAGTGGAAATTTCTAGTTGTTTGTTGTCTCTCATGAAGTCTGCAGTGAGCAGCAATCAGTGATGTTGTCGAAGGAAAAAGCTAACGTGACGCGTTTCTTTAAGTTAATGCATCGCTGTATGCTTGAAATGAGCAAAATAGCGAAGTAAAGTGAATTGTATTTATATAGCGCTTTTCTCTAGTGACTCAAAGTGCTTTACATAGTGAAACACGTGATCTAAGTTACATTTAAACCAGTGTGGGTGGCACTAGTAGCCGGTGGGTCAAGTGTCTTGCCCAAGGACACAATGGCAGCAATGAGGATGGCGGAAGTGGGGATCAAACTTGGAACCTCAAGATGCTGGCACGGCCGCTCTACCAACCGAGCTACATGCTGAAGCACTGCTTGTATCGCACATGGTATCAAACTCAAGTAAACTCTCAGCAGGACTGCTTGTATCGCACACAAGTAAACACTTTGCAGGACTGCTTTTATTGCACATGACATCACACAAGTAAATGCCTTGCAGGACTGCTTGTATCGCACATGATATAAAATGCAAGTAAACACTGCAGGATTGATTGTATCGCACACAAGTCAACACTTTGCAGGACTGCTTGTATTGCACATAATATCACACACGAGCAAACACTCTGCAGGACCACTTTTGTTGCACAAAATGCCTTGCAGAACTGCTTGTATTGCATATGATATAAAATGCAAATAAACACACCGCGGAACTGATTGTATCGCACATGAGAACACACCAGTAAAAATTCTGCAGTGCCGCTTGTATTGCACATGGTATCACACACGAGTAAACGCGTTGCAAGACTGCTTGTATCGCACACAAGTCAACACTTTGCAGGACTGCTTGTATTGCACATAATATCACACACGAGCAAACACTCTGCAGGACCACTTTTGTTGCACATGATATCACACAAGTAAATGCCTTGCAGGACTGCTTGTATTGCATATGACATCACACACAGGTAAACATGTAAACACACTGCAGAACTGCTTGAATAGCACATGATATCACACAAAAAGTAAACACGCTGTTGGATGGCTTGTATCACACATGATATTACGCACAAGTAAACATGCTGCAGGACTGCTTGTATCACTGTATATTTGTTAATCTGATTCTGATTACGTCAGTGCCTCACCAGCTATAAACCTCACCGCACGTCACTGTCTCCTGTGTAGTCTGCGCTGTCAGCTCTAATACAATATCATTATCATAATTGGGGGTGATACTGCACCGCATCGAAATTGGTAGTTTCTAATACTGCACAGGTGTCTAACCCAGATCTTCATTTGAAACTGTCTGTCGCCTAATTAACATGGCACGCCATGTCGTTCAGTGTGGTCTGCCACATCACCTAATGTGGTCCTTTGCGTTAGTTTATGTGGCCCACCATGTCATTAACGAGGTTTGCCACAACATTTAATGTGGCCCGTCACAACCATTCAAAGGGGTCTGCAATGTCATTTAAAGTGGTCCTTCACGTCATTTAATGTGGCCTACCATGTTATTTAATGTGGTCTGCCACATCATTTAATGTGTTCCTTCACATTATTTAAGTTGGCCCTCCATGTCATTCAATGTGGTTTGTCATGTTATTATTGTGATCTGCCAAACCATTTAATTAATGTGGTCTGCCACACCCTTTAAAGGCCTACTGAAATGAGATTTTCTCATTTAAACGGGGATAGCAGGTCCATTCTATGTGTCATACTTGATCATTTTGCGATATTGCCATATTTTTGCTGAAAGGATTTAGTAGAGAACATCCACGATAAAGTTCCCAACTTTTGGTCGCTAATAAAAAAGCCTTGCCTTTACCGGAAGTAGAAGCCGATGTGCGCGTGACGTCACCGGTGTGAGGGCTCCTCAAATCTGCACATTGATTACAATCATAGACACCATCAGCGCGAGCGATTCTGACCGAGAAAGCGTCAATTTCCCCATTAATTGCAGCGAGGATGAAAGTTTTGTGGATGAGGAAAGTAAGAGTGAAGGACTAGAAGAAGAAAAAAAAGAGGAGGGCAGGAGCAATTCAGATGTTATTAGACATCTTATCTGATTGTGTTACTAGTGTTTTAGTGAGATTATAAAGTCATGCCTGAAAGTCGGAGGGGTGTGGTGACCGCCAGTGTCTCTGAGTGAAGCCATGGAGGAGCCAAGAAAGTCACAGTTGCCAATTTGACAGCTGCTGCAGGAAAAACGACACACGCTCCGCTCATGTTTACGGTAAGAGCCAACTTATTACCACAATTTTCTCACCAAAACCTTCCGGTTGACATGTGTTAGAGAAACATGTTCGCTTGACCGCTCTGTTCCATATTAAAGCTTCACAACAAACCAAAAAACACCAGCTGTGTTTATGTTTCTAAAAGGCCTACCGAAATGAGATTTTCTTATTCTAACGGGGATAGCAGGTCCATTCTATGTGTCATAGATGATCATTTCGCGATATTGCCATATTTTTGCTGAAAGGATTTAGTAGAGAAAATTGACGATAAAGTTCGCAACTTTATAAATAAATAATAAAAAACCCTTGCCTTTACCGGAAGTAGCAGACGATGTGTGCGTGACGTCACCTGTGTGAGGGCTCCTCACATCCTCACATTGTTTATAATGTGAGCCTCCGGCAGCAAGAGCTATTCGGACCGAGAAAGCGACAATTTCCCTATTAATTTGAGCGAGGATGAAAGATTCGTGGATGAGGAAATTTAGAGTGAAGGACTAGAAGAAAAAAAAAGAAAGAAAAAAAAAGGCAATTGCAGTGGGAGCAATTCAGATGTTTTTAGACACATTTACTAGGATAATTCTGGGAAATCCCTTATCTTTCTATTGTGTTGCTAGTGTTTTAGTGAGTTAAAAAGTACCCGATAGTCGGAAGGGTGTGTCCACGGGTGTGTTGACGCCAGTCTCTGAAAGAAGTCACAAAGCTGCAGCAGGACTGAAGCTCCTCTGATCTCCGGTAAGAGGCAACTTTTTACCACAATTTTCTCACAGAAACCTGCCGGTTGACAAGTGCCATATTTTTGCTGAAAGGATCTGTGTTGGCCCTGCGATGAGGTGGCGACTTGTCCAGGTTGTACCCCGCCTTCCGCCCGATTGTAGCTGAGATAGGCGCCAGCGCCCCCCGCGACCCCAAAAGGGAATAAGCAGTAGAAAATGGATGGATGGATGGATTGAGTAGATAACATCCACGGTAAAGTTCACAACTTTTGGTCGCTAATAGAAAAGCCTTGCCTTTACCGGAAGTCGCAGACAATGACGTCACCTGTTGAGGGCTCCTCACAACCTCATATTGTTTTTAATGGGAGCCTCCAACAAAAAGAGCTATTCGGACCGAGAAAACGACAATTTCCCCATTAATTTGAGCTAGGATGAAAGATTCGTGTTTGAGGATATTGATAGCGAAGGGCTAGGAAAAAACAAAACAAAACCAAAAAAAAAAAAGGCGATTGCATTGGGACGGATTCAGATGTTTTTAGACACATTTACTAGGATTATTCTGGGAAATCCCTTATCTTTCTATTATGTTGCTAGTGTTTTAGTGAGTTTAATAGTACCTGATAGTCGGAGGGGTTTGTCCACAGGTGTCTTGAGGCCAGTGTCTGAGGGAAGTCGCCGGCAGCTGTCTGAACGGCACAAGCTCAGCTGATCTCCGGTAAGTGGCGACTTTTTACCACAATTTTCTCACCAAAAACTGCTGGTTGACATTTGGTCGGAATCCATGTTCGCTTGACCGCTCTGATCCATAGGAAAGCTTCACCTCCGGGTATTTTAAACAAGGAATCACTGTGTGTTTGTGTGGCTAAAGGCTAAATATTCCCAACTCCATCTTTCTACTTTGACTTCTCCAATATTAATTGAACAAATTGCAAAAGATTCAGCAACACAGATCTCCAGAATACTGTGTAATTATGCGGTTAAAGCAGACGACTTATAGCTGTGTGTGCTCGCAGCGCTAATATTTCCTAACAGTCCGTGATGTCATGCTTACACGTCATCATTCCGCTACGTTTTCAACAAGAAACTCCCGGGAAATTTAAAATTGCAATTTAGTAAACTAAAAAGGCCGTATTGGCATGTGTTGCAACGTTAACATTTCATCATTGATATATAAACTATCAGACTTCTTGGTGGGTAGTAGTGGGTTTCAGTAGGCCTTTAAAAGTGGTCTTTCACGTTATTTAACATTATTTATTCATTCAATGTGGCTTCTCACGTCATTTTGTACATATGTTTAGTTCAATTCATGCTTTTAGTCGTGACTCTTCACATGTATGCTTCTTTTTTTTCCTGCAGCCACTTGCATAGAATGAACTTTGCAGTACAAAGAAAAACGAAAAAGGGAGAGAGAGAAAAGAGAGAGAGGGCGTGCAGGAGAGCGACGGGAAGGGAGGGGAAGGGAGGGGGCGGGGGGTGAAGCGGAACCCGGATGCTGATGTTGAGCGTATGGGATGAATAGAAGGAGCCAGGAGGGACGATAAAGAGGAACATTACGAGTTCTGGATCAAAAGAGCCATTTTTAGAACGCTAAACCACTTTTAAGTCCGCTTATTTGACATTTTTAGAGACGTTTTTTTGGGCGGGAGGGGGCTTATAGTCATATATGAGCACCGCCGGTGAGGAGGAGACACCGGACGACAGAATGGTGCTGCTGCCGCTTCTTGAGTCCAGGACCTGGGTCGACTGCCTCCCCTAATCCGATATTCGTCCACAGAAACCCACGGTGGGTTCGCTCAGTTGTAGCCGGCCTGTCTTGGACGTTTCCTGTCGAGGAGGAGGAGGAGGAGGAGGAGAAAGAGGAGGAGGAGGGTGGTGTTAGCAAAGTGTGTACCGGATATTGGAAAAGCCATTCTGGATGCTGATGCTGCTCCGATTGTAGATTGTATTTTTTATTTTTTTATTTTATTTTATCTGGACGAACTATTACATGAAGACAGAAGATGGGATGTTTTTCTGACATTTAAAAAAAAAAAAAAAAAAAAGGAGGAGGGTGTGGGTGCTGAGGTGTGGGGTCCCTGATATCGACCATGGATCGGCGCATTCTGACTTGGGATATCTGAGACTCTGCACTTGCGAGAAATCGATCCCGTTCGTCTTCCTGCAGCACTTTACGTCAAATGCGTGCACGGAAATAGTAAAACTGAAGCAGCCGGCGTGATTCCGCTTAAAAAAAAAAAAAAAAAAGAAGGAGTGGGGGTGGCCTTCATAATCACGTCATCTTCCTCTGATCTCCACGTTTTGCACGTAAAATCTCACTACAAGCCCACATTGGCTACATCGGACTTTATTCCAGTTTTTTTTTTTTTTTTTTGGGAGGGGGGGTGAGTAGGGGGTGGATGGGTGGTTCTCTCTGCAGGACAAACAAGTGCATATGGGAGGAGCCTGCAGGGCCCGGCGTTAACTCAGCACCTACCTTCCGACCTGGGATGAGCCCTACTGCATTGCGAGCCGAACCGGGCCCACGTCTGTCTTGATTCATCCGTTCCCAATCAGCATTCCGCTGCAATGTCGGGGAAGCTGAGCAGCAAGGAGATGGGCCAGTCCAGCCAGTATGTGGGGCCTTACCGGCTGGAGAAGACCCTTGGGAAGGGACAGACCGGTAAGGAGCTACTTTTTCATCTCCTGTGTAGTCTGCCCTGTCAGCTCTAATACAATATCATAATCATAATGGGGGGGTGATACTGCACCGCATCGGAATTGGGAGTTTCTAATACTGCACAAATGTCTAACTCAAGGCCCGGGGGCCAGATCTGACCCGACACTTGATTTAAAGTGGTCTGTCACCTAATTAACGTGGCACGCCATGTCAGTCATTGTGGGCTGCCACATCACTTAATGTGGTCCTTCACGTTATTTAAGGTGGCCCACCAGGTCATTAATGTGGTCCTTCACGTCATTTTTATGTGGTCCGTCACGACCATTTAAAGGGGTCCGTCATGTCATTTAAAGTGGACCGCCACGACATTGATGTGGTCCGTCACCTCAATAATCTGGCATGTGGTGTGGCACATCATTTAATGTGTACCTTCACATTATTTAAGGTGGCCCGCCATGTCCTTCAACGTGGTGTGTCATGTTATTAATGTGGTCTGCCACATAACTTATGTGGTCCTTCAAATTATTTAGGGTGGCCCGCCATATCATTAACATGTTTTGCAACGTCATTTCATGTGGTCCGTCTCGACCATTTAAAGGGGTCCGTCATGTCCTTTAAAGTGGACGCCACATCATTGATGTGGTCTGTCACCTCAATAAGCTGGCACGCCATGTCATTCAGAGTGGTCTGCCAAATCATTCAATGTGTTCCTTCACATTTTTAAATGTGGCCCACCATATCATTAACGGGGTTTGTCATGTTATTAATGTGGTCTGGCACACCATGTAATGTGATCCTTCACATTATTTAAAGTGTCCCGCCATATCAATGTGGTTTGCAACGTCATTTCATGTGGTCCGTCACGGTCATTTAAAAGGGTCCATCATGTCATTTAAAGTGGACTGCCACATCCTTGATGTGGTCCATCACCTCAATAATCTGGCACGTGGTGTGGCACATCATTTAATGTGTACCTTCACATTATTTACAGTGGCTCGCCATAGTATTCAGTATGATTTGTCGTGTTAATAATGTAGTCTTCCACATCACTTAATGTGGTTTTTCACATTATTTAGGGTGGCCCACTATGTCATTATAGTGGTTTGCCCGTCATGCCCTTTAAAGTGGACAGCCACGTCAATGATGTGGTCCGTCACCTCAATAAGCTGGCACGCCATGTCATTTAATGTGGTCTGCCAAATCATCTTATGTGTTCCTTAACACTATTTAATGTGGCCCGCCATGTCATTCAATGTGGTTTTGTCATGTTATTAATGTGGTCTGCCACACCACGTAATGTGATGCTTCACATTATTTAATGTGGCCCGCCATATCATTAACATGGTTTGCAACGTCATTTCATGTGGTCCGTCACGACCATTTAAAGGGGTCCGTTATGTCCTTTAAAGTGGACCGCCACATCATTGATGTGGTCCGTCACCTCAATAAGATGGCACGCCATGTCATTCAGTGTGGTCTGACAAATCATTTAATGTGTTCCTTCACATTATTAAATGTGGCCCGCCATATCATTAACGTGGTTTGTCATGTTATTAATGTGGTCTGGCACACCATGTAATGTGATCCTTCACATTATTTAAAGTGGCCCGCCATATCATTAATGTGGTTTGCAACGTCATTCCCGTCACAACCATTTAAAGGGGTCTGTCATGTCATTTAAAGTGGACCGCCACGTCATTGATGTGGTCCGAAACCTCAATTAGCTGGCAGCCATGAAATTCTAAGTTATTATTATTTGCACAAAAAAAAGGTTTATGAGTTTGAACATCAAATATCTTGTCTTTGTAGTGCATTCAATAGAATTTGGGTTGAAAAGGATTTGCAAATCATTGTATTCCGTTGATATTTACATCTAACACAATTTCCCAACTCATATGAAAACGGGTTTGTACATAAATAAGACCTAGTATGTAGCATATGCTTAAAAAATAAATACGCAATGTAGTAAAGCGGCTATATTTGCCACACGGCGAGAGACGATTGTCAATAATTCAAAGTTACAAGCGGATTTGCATCAAATATTCTGGAAATGGCCGAAATGAGACAAGGAACGAACGACTCGTTACATTTTGAGGTTGAGCCGGGTCATTTCTACCACGTTATATTCCATTTACATCACAAGGACAAACATCTGTGCGTGTAAGCTTGCAGCCTCGCCTCCGCCCACAGAGACAAAGACAGAAGATGACTGACAAGAGGCTTCACTCTGTATAGCTCAAACAGTTATAGGCAGATCTTAATGAAACTTTCAGGAAATGTCAGAACATGGATAAGGAACAAGTGATTACATTTTGGGGGCGATTCGGATCACCGTCTGTATTCAGGACCTTTTTTACTTTTGAGAGGTAGGACCTGGGGGAGGTCTTGTTGTCTGTGTTTGTTGCTAAACTTTATCCTCACAATGTGTAATTTATAGTGGATTATTCCTGTGACTACTGCATTTTACTCCCTTTTAAGTCTCCTGTTTATTTCTTGGATAACCAGAACATCCTCTACTTGTCTTTCAGGACTGGTAAAGTTGGGTGTCCACTGTATAACAGGGCAGAAAGTGGCCATAAAGATTGTCAACAGAGAAAAACTGTCAGAATCAGTTCTCATGAAGGTAAGCCACATTTGTCTGGAACTTTTGAGTACTCACTACTAAAACCTGACCAATTATAACCAGAATATGTTATATAAGTCGGTGTGTATTAAATGGATTTAGTAGGATCATTTTGTTAAGCCAGTGTTTCTCATATAATCATTATACCTTTAAGGATTTGGCAGATTTGAAAGATTTTTTTCTTTTTCTAGATTTATCATTTTCGCTTTTACTCAGTAACAAATGGGGAAAATCAGACTCACCCGGTAGGCACATATCATACTTTGACTTTGCATTTTAACACATCTGTTAAAGTAGCTATTGTGATATATCAGACATATGATGTTCACATTCTCTTTCAAATCGTCGCACACCTACATTCAAACATCATGAATGTTTTTGAATCTCATAAAACGCACGGCCGCTGAAATTAATGACTGGCACGCTTTAATCAATACATTCATGTTGTTGTTTGCTGTTGGTTTAAGAGATAATGTCGCTCATTTCTTATGACACAAACCAAAAAGCTCAGGTTTACTCGCCTACGCTCGAACACCGGGCCTAAACTACTGCAGGTGTTGTAAAACATGTGCAAAATTAATAGCACACACAAAGCTGAACCCCATACGTTTGTTAAATAAGCAAAGTAACGACCACAATCTATTTAGCGTGTCCGTCTTCATATACAGTACAGGCCAAAACTTTGGACACGCCTTCTCATTCAATGCGTTTTCTTTATTTTCATGACTATTTATATTGTAGATTGTCACTGTAGGCATCAAAACTATGAATGAACACATGTGGAGTTATGTTCTTAACAAAAAAAAAATTGAAATAACTGAAAACATGTTTTATATTCTAGTTTCTTCAAAAGAGCCACCATTTGCTTTGATTACTGTTTTGCACACTCTTGGCATTCTTTTGATGAGCTACAAGAGATAGTCACCTGAAAGGGTTTTCACTTCACAGGTGTCATAGTTTTGATGCATTCAGTGACTGACAATCTACAATGTCATGAAAATTAAAAAAAAAACAAATTGAAATGAGAAGGTGTGTTCATACTTTTGGCCTGTAATGTATATGCAGAATATATGCGGATTATTAGAATGCCCACAACTGGGAGTGGGAGATGCAAATACAATTAAGCAGCCGCAAACAGTTTCAGGTTTGATAAATCACATTGCAGCAGCTGTTTTTGCAATGTGGAAACTAGCACATTTACGCACAAATACAATGATAGACGATGGAGAGGGAGTCGTCAGTTTGTGTCAACTTATTTGGACTGTTAGAAATACAAATATTTGATACCATGTTATAGCTGCTGGAAGACTTAAAGGATAACTGCACTTTTTTTAAAAATGTATCCATCATTCACAATCATTATGAGACACAAGAAGACAAAAGTATATATTTTTTGGCTTTCTAACAAGTAAAAAATCAGCTCGTTCTCGATGGCTAGCAATTCAGCTAATACTGTAGGAGCGATCAATTCTACCTCTAAATCACTTTAAAATGCATTGAAAAAACGTCAACAATACTTTATTTACGTTCCGTAACCTGCATAATAACCTAGCTGTAGTGACATCTTTATATAGCACTTTTTATAGCGTACTAACATATCGGCGTACTTCAGTATTAGCTATAAAAGCTAACTATGGCAAGAGACAAGCTGGCTTCTACAACAACACAAAACATGTCTGAGTTTGTAATGCACAACACTGCGATTAGACACCAATCTGTACTGACTGAAAAACATGAACAAACATATTACAGTATCTGTAAAGTATTATTTAATGTTTTGTTTGTACACAGCCAGCCAGCTAGTTGTACTAACACACATGACGTGCTGCGTGTAATCAATATTAAAGTGACTCATGGGACAGTTGTCTGTCTGGTCCAGATGGCCGGGGACGTTTCCTGTTGATTTTGGCTAGGCACTCCATTTATGTTGAAAGAGCTTGGCTCCAAGTTCCCCATTTATGTTGTCAAAATCGCTTTCACCTCAGTCTTCCGGCTTCTGTCTGCTCCAACGTCTCACTCTTCCTTCGTGCCAGTTTCTATAAGTAGTAGTAAATTCAGCTTCAAAAGTATAAGGTTGCGAATCCTCATTTGTCCAAAAATAGTCGTCTTCATAGTCTGTAACCAAGTCTGCCATGATTAGAACACACACTCGTGTTTGATTCCGGAAGTAGGAACACACATGTTGCCAGGAGTCAGTCGTGCGCTGCTATGGAAACAGAAATCAATGCGCGGTAAAGATTGAACATATTATATATTGCTATGAATGTGTCTGTTACTACATTATATATAGACTTGCAGTGTGTATACTGTATAAAACATTGATGGAGGGTTTTGAAGTTAATTCAAAGGACCTTAAAGGCTACAACAGATGACTGAAAATCGTTAAAGATGTGTGTTCTTATATCTCATAATGATTGTGAACGCTAGTTTTACCAAAAAAAGTGCAGTCCCTCTATGACTTAAGTGCTGATGTAGAGCTAGCAGACAACAGTTATACTATAGCCCAGAAAAGGTGGGGCAGAGTATAGTTGTCTGCTGCATGTTCCACATCATAGTAAAACATGGATTGTATGGATCATGCTGCCATGGATGTGCAGGACAAGAGTGTTTCCAAGGTGACCAGTCCAGTAGTACATGCAGAATCCTCATTTAAATAAGGCGATTTGCGCACACAGGCTTAGTAGATCATTTGCAACACGGCCACTAATAGTACGTGTAATTTTATAGTTTGCACATGCTATTTAGCGCCTGTTATTTGGATTCTTAGTAGATCAGGCCCACTGATTTTTGCTCCATGCTGCAACCCAACACCACAGATATACTGTAGTCCTGTGGGAAACACTGTAAGCATCTCAAGGTTTGGCAACTGGACTGGACTTGGGATCTACCGGAAATGTCAAATGTCACTGTGTGAGTTGTTTTATATTTCTGTGAGGAAACGTAAGTCTCAGTAATTTCCATTTGTGATTTCGGCGGGACTATGCTACCTCTCACAAGTCCACTGCATGTTCGGTCCCCATTCTGTGGGTTTCTGTTGCTTTGGAAAGCTGGCCACTGCCTAGTCTTTGTGTGTCTAATAGCTGCTATTTCGCTGCAAGGACAACTAGCTAGTAATAAGATAACCTCAAGCATGATCAGCTTTAGTTACTTTTTGTGCGCATCCTTAAGTGGTTTCGCCTTACAGTATGTATGAAAGCGCCAGTGCTGCACAGAAGCCGGAAAATATGTGTTTCTCTTTGCCAATTAGATAACTCCTTCAATATGTGAAGTTGCTTTATTCACCTTTTGTTAGTGAAAATAGACAGATACAATACAGCCTTCATAATTCAGCATCCGATCTTATCACAGTAAATCTTCCTATGGACTATAATATAGAAGTAAAACTCAAATATTTAACATAATCATTTTATTGATGTGAGTCAACACATTGTCCCAATTGCTTGTGGTTACCAAGATAATTGTGGATTACCTGCAGTTAAGCATGATAGTGTCTTGGGCTCTATGGGTCTTGGGCGGCATGAGTGCTACCAGTGCTGGGAAGCTGCGGTTCATGTAGGGAAACACGGATTCCAACATGAGCTGTTCCTTTGGGATACTGGGTCGTGTTGTGTAGTTTTTTATCAACATGATCAACAAACGAGCGCCTTGTTGAGTTAGATGAAGGTGACGGAGTGGTCAAGTATGTCTTTCCCAGACTGGAAGAAGACTCCATTAGTAATCAGGGAAGCGTTTGTAAAACGGGTTGAAATGGTAAATGATGACTGTGGTACTGTAGATAGATACTTGCCTATGCCGCATCACAAATCGAATTATTTTGTCAGTACACTTCAAAGAATATATTGTGCACTTTTAAGGCGTGAGTGCGCAGATTTTGACATGTCCATCAATCAATCAATCAAAGTGTATTTATATAGCCCTTAATCACAAGTGTCTCAAAGGGCTGCACAAGCCACAACGACATACTCGGCTCAGATCCTGAATTAGGGCAAGAAAAAACACAACCCAGTGGGATACAATGAGAAGCCTTGGAGCGAACCGCAGATGTGGGGATTAGTTGATAGCTATAATTAACCAAACAAAATAGGAAAAAAGAAAAGTGGAGGAGTTCAAGTACCTCGGAGTCTTGTTCACGAGTGAGGGAAGAGTGGATCGTGAGATTGACAGGCAGATCGGTGAGGGGTCTTCAGTAATGCGGACGCTGTATTAATCCGTTGTGGTGAAAAAGGAGCTGAAACGGAAGGCAAAGCTCTCAATTTACCGGTCGATCTACGTTCCCATCCTCACTTATGGTCATGAGCTTTGGGTCATGACCGAAAGGATAAGATCACGGGTACAAGCGGCCGAGAGGAGTTTCCTCCGCCGGGTGGCGGGGCTCTCCCTTAGAGATAGGGTGAGAAGCTCTGTCATCCGGGAGGAGCTCAAAGTAAAGCCGCTGCTCCTCCACATAAAGAGGAGCCAGATGAGGTGGTTCGGGCATCTGGTCAGGATGCCACCCAAACGCCTCCCTAGGGAGGTGTTTCGGGCACGTCCGACTGGTAGGAGGCCATGGGGAAGACCCAGGACATTTTGGGAAGACTATCCCTCCCGGCTGGCCTAGGAACGCTTCGGGATACCTCGGGAGGAGCTGGACGAAGTGGTTGGGGAGAGGGAAGTCTGGGCTTCCCTCCTTAGGCGGCTGCCCCCGCGACCTGACCTCGGATAAGCGGAAGAAGATGGATGGATGGATGGATGGATAATCAAACAAAATAAAAGATTATTACTTAATTAAACTATAGCTTTCAATAATAGAACAAAAAGATCAATCGATTACTCGATTATTAAAATAATCGATAACTGCAGCCGTAATACCATGAATACTGAGTACTTTGTTCCTTTCAGTGTAGTGTTGTCCCAAAGACACTTTGCGGAAATGACAATCACAATATTTACCCATTTTTTCTCCTATTTCCTTTGTAATCGTTAAGAGCAGGGGTCTCAAACTCAATTTACCTGGGGGCCACTGGACGCAAAGTCTGGGTGTGGGTGGGCCACAAGAAAATAATTTCTTAATAAAAAAAAAATGTTGCATACTCCTCAGCATGTCTAGTTGTTTATTGACGTTTCAAATTGTATCCCTTGTGCACCGCAACTTTTTCTGTGCAAATAAGACACGTCGGGGTTCCCCTGTGCTCAACAAAGAAATATTGCAAGTCCCATTTTTCCTGGAATTGTCTTTGCACATCACTAACCCTTCTCTTCACTGCAGGCTTTGAAAAAGACATGTTTGGGGTTGTGGAATATATTTGTATTTAGCCGACGCACGGAGAATAATGTTATTTCCGCAATGTGTGTCGTTCCACTTTTCCTCCCTACAGCAAGACGGCGGTCGGTGGATAATAGCCGGCGGGAAAGTACCGGGATAGCGAGCGAAAAAAAGTGACAGCTCCCGGAGTGTTATCCGGCGTCATATAGAAATATATGTAGTGTTCATCATGTGAGTCAATGCAAATTAAACAATAAAAAAAACAATAAAAAAAACAACAAAAAAAAACGGTTTGAATTGGTCCAGGTTATCGGGGACTGTTATTACTGACGGACAGGTGTCGGAGTGTGACTTTAGCCAGGCACGTAAGAAAACTCTCGTCTCCATGGCAACGACTCTGTTGCTTTCACTCATTTGCCGCTTTTCCTCTAACGCAGGGGTAGGCAACCCAGAACGTTGAAAAAACCATTTTGGACCCAAATAACACAACGCCATCAAGCGGCATTCATATAAAACTTGCGGGCCGAACTAACATTAAACTTTTATGATAAGGTGGGGGCAGCAAAATAACGTTCCGCGGGCCGCGTGTCTGAGACCCCTGGTTAAGAGCAACCATTCTAGTTAGTTACTTGAGGGCGGTTAGTGTCCAGCATCGCACACGCGCCATTTTGAGTGCACCATCTGGCTACCGGAAGTGCACTGTATGTTGTCATACACTACTGTAAGTGTTGCTGTTTTTTTAGCCATCTAGAAGTGCAGGAATTGAAACAGTCATAAAGTCTGAATATTATGTCAAGTCCCTGTATAGCAGGGGTCGGCAACCCAAAATGTTGAAAGAGCCGTATTGGACCAAAAATACAAACACAAATCTGTCTGGAGCCGCAAAAAATTAAAAGCCATATTACATACAGATAGTGTGTCATGTGCTATAAATTGATTTAAGAGGACTTAAAGGAAACTAAATGAGCTCAAATATAGCTACAAATGAGGCATAATGATGCAATATGTACATACATATAGCATCGATTAGCTTGCAGTCATGCCATGACCAAATATGTCAGATTAGCACTCCCCACATGTGAATAACATCAACAAAAACTCACTTCTGTGCATTCACGCACAACTTTAGAAGTTTGGTGGACAAAATGAGATGGAAAAAGAAGTGGCATAAAACACGTCCGAGAAAGTCGGAGAAGGTTGTGCATGTAAACAAACTACGGTGAGTTCAAGGACCCTCAAAATTAGTTGAACAAAACGGCGCTTGCCAAATACTCGAATCATAAGCAGTGTGCTTTATAACAATTAGGGATGTTTGTGTCATATTTGTCCTGCAGAAACCATATTAAAACCAAAAATGTATTTTTTTCCCCTCATTTTTTTCCATTTTTCATACGTTTTTGAAAAAGCTCCAGATAGCCACTAGGGCGGCGCTAAAGATGCGGCTCTAGAGACGCGGGTTACCGACCCCCGCTGTATAGGTACACAGATAAATGAACAACATCATTTTTGATGTATGTTCCACAAAGCCATTTAAGTGCAACTGGAATGTTCGGTGTCGACAATATCGGCCTGTTACTTAAGTTTGAGGGTTAGCACACAACTCTAATACCATGCCACCACAAACCATCTGCAACACACCCAGTATAGCGTGGGTGTTCATTAGTGTCTAATTTTCTCATTCTTGAGGTGACTCCATCATTATTATGTGTGCTTTACTAATGCTCCTTGTCAGCCCTTGTTTTCAGCCTTTTAAATGAAAGACATGTCGTGGTCTACCATCTCTGCTGTCTTTGTACTTACATCCCTCTGCCCACCACATTTCTTTTCTCATATTTTAACCTCCCTTTTTATCTAAACTTTCTTCCACCCTGCTTGCCCGTCTGTCGCTGCAGGTGGAAAGAGAAATAGCGATTCTCAAACTAATCGAGCACCCTCACGTTCTGAAGCTGCATGATGTCTATGAAAATAACAAGTATCTGTGAGTATCTCTCTGTCTTCCTGTCGACTTCACTTCACTGACTCTGCGATCGTCAATATGGAAAATGATTATTTCAGGACAGGGGTTTGCATTTGTAACGCAAACATCTGCAATGTTGTGATGCTATGTCTTCATCCATGCCCCTCATATCATTTAATTTGCTCTGGACCTGCCAGGTACCTGGTGTTGGAGCATGTGTCTGGTGGGGAGCTCTTTGACTATCTGGTGAAAAAGGGAAGGTTGACCCCCAAAGAGGCCAGGAAGTTCTTCCGGCAGATCATCTCCGCTCTGGACTTCTGCCATAGTTACTCCATATGGTCAGTACTTTTTATAATTCTTTAATTTCACCTTTCAAAGTCAAAACCCCTAAAAAGAAAACATGTTGAACCCTCATCTCTGGCTTCTCCGGCAAATATCGGAACCACTGAACTTACCATACTAACAGAAGATAGACAGCCAGGCAATTTTCTACATATTAGACAAGTTCAGTTGTTTGGTTTCAGTTAAATCCTAAGTATTACTATATGAAACGTGGGTATTAATTTGTATACGTACAATATTATTAGTGTGATGCTGCTTATGAGTCAACTAAGCTAAAACTCTTTCTCTTTCTGTTTATTTCGAACATGTATACAAGGGCAGCATGTGACATCACTTTTTGCTTTCTCAAAAAAACATGTCCGAAAAGGAGTAGGAAGAAGCAAGGCTTATTAAATCCTCCCCTTTTCCACTTCATAACACTTTCCAATACACGTATTCATTTATTGTTCTCAATTTGTAACACCGTTTAAATCAATGCGTTCTAAGAACCACGATTCACATATGGGATTAATAACTCATTTTTATAAAGATATAGACGTTTATCAAATTTCTTTTTCCTTGTACTTTCTAAACACTTTAATTTTGAGCAGTCTCTTAAACTGATTCATATTAGTACATTGATTTATTTACTTAACCCATTCCATAATTTAATTCCACATACTGAGATACTAAAGTTTTTAAGTGTTGTACGTGCATACAAATGTTTTGAGTTGCATTTTTATTTAAGGTTATATTGCTCCTCTTTTGTTGAGCATTATTGTTGCACATATTTGGGTAGCAGGTTGTAGTTTGCCATGTACATAATTGTAGCTATTTGGAAAAGCACCAAGTCCGTGAATTTTCAATTTTTGTATTCTATAAAGTGTTTGTATGTTCTCTATATACAACATTATGTCTTATTCTAACTGATCTTTTTTTATGTAACATAGTTTTAGTGCATGAAGTGTACTTTTGTTGTTATTTCCCAATATTTCTGCACAATAACTCAGATATGGTCACACTAGCCAGCAATAAAGAATATGAAGTGAATTTTTTTGTCCAGTACAAATTTTGCTGTATTCATCAATGAAATATTTCTTGCTACCTTATGTTGTATGTTTGTATTTGAAATGTCAATTTAATTTCCTCATTTATTATTACTCCCAAAAATGTGATTTGTTTTAATCTTTCAATTTCTATTCCATCTAAACTTTGAATCAGTTTGATAATTTTAGTTTGTATTAGTTACTATGTAAATTGAAAATATTTTGTTGAGATTGTAATCATAATAACAATAATTTTATGGATATATTTTTAGATCCGTGCCTTTTTTTTCAGGCTTGAGCACTTGCCCCAAAAATGTCTGTGCAAAAATAGCTTCCGGTCCGTGGGGCAACACTTTGAAACCATCGGCACAACACATCATGTAGCCTGTAATGACATTTATTTATTTCGACTTATTTCCCAGAATATGCCCCTTATTTTTAGGACGGGTACAGTATGTTGTCAATCTCATATTTGTTAGAATTTCTTTCAACAATTTATTTCCCAGATTTAATGGTATTTTGGAGTATCAAACCTACTTAAAGGTGCAGTTTTCAGTGGGCTGCAAACCGTAATTTCGGGTGTTCAAAGTCGAGGTATCAATGTAGTTTTTTTGCATGTGTTCAGTCATAGAGACTTGAAGCCTGAGAATCTTCTCCTGGATGAGAAGAATAACATCAGGATAGCAGATTTTGGCATGGCCTCACTCCAAGTTGGGGATAGTCTACTGGAAACTAGTTGTGGGTAAGTGCTTAGCTTGATTATTAATCCATGAAATGTTAAGAGTTGATCCCCTAGTCGCCCAATCGGGGTTTGCCATGACCTCCCCCAGCTATCTCTGGCTTTACTTTGCAAAATATATACTTTTTTTTTAATGGTAACCTTAATAAAAAGGGGTTTGATGGCGCTAGCTGCAGGGGCACAAGATTCAAGTCAGTTCATTCAACATTTTCCAGCAGGATGATGATTTGACAAGAGGTGATTTTGTGTAACTGCATGATTTGTAAGTACAATACTGTATGTTTCTTCATGTGGAAAAACTATATTTAAAATGTGAAAATTAATTGTGATAGGAATATTATTATTAATATATTTCAATTTGGCCCATGGGACGTCATGAGTTTTAATAAGGGATCTTTCACACAGGAAAGTTGCATTCAAGTTACAATTTTAATGCTGCTATTATGTCTCCATCTTGTGGTGAACATGAGTTATTGAGATCAATGACCGTTAATAATGTTCTGAATGCAAACAAAGCAAACAACCTTCCCTAGTCATGGTGCAAAAAAAAAAATCCAACGAACATAAAATGTCATCAGACACGGTCATACATACTGCAGTGTTTCCCACAGGTCAGGTATCTATTTGGGGTGGTGTGGTCGGGCGGTGGTGGCGGCGGGGATGACCAAGAAGAACGCGGAGTTGGAATATAATTACAAGACTTTATGTACATATGTATATAATATTTACATATTCATGTAATATGTAACTACAAGCTCCATTCACAGACAGAGTCCCATTGCTTTTATGAGCGGTCGAGCGAGTCAAAAGCCGGACAAAAAAAAAAAAAAAGTTTAGTTTTTTCTTAGTTTTTTTTATTTGTGGCGGCCGTAATTCTTTCGTGGCGGGCCGCCACAAATAAATGAATGTGTGGGAAACCCTGTACTGTAACTCCACCTCCTGACTGAACTTTGAATACATTATAAAAAACAATGCACAATTAAAAAAAAAAACTAAATTACATCCCTTTTTATCTATTACAAAGCATGATGGGAAAATGCAAAACGCTGTCCACACTTACTCATGTTTGTCACATTTTAGCTGCTTGCTTGATATTTATGATTGATTACAAATCTTTAAGAAGGTTGTCGCGGAAGTAAACAAGTTAGAAGTAAAACTTTCACATACTCCATCCATCCATCCATCCATTTCCTACCGCTTGTCCCTTTTGGGGTCGCGGGGCGTCGCTGGAGCCTATCTCAGCTGAATTCAGGCGGAAGGCGGCATACACCCTGGACAAATCGGCAACTTTCACATACTCTTAAAATCCAATTATATTAATTATTTTAATATGATGTGTACATAATATGTATAGGTCGGATACAGTGTGTGTGTGTGTATATATATATATATATATATATATATATATATATATATATATATATATATATATATATATATATATATATATATATATATATATATATATATATATATATATATATATATATATATATATATGTATGTATATATATATGTATATATATATGTATATATATAATTTATTTTTTATTTTTATTTTTTTCTAATCAGCCCGATTTAAGCTTAAGGTTTATGTGTTAAATAAACACACAGTTTCATTATCAGTTGTAAACTGTAAGTAGGTTAAGTATGATTGTTGAATATGATTAAAATCAAGTGTAAGATTACTAATTCAGTGTTATTTGAGTGGGCCCCTGTTCCTTCTGTAGTGGGAAAGTTGGGCCCCGAGGTCAAAAAGGCTAAGAACCCCTGATCATACCCTTCACCATGACCCTCCTCCTTGCAACCCACCACCACAAATAGATTTCAGTCCAGTGGGAAACACTGAAGTGGAATGATGTCACATCAAGTCATCATTTATTGAGTCGGTGTGGGTGACATCTTTCTTTATTAACACACAGAATTATTACCTTCAAAGTGAGGAAGTCAATTTATATTTTATGAGCGACACATTTTTAAAACAATGTCTCTTTTGAATTTTAGATCCCCACATTATGCTTGCCCTGAAGTAATAAGGGTAAGTGTGTGTGTCTGTGTGTGAGTGTATGAGAGTGTCTATGTCTAAAAGAGGATGCTGTGTTTTAGGGAGAGAAGTACGATGGCCGCAGGGCAGATGTCTGGAGTTGTGGAGTCATCCTCTTTGCTCTTCTTGTGGTAAGTTCCTACTCTATTTTTTTAATTTCTCGCTATTTGTTCTTTTTTTTTTATATATTTCAGCTGTCATTTCACTCTTTTTCCTTGCCATTTCCAATGCCAGTGTTGTATAGTGCACTCATATTTCAGGATTAGGGTTGTACGGTATAACACACTAGTAAAATCAAGGTACATTTTAAGCTAAAATTCTGCTGCAAGTTCTTTTGTCGGAAAATCTCAATCTTTTTATTATTTTTTTATTTTTTTTTTACAGGGGGTGTAAGGCTGGGCGATATGATCTTTTTTTTTTAATATCTCGATATTTTTAGGCCATTTCGCAATTCACAATATATATTTCGATATTTTGCCTTGGCCTTGAATGAACACTTGATACATACAACCAGAGCAGTATGATGATTCTATGTGTCTGCATTAAAACATTCTTGTTCATACTGCATTAATATATGCTCATTTTAAACCTTCATGCAGAGAAGGAAATCACAACTCAGTCAATTGACCAAAACGGTATTTATTAAACAGTTATTAAGCAATGGCATAAACGTTCATGTCGTTTCCAAAACAGAAAGTGCAAGATTGTCAGAGACATTTTAAGTGTCAAATGAAAATGAGCTACATAGTAGGAAATCAAAAAGTGTTTGGCCTTCGCTATGTGGTAGGTTACTACGGACGTTATTAAATTATGTCGTTGACTATTTTTTTCATACGGTGTTGATCTGGAAATGTTTGCCTCTGCATTTTGATAGTGTAGGCGTGTGGCACCAAACTGAGATGTTGACATGCGGAGTAATCTCTCTTCATTCTCTAGCGGGTGACTTTTCAAATGACGCTACATATTAGCAGTAATGCTACTTTTTATAGCAACGCTTTTCTCGCACGCTTGACTTATTACGGTTGTCTGTTTGACATATTCCCACTTGAAGCCAAACCCCCGCCAGAAGATGGACCCCCTCTGTTTTTCTTGGGATATACTTCTTCCTTCATTTGCACCTTCTTTCTCTTGTATTATCACTTGCACGGCTCTGCTAGCATCACAGCTAACGTTATCCATGCCGCTACCTCTCTGCTCCGTGAGGCCGTATACGTATGTGACGTATGACGTGACGGTAGATAGATAGATAGTACTTTATTGATTCCATCAGGAGAGTTCCTTCAGGAAAATAAAAAAAAGAAGAAGAAAAAAAAGTTGTGACGTGTGTAAGAATGTGCGCTTGCTGTCTGTGAGAAGGAGAGACAGGAAAGAGCAAGAAGAGCCTGCAGTGTAATGCCTGCAGCTAAAAACAACTGCGTGAGAACGTATACTCGAATATCACGATATAGTAATTTTCTATATCACACATACACAAACCCGCGATATATTATGTATATCGATATATTGCCCTGCCCCAAGGGGGTGTAAAACAAATTTTAGCTCAGGGGCCTTGTGGCGGAAAATCTATTCCCAAGTGGGCCGGAATGGTCATGTCATGGCATGATAACTTAAAAATAAAGACAACTCAAGGTTGGTTTTTCCTTTTACTTTGGCCAAAAATAGAACAAACACATTCTGTAAGCGTACAACGTCCTCTGGACAAAACACTTCAAATTTGTTGAAAATTCTGAGGAAATTGGTGCAGCTTCAAAAACACAATGAGCTTAGACTTTGTCTCAGTGTATCTGCAAAGCCAGGATTAAACTTTAACTCAGTCTTTTGGGGATTGAAGAAAAAACACAACATGTGAAGTGAATTATATTTATATAGCGCTTTTCTCGAGTGACTCAAAGCGCTTTACATAGTAAAACCCAATAACTTAGTTACATTTTTAAACCAGTGTGTGTGGCACTGGGAGCAGGTGGGTAAATTGTCTTGCCCAAGGACACAACGGCAGTGACTAGGATGGCGGAAGCAGGGATTCAACCTGCAATCCTAAAGTTGCTGGCACGGCCACTCTACCACCCGAGCTGTACCGCCCTGTAAATTCTTCTAGGTATCAAATACCTCCTTTGTCAATTGTCATGTCCACGTATCGGAGGTAAAAAAAAATATTCAAAAGGGTTAAATTCACTTTTTTCCTGTCTGACAGAGACATTTTAGGGCAACAAGGGTGCCAAATGACGATGTGTTCAAAACAGAATACCTAAAACGGCAGGTTTTAAGTTTCATGTGGGTCATGGAAGAGGAGCCACAGTCACCCTTTAGTGTGTACCTCTTGCTTGGACCCGGTATAAACAGTTTGCTTGCCTAACAGTATTGCTATTGTGACATCCAGTTGACATATTTAGAACAGCAGTTTCTTTCATTAAAACAAATAAAGCAGCTCATTCTTGTACTTGGAAAACTCATCTCACGGGTCGGATAAAACCTGATCAGGCCCGCGGGCCGTAGGTTTGACACCCCTGGGCTAACTCGTTGCGGTTGAATTTGAGAGCCCCTGCTCCACGGTGAAGTTGTGACTTTTTGAGGCTCTATTGAAAAGGGATAATCTTGGTCGCCATGCTTCGCCCACACCTTATAATTAAAACCCAAACGCTTCGAAATGTAGCATCCTCCATATGTCCAATCTGTGCGGGTAAATTTTGAAAGCAGTCAGGTGAAATATCTAGGAGGAGCTGGTTCCAGAACAACACCTGGAAATGGCAAAAATATGCAGAAAATACTCATTTTGAAAGTTTTGCAGTTAAAAATGTACGTATCGTATTATGCACCGGCAGAAAATGCATAATAAAGAAGGAAAAAAACATATATATGTCGCACTGGAGTATAAGTCGCATTTTGGGGGGAAATTTATTTGTTGAAATCCAACACCAAGAATAGAAATTTGAAAGGCAATTTAAAATAAATAAAGAATAGTGAACAACAGGCTGAATAAGTGTATGTTATATGACTCATAAATAACCAACTGAGAATGTGCCTGGTATGTTAACGTAACAAATTATGGTAAGTGTCATTCAAATAACTATACAATATAGAACATGCTATACGTTTACCAAACAATCTGTCACTCCTAATCGATAAATCCAATGAAATCTTCTTCCTCGATGTCGCTTCTAAACAACTCTGCCAACTCCAAATATATGCGCCGCTTCCTCTTGTCGTTTTCTGCTGCATATTTTGTACGACGTCCAGCTTGTAATCTGCAGTACATGATTTCCTTTTCGGTCCAATTTTTGTTCAGCCCTTCTCAGTTTTTATACAAACTCCGTTTCCATATGAGTTGGGAAATTGTGTTAGATGTAAATATAAACAGAATACAATGATTTGCAAATCCTTTTCAACCTATATTCAGTTGAATGCACTACAAAGACAACATATTTGATGGTCAAACTCACAAACTTAATTTTTTTGTGTAAATAATCATTAACTTAGAATTTCATGGCTGCAACATGTGCCAAAGTAGTTGGGGAAAGGGCATGTTCACCACTGTGTTACATCACCTTTTCTTTTAACAACACTCAATAAACGTTTGGGAACTGAGGAAACTAATTGTTGAAGCATTGAAAGTGGAATTCTTTCCCATTCTTGTTTTATGTAGAGCTTCAGTCGTTCAACAGTCTGGGGTCTCAGCTGTCGTATTTTACGCTTCAAAATGCGCCACACATTTTCAATGGGAGACAGTTCTTTACTGCAGGCGGGCCAGGAAAGCACCCGCACTCTTTTTTTACGAAACCACGCTGTTGTAACACGTGCTCAATGTGGCTTGGCATTTTCTTGCTGAAATAAGCAGGGGCGTCCATGAAAAAGACATTGCTTAAATGGCAGCATATGTTGTTCCAAAACCTGTATGTACCTTTCAGCATTAATGGTGCCTTCACAAATGTGTAAGTTACTCATGCCTTGGGCACTAATGCACCCCCATACCATCACAGATGCTGGCTTTTAAACTTTGCGTCGATAACAGTCTGGATGGTTCGCTTCCCCTTTGGTCAGGATGACACGATGTGGAATATTTCCAAAAACTATTTGAAATGTGGACTCTTTAGACCACAGAACACTTTTCCACTTTGCATCAGTCCATCTTAGATGATCTCGGGCCCAGAGAAGCCGGCAGCGTTTCTGGATGTTGATAAATGGCTTTCGCTTTGCATAGTAGAGCTTTAACTTGCACTTACAGGTGTAGGGACCAACTGTATTTAGTGACAGTGGTTTTCTTAAATGTTCCTTGGCCCATGTGGTGATATCCTTTAGAGACTGATGTCTGTTTTTGATACAGTGCCATCTTGGTCATTCAATGTTGGTTTCCGGCTATGCCGCTTACGTTGAGTGATTTCTCCAGATTCTCTGAACCTTTTGATGATATTATGGACCGTAGATGTTGAAATCCCTAAATTTCTTGCAATTGCACTTTGAGAAACGTTGTTCTTAAACTGTTTGACTAATTGCTCACGCAGTTGTGGACAAAGGGGTGTACCTCGCCCCATCCTCTCGTGAAAGAATGAGAATTTTTTGGGAAGCTGTTTTTATACCCAATCATGGCACCCACCTGTTCCCAATTAGCCTGCACACCTGTGGGATGTTACAAATAAGTGTTTGATGAGCATTCCTCAACGTTATCAGTATTTATTGCCACTTTCCTTAACTTTTTTGTCACTTGTTGCTGGCATCAAATTCTACAGTTAATGATTATTTGCAACAAATTTTTTTTTATCAGTTTGAACATCAAATATATTGTCTTTGTAGTGCATTCAATTGAATATGGGTTGAAAATGATTTGCAAATCATTGTATTCCGATTATATTTACATCTAACACAATTCCCCAACTCAAATGGACACGAGGTTTGTAAGTTACCGCCAACAATGAAATGATCCATTTTGATAGCTACGGCAGTAGCATATAGCAGTTAGCATTCAATGACCCATAATGCACTTCTGCCATGACCCTCCTCCGCCGATTTCTTATTGGTTGACGTGTATATGACGATTGCTGACAATTGTTGGTCTCTTCCGCGAATGAGATAAATAATATTATTTGATTTTGTGTAAACTGCAGTACATGATTTCCTTCGCGGTGCGATTTTTGTTCAGCCTTTCTCAGTTTTTATAAGTTACCGCCAACGATGAAATGATCCATTTTAATAGCTACGGCAGTGGCATATAGCAGTTAACATCCCATGACTCACAATGCACTTCTACCATGACCCTCCCCCGCCAAATTCTTATTGGTTGACGTGTGTGTGACGATTGCTGACATTTTCTTTGTCTCTTCCGTGAATGAGATAAATGTTATTTGATATTTTACGGTAATGTGTTAATAATTTCACACATAAGTCGCTCCGGAGTATATGTCACACCCCTGGCCAAACTATGAAAAAAACTGCGATTTATAGTCCGAAAAATACAGTAATTAATACAGAGTTGTAAACTAACTGGATTAGGCACATGACTGTGTGACATCTTACTACCTTATATTTATATATGGTGATATGAGGCTACATTCCTCACTCTTGGTTATGGTAAAAAACGCTGTTTGGCCCGCAGACCATTAACACATTTTCCACTTTGGCCTTGGAGAAAAAAGGTTCTCGAGTATTTATAAGTAATGAGACGGTACAGGATAGCGTTCCCAAATGGGAAACTTTTTCGGACTTCTTTGCGTGCATATTAAAGAATTTTACATAGCATTTTTAATGATAACGTTAGTAAGTGATCTACTAAAAGTTAAGTTAAAGTACCAATGATAGTCACACACACAGGAGGTGTGGTGAAATTTGACCCACCCCCTTGTCAACCCTATGGGAGGTGAGAGGAGCAGTGGGCAGCAGCGCTGGCCACGGCCGGGAACCATTTTTAGTGACTTAAACCCCAATTCCAACCCTTGATGCTGAGTGCCAAGCAGGGAGGTAACGGGTCCCATTTTTATAGTCTTTAGTATGACTCGGCTGGGGTTTCAACTCCCAACCTACTGATCTCAGGGCGGATACTCTAACTACTAAGCCACTGAGTAGGTGGTAAAAAAAAGTAAAAAAAACAAACAAACATGTGTGGTACATTACATGAGACATGTAAATGTCAAAAAGACATCTAATTACAGTGTAGAAAACACCCAAATGCAGGAAATATAGTTTTGATTTTCAAAACGTTCTTTTGGGCTTTGCATGGCAGCACTTTGTGCTGACTTTCTTCTTTTTTACGTCAAGAGTTTCCCTTTTTTCTTTCCTCAAAGGGTGCTCATGTGTATGTAGGTTAGCACTGCAAAGCAAAATTTGTTCTTAATTGTCCCCCTTTCCCAAACGAATATTTCTTAATACTTGCCACCTTTTAAGCAGTCCGACACCTTTCCAAGACTTCCTACAACTGCTCTTTAGATGTGTCTATAACTGAATATTATTACAGTATACAGTACGGTTTCGTGACCATAAACCAGTGGTGCTCATTACATCGATCGCAAGATGGTGGAGGGTGTGTGAGTCGATCTCCAGCCATTCAATAAAAAAATCGACCTAAAAATTAGCGATCATCAATATTCACCCAGACGTCACTTTCGTCACTTGATTGACATTCAGCACCCGAGGGTCTCGTTAGAGGACGCTTGCTGCCGCCAGTTCATTATTAAGAAAAAATGACCGACAGGAAGGCGAGAAACATTTTTTATCAGTGGCCTAGTGGTTAGAGCAGGGGTCGGGAACCTTTTTGGCTGAGAGAGCCATGAAAGCCAAAGATTTTAAAATGTATTTCCGTGAGAGCCATATAATATTTTTTAACACTGAATACAATTAAATGCATGCATTTTTAATTAATAACAACATTTTTAGAGTACTATAAGTCTTGAATTATTTTTAATAACATATTTATTCTGAAACTAACCAATAATAAATAAAATACTTCTTACCAATAATGCGACTTCTTGAACAAGTGCGGTAGAAAATGGATGGATGGATTAAAATGCATGAAAATGTTTTATATTTTGAACTTTGTTTTTAACACTGTGATTACCAGCGGAATTATTCATTACTTATTGTGTTAAGCAATGTCAGCTAAGATTTATCTGAGAGCCAGATGCAGTCATCAAAAGAGCCACATCTGGCTCTAGAGCCATAGGTTCCCTACCCCTGGGTTAGAGTGTCCGCCCTGAGATCGGTAGGTTGGGAGTTCAAACCCCGGCCGAGTCATACCAAAGACTACAAAAAGGGGACCCGTTACCTCCCTGCTTGGCACTCAGCATCAAGGGTTGGAATTGGGGGTTAAATCACCACAAATGATTCCCGGGCGCGTCACCACTGCTGCCCACTGCTCCCCTCACCTCCCAGGGGGTGAACAAGGGGATGGGTCGAATGCAGAGGAAAAATTTTGCCACACCTAGTGTGTGTGTGATAATCATTGGTACATTAACTTTTTTTATTTCAACAGACTCTCGCGCCGTACCTGCTGTCAAAACTCTAAAGATCGACTGCACAGTTCCTATCTTTACAATAAAAGCGCTGCTTCATCCTGCCTCGGCTAACAAAATAAGAGTCTCAGAAAGCTGGCGCGCACAAGCTAGCAAGCTACGGAGTTTGCCACCAATGTATTTCTTGTAAAGTGTATAAAAAGAAGTATGGAAGCTGGACAAATAAAATACCAAAAAAGCAATCACGTTCATGTGGTATTAGACAGAAAGGAGGACTTTTTTTCTCCTCCATTTGAAAATGTAGACGTTATCACCACTACTGTCTGATTCTAATCAATGCAAGTCATTAGAATCAGGTAATACACCAACTTATATTCGTGTCTTCATGAAAGAAAGGAATCTAGATGTGTTAGACATGCTTGTGTTATCATTAAACACTATTAACTTGTTAACAAAAACATCTCTTCCATGATTAAATAAATACAAATTATATACATGAATGAGGTAGATCCCCTCTACTTGGTCAATTGAAAAGTAGCTCGCCTGCAGAAAAAGTGGTGTCTCCCCTGCCATACAGTATAGTATGCCCCATATCGTGATAAGCGTCAATGCCTCCCTAACCCTTTCAACAACAGACTCATTTATTACACTTCCTTGTTGTTCCTCTCTTCCCAGGGCGCTTTGCCGTTTGACCATGACAACCTACGGCAGCTTCTAGAAAAAGTTAAAAGCGGAGTGTTCCACATGCCCCACTTTATACCCCCTGACTGTCAAGCATTGCTCAAAGGAATGATAGAAGTCAACCCTGACAAGAGACTCACGGTAAGCACAGACAGGCTTTATGTTTATGTCAACCAACTCATCAAGTTCTGATTCACCATGTGCCCGCTTAAAAGGGTCATGTTATGATTTTTTTCCACATATAAAGCAATTCCTTGTGGCCTACATAACACGAATTGGTGGTTCTTTGGTAAAAATGTTGCATTGGTTAGGCTTCCAAGCGCTTCCATAGCGAAGCTACTGATACAAGATAGAACTATACGGTGCTTTGTTTTAGAAATAGCAACAGCAAAGGATGCATTTGCATGTACGAGCCAGTCTGTCCCACAACAAGAGGGTAGCAAAAAAGGAGGAGCTTATTTACTGCATTGTTGGACTACAATGGCAAACACGCGAAATGCACGACCATATATGGATAATCCGCAGACGTCACCAATAAGGCACATTACAAACGGCCCGTTTCCTGAAAGATTGTTTTATAAATATCTCGCCAGTGCCTTCACGGTTTGATTTAAAATGTTAAAAAGATGGGGATTCATTTGGCATGGTTTACCAGACACATAAAACGGGACGAATCCGGGGGGTGCATCATCCACGTTAGCCGGCAGATGTGTGTTAAATATCTTAAAATGTGTTTTGGTGCAATTCCAACTTTGAGCACAGATTTAGTTGCTACATAGCATGGCGCTTTCCATCATTTTCAGCAGACTGGATTGCAAAATGATGAACCCCCTCCCTCTTCCTCTCACGTGAGATGCACACAGGTATGGGACCATGTGAATCCCTTCCCTACAACATGCAGATCCCAAATACACAACAGAAGGTACCAATAAGTAAGAAAAGGTGGTTTTGCAAAGTAGGTCCTTTTTAGGTCCATGTCAACATACATGCTCGACCGCTTTTGTCGACATAAGCGGTCATTTCTACGAAAAATGGGTCAGTTTACTTTTTGACAATTTTTGTAATAATAACCTTAGTTACATAGCATTAACACTTGCACACAGTTCAGTGCGCTGCAAAGGAAGCCTTCAAAATAAAAGCATGGCAGTATAAACATGGACAACAAATGACTAAAAAGCAACAAAAAAACTGCATTATGAAACAGAATGACTCAAAGTAACACCTATGTACTCGGAAATAATGCTGTGTTGTATTATTATGATCGCTCCTCCTTATAGGCAAAACAAGCACTTTTTGTAGGGCCTTGTTTCGCGTGAAGAAATGCATGTAAAATGCAGATGAATAACAGGGCATCTTATATGAAATGTATCGCAAATGTGTTTCTCATTGATAAGAATATAATAGCATTGTTATAGGGATTATTTTCTCCCATGGCGCACAGTGTTGGTGCTGAGCTGGTACAGTAGGTTAGGGACTGATATGGCTCCAATCCTGGGTGGGTCTCACGTGAGAGGAAGAGGAGGTGTTAATCATTTTGCAATACCGTCTGCTAAAAATGATGGGAAGCACCACTTCACATAGCAACTGATGGTCAAAGTCGGAATTGCCACAAAACACATTTTAAGTTGTTCGACCCTCTAAAGTTGATAGCACACGCCCCAGATTTGTCACGTTTCATGTGTCAGGTGAACCTCGACGAATAGGGCCATATGAAACTCCTTCCTACTGTAATTTGGCATACAGTGTTCGAATAAGCTGTGATGAGGTGGCGACTTGTCCAGGGTGTACACCGCCTACCGCCCGAATGCAGCTGAGATAGGCTCCAGCGACCCCAAAAGGGACAAGCGGTAGAAAATGGATCGATGTTCGAATAAGGAACATGTGCAGCGTTATTTTCATTATGTAAATGTGTTATTTTGCACTAAAAATATACATTGAACAAAACATTAGTGGTCTAAATATATATATATATATGTATATTTGTATTTATTTATTTTTAAATCTGTTTGGTCCAACCACTTATGCAAACGTATTCTTGATGTAGATCATGGGTGTCAAACTCTGGCCTGCGGGCCAAATTTGGCCCGCCGTGTAATTTCACCTGGCCCTTGAGGCAGTGTCAAATTAACATTAGAGCTGGCCCAATGGTATTATACAGCGGCAGTGCCGCTGTAACACCGCATTCATCGCTAATACTCATACTTCCCAACCCGCCCAATTTTCCCGGGAGACTCACGTTTTTTCAGTGCCCCTCTCGAAAATCTCCCGGGCAACCATTCTCCCAAATTTCTCCCGATTTCCACCCAGACAACAATATTGGGGGCGTGCCTTAAAGGCACTGCCTTTAGCGTCCTCTACAACCTGTCATCACGTCCGCTTTTCCTCCTAACAAACAGCGTGCCAACCGAGTCACGTAATATATGCGGCTTTTCACACACAAGTGAATGCAAGGCATACTTGGTCAACACCCATACAGGTCACACTGAGGGTGGCCGTATAAACAACTTTAACACTGTTACAAATATGCGCCACACTGTGAACCCACACCAAACAAGAAGGACAACCACATTTCGGAAGAACATCCGCACCGTAACACAACATAAACACAACAGAACAAATACCCAGCACCCCTCGCAGCACTAACTCTTCCGGTACACTACAAAATACACCACCCGCTACCAACAAAACAACAATTTTATTTTCAAATGTATTAGCCTGTGGAAAAAGTTAATGTTGATATTTACCTCAGAAGGCTGCAAATAGAAAAGAGGCATTCATTTTTTTTTTTCTTTAATATGCCATTGATATTTTTTCGTTTGTTTTTTGAAAGTTGATTTTGCACTATTAAGTTATATACGCGTTGCTTGTTCCATAATCAGTGTTAAAGCAAATCAGTGTAGCAAACTGAGCAATAATTAACGTTTTATTCATGCACTTTCTTTTGCTACTTCAAGGCTTGAATGTTTGATTCATTAATTATTATTTTATTTTCAAATTTATTATTAGCCTGTTGAAAAAGTTTATTTTGATCTTTACGTCAGAGGGCCGCAAATAGAAAAGAGGCATTCAATTTTTACTATAATTTTATTTGATATGCCATTGATATTTTTCAATTATTATTGTTATTATTTTAAACTCGATTTTGCATGTCACTATACAGTTGTATAAGCCTTACTTGTTCAATGCAAAACTTGTTTGGGTCCCTTTTAAAAGGTTAATTTGTTCAACCTTGGCCCGAGGCTTCGTTCAGTTTCAAATTTTGGCCCACTCTCTATTTGAGTTTGACACCCCTGATGTAGATGATCATAACTAGCACTCAATGTATTGTTTTTGAATCGAGAAATGTTTTGTATGGGGAGTGGATGCTGAATCGAATCGTTTCCCTATGAATCAAAGCGAATCGAATCGTGTGGTGCCCAAAGATTCATGGCCCTACAAAACATGCATCAAATTCAATTCAAGTTTGGTTAAAAATTTATAAAAATCATTTGATGTAAAATAAAAACATGTGGGGTAAAAAATTGCAATCGTTGGGAGGGGCCTTAAAATATAATTTTGCTTAGGGCCCCTGTGTTTCATGAAGTGATTGCAGAGGTAAAAATGCTAAAGCTGTCAGGACAGGAAGGGACAGAGGGGAAAGAGGTAGTCTCAACCGTCTCAATGTGAGCGTGCTCTTATTCTTCACCTATAAAATCCGCTTGCATTAGGGGCCAAATGGGACACTGACCCACCACATTCGGAAGATAGAGCTGGGCTGAAAAAAGTAAACCACTCAAATGTAAATCAACCAAAATGTAATCGGTTCTTGCTTGGCACATTTAACTCAAAAGTCAAAATGTTTGTAATTACAGTGTATTCGGAAAGTACTCGGGGTGATTCACTTTTTCCACGTTTTGTGATGGTACAGCCTCGTTCCAAAATGGAATGAAGCCGTTTTTGCCCTCACAATTCTACACACAACACCCCCTAATCCTACATCATTGTAACTGAGCTACTGTGTTGAAAAAATTCCCCTTGTGGATCATTAAAGTTTGTCTAAGTCTAATGACAACGTGAATTTTTTTTTTTTTAATATTTTGCAAATTTATTTAAAAAAAAACAAAAAAAACACATCTACCTAAGGGTGTCAAACTCATTTCAGCTCAGGTGCCGCATGTAGAAAAATCTGTGCACACGCTGGCCAGACTATTCAAATCATGGCATTAAAACAAAAAAAATAAAGACAACTTGAGATTGTTTTCTTTGTCTTATTTTGGCCAAAAATAAAACCAACACATTCTGAAAATATTACAATGAAGATATTGAAAAAATACTGGCAGCGGTAAAGTTTAGATCCATGAATGAACAAAGAAAGTGAATGAATGTTTATAACTGAGTAAATGTACATATGCTTAAAAATGTGTTTTCTTTTGTATAATTTTTCAATGAATTAAGTAACGTTTATGACAACCTTTTTCCAAAACACAATATAGAATGTGAGATATAACAGGATAATGCATAAATCTATCATTTGTTTTCAAAACGCTTACAAAAAAGTGTGACCCCAAAAATTTACAATGGGACCCCATTGTTATGACTTAATGGGGTCTCTAGGACCCCATTTTGAAAATTCCTTGTGCCAACACTGATAGAGTGGCTGTGGCCTGTGGGCCAGTTCTAATACTAATCAAATATCATCCCGGGGGTCGTAGATATTTCATTCACGGGCTAGATCAGACAAATAGGACATAAATATTCACAGCCTTTGCTCAATACTTTGTTGATGCATCTCTGGCAGAAATTACAGACTCAAGTCTTTTTGAATACAAAGCCTATCTTGGGGCAGTTTCGCCCATTCCTCTTTGCAGCACCTCTCAAGCTCCATCAGGCTGGAGGGTAAGCGTTGGTTTTCATCCAGGATGTCTGTACAGGTGCATCAACAAAGAATTGAGCAAAGGCTGTGTGTTTTTCTTATTTCTAATACATTTGCAAAATTGTAAACAAAACAAAAAATTGAAAAAAAACATTTTCACATTGTCATTATGGGGTATTGTGTGTAGAATTTTGAGGACAAAAATTGAAAAAATAAAGCTGGATTAAAAAAAAATGCCTTTACATGCAATAGCAGGGGTTAAAATACTTCATTTTACCTCAGGTTAAAGCTATATTACATGCATACTGGACTGTTTTACGGAAAGTGTCCATAAAGGCCCTGCATAATGACATGTTCTTGTATGAGCATTAAAAGTAGGACTGTAAATTGACTGTATAATAGCTCCCCTTTAAATGCGCCCCTACGCGAGTAAAAATAAAAATGATTACATTGCTACGAGACAGAAGGAGCAATAGCACACAAGATGTTTAATAGAGCCACAGATAAAGAGAACGTCTCATCAGTTAGTCATTCAGTTAGCACGGATCACAGATTTAATCAAAGCTGTGCATTCGTCTGATGAACTTGTGATTAATGGAGTCTGAAATGAGGTCAGACACACTGTTGTTGGACGGCCAGCCAGCTTCCTCCATGGAAACAACCATAGAGACATTCAGTACAGTTAGAAAAAAACTTGTAAATGGGCTTTTGCTTTCACAAGGTACTCACAAAGACTCATTGACTAATTATTGACACAGCATCAGAAGCAACTGGCGGTTTAGTATCTTGCCTGGTATACCTCGTCATGAGGACTGAGAATCAAACCCACAACCCTCAGATTGTGCTGAAGTTGCCGACATACGTGTTTACAAGGGAAAGAGATGAATACAGTGAAAGCTTGATGAAATGCATCAAACTTTTAAGATATGATAGGAATCCTTTATGTGTGAAAGCACCACAAATGATTAACAAGCGATAGGTGCATTGATCGACAAAGTAATAACACAGTACACAGCGCAGAGCAGGAACAGTTGTACAAAATAAAAGCAGAGGCCTGGAACTGATGGAAAATATCACAAAAAGCTTGAAACTAAATTAATTCAGCAGCTTTGTTAGATAAGAGTGTAAAATTGAATATGAAAAACAAATAATTAAATAGAATTCGTTGGTCGGGCCCGCCTTTGGCTGCTGCCCCCGCGACCCAAGCCCTGGTCTAAGTCAGACCGACATAGAAGTTTTTGTTTCATGTCTCTACAACATTTCTAACGAAAGTTACAAGTAGTTTTGTCTGTGTTTTTTCCTAGGGGGCGCTAGAGGGCAATTTTGATTAATGTTCCAATACTTTTGCCTAGTGTTGGTCCAAAGTGTCCCAATACTTTTGTCTAGTGTACCTACCTTCTCTGCATTGTTTAACTTCCTGTTGATTTTTGCTGAAGGATGTCAATTATTAAAATGTAGGTCTAAGTGAGACCTACATAGAGGTTTTTGTTTTATGTCTGTCCAACATTCCTACTGGAAGTTACAAGCAGTTTTGTCTGTTTTCTCTTCCTAGGAGCAGTTTTTTCTGTGTTTTATTCAAAAATTGCGCTAGAGCGCATTTTTTAATTTTGGGGTTTGTTTTTTTTCATTAGATCGTAATTTTTGCCAGTCCTGATGTGTGTGCCAAGTTTGGTGAGTTTTGAAGCATTTCAAGGGGGTCAAATTACAGCGCAAAGAGGCAAAAATTGCATTTTTTTAGGCAAATTTTGCTTTGAAGGGGTTTTTGCAACATTTTTGTTGATTTTTGCCCTAGTAGGTACAATTATGAAATCTAGGTCTAAGTCAGCCCTACATAGAGGTTTTTGTTCCATGTTTCTACGACATTCCTAACGGAAGTTACAAGCAGTCTTTTTTTTTTTTCTAGGGGGCGCTAGAGCGCAATTTTTATTTTTGGGGTTTGGTTGTTTAATAAGTTGGGAAGGTTTGCCAGACCGATGTGTGTATAACATTTGGTGAGTTTTGAAGCATGTTAAGGGGGTCAAATTACAGCGCATAGGTGCAGAATAATAATAATAATAATAAAACCTTACAGTTTCAATAGAGTCCTTTGGCTCCAAAGGAGTCCTTTTGCAATGGGCCTGGCGGACCCTAAATATGCACATTTGGAGGAAAACAATGTCAACACACTGCCATATTGTAGTTTGACGTAGCTTTATGATTGCCCATTGCCGTTATGTCTGTGGTAGGGATGAAACAATAAATGGTATTAATGAAAACTGTAATGTAAAACAGCCGAGGTGTGAAGACTGGTCGGCACAATGCTGCCGGGAATGTCCCTTCGTGGATGCGTAGACATGAATACAGCAAGAGGTAAGATATAATAAATGTATTCTAAATAACAAAAAGGAGCTCTGAACAGAAACACTGGAGCTTAAGAAAAGGCAAACCAAAAACGCTAGTATGAGAACTAGGAAGTAAAAGTAAACAACTAAGCTGGCACGAAAGCACACAAAAACAGAAAAAACAATTCCTCAGCATGTGAGCTGGAATAAACAAATGGCTAGCGTAAAAGCTAGCGGGAATATACATACGAATTGCGTGAAAGCAAACGATCAAAACCAGACGTACAGTTGCGCGAGAGCAAACTATGAACCCAGAAAGAATGAACAAAGGGGGCAGGCTTATATAAGGCAGTAATCAAACTAGAAACAGGTGTGCGTCAAACGAGGAGCAGGTGAACTAATAAGCTACTATGGTAACAAAGCAAACAGGAAATAAGGAGTCAGGTGGAGAGATATACAAAATGGAAAAGAAAACAACGAACTGTGAAGATCCGAGCAGCGGATCGCAACACGAGGGTCAGTATTCCCGTTTTTAATCGAAATGATGGAAAAACCGTGATTGATAACTGTACTTTGATAAGCTCACGGACTGACTGGCACCAGCGCGGGAGCATCAATGCTAACATGAAAACAAGAGGCATTAACGCCTCTCCCCATTAGGAAATGAGGTAACCCAAGCTAAACTTACTGTATTTTTCGAACTGTAAGGCTCACTTAAAATCCTTCCATTTTCTCAAAAATTGACAGTACGCCCTATAATCTGGTGCGCCTAATGTACGGAATAATTCTGGTTGTGCTTACCGACCTCAAAGCAATTTTATTTGGTACAAGGTGTAATGATATGGGTGACCAGTAGATGGTAGTCACACATAAGAGATACGTGTAGACTGCAATATGACGCCAGTAAACAACACCAACACTTTAAATGTTCCATTGAAAATAAAGAAGATTGCACACGGCACTCAAAATCTGTCAAAATGTTTTAGTATGACTTTGAAGTCGCACTGCTTGATGGATTGTTGGCCCATTGCAGCTACTGTAGTCAGAGATAAAACTATTACTACGGTGTGTGTATAAGGACCGCAAAATGGCACCCATTAGCAGACATACTATCTGGCGTTTTGTTTCACAATATCATGCAAAACCAACTTTTCTTACCTTCGGTTACCTGCTGATGTGTATTTGAGATCGGCATAAGTCCTGAAACTTCGTGCACGTCCACCATGTTAGTCCGTGTCGATGTCGTAGTCTATAAGCTTCTTCTTTTTGCACTATCTTCTTGTTATGGGACATTCACCCTCTGCTGTTGCCATTTTTAATATAAAGTAGCGTAAAGTTCTAACTTATATCTCTCTATGGAAGCGCTAAAAACTTTGACTATTTGATAAAGCTAAAAGGCCAGTACCGCAGGACCTCAGGATCCGCGAGGGTTGATACGGTAAAAGCAGGTCATATAGATAAGAAGGTGCACGGCCATTTAGACATTTAAAAACCATTAACAGAACTTTAAAATCTACCAGGGAGCCAATGCAGCAACTTTAAAACTGGTGTAATATACTCCCACTTTGTGGTCTTTGTCAGCACGCGTGCAACTGACTTTTGTAATAATTGTAAGGTTCGAATATTGTTTGTGGGAAGACCAATAAATATAAATAAATACATCTTTAAGTGCTACAACTAATATTTAAAACAATAACTACTTACCCATTAAAACAGATCAAATACTACATCTGAAATACAATTGGTGAAGTATTAGAAACACAAAACATGCAAAATACTGTATTTTTTAATCTATTTTAGTTTAAAAAAAATTTTTTTTTAAGATTTCAGTGTGTATAAGTAACGTTTGAGCAAATTAGGTCATTAGTTCAAGTGAATGCGTGGGTTCCCTCCGGGTACTCCGGCTTCCTCCCACTTGTCTATCTGTGCTGGCCCTGCGATGAGGTGGCGACTTGTCCAGGGTGTACCCCGCCTTACGCCCAATTGTAGCTGAGATAGGCGCCAGCGCCCCCCGCGACCCCAAAAGGGAATAAGCGGTAGGAAATGGATGGATGGATGGAGTTCAAACCCCGGCCGAGTCAAACTATAAAAATGGAACCCATTACCTCCCTGCTTGGCACTCAGCATCAAGGGTTGGAATGGCGGGTTGAATCACCAAAATGATTCCCGAGCGCGGCCACCGCTGCTGCTCACTGCTCCCCTCACCTCCTAGGGGGGTGGAACAAGGGGATGGGTCAAATGCAGAGGGTAATTTCACCACATCTAGTGTGTGTGTGACTATCAGTGGTACATTCAACAATACAAACATTAAAAATAACCATGGTAATTTTACACACACCATGTAGGGTTGTGAGGTGGAGCAATCGCATTACAGTGACGTATGCAAACATTATTAATCCCAAATTACTGACGTGCACAAGTACCGCATGTATCCTGTGAATACTTGACGACTAGTAAAGGGTTTACCCCACCTGGGATAGGCTCCAGCTCACCTGTGACCCTAATTTTAATTTTCCTGAAGGAACTCTACTGAAAGAATCAATAAAGTATTATCTATCTATCTATCTATCTATCTATCTATCTATCTATCTATCTATCTATCTATCTATCTAATCAGGACAAGGTTGTTTGACTGTGTTTTTATTTCATTGCAGTTAGAAGCAATACAGATCCACGCCTGGTACCAGTAAGTATAATATTTATGTATTTGTTGTTCATTATTCAGTATTTCCAGCAGTTTCAGCCAACTATTAAATTAATTTATGAGAAACTATCCACACATGAGACGTGAAATGTTTCGATTTTGTGTGAATATCAAAATGGTTTTCCGTCCTCAATCAGAAGCGGCCGAAATGAGCCATGCCCTGAGCAGCCACTGCCCCGCCGTGTGTGCGTCACCAGGGTGCTGTCGTTGACCGACCTGGACCCCGACGTCCTGGAAAGCATGTATTCTTTAGGGTGCTTCCGGGATCGGGTCAAACTCACACGGGACCTTACAAGTGAGGAGTGAGTAAAAAAAAAAAAAGTCATCAAATATCTACTCTTTGAATTGCATGTGCCTTGCTGGTAAAAACAAAAAAACAAGTCATTCTATCATTTAGGAAAGACAAAACCGGTGCTTCTTAGATAATAAATAAGGATTAATGTTCCTGATCAAATGTTCCGTGATAGACTTTCAATCATCTAATGGTCACATACAATAATGGAGGCTTTATATATGAGATTATTTTTCTTTTTATGAATTCTGTAAACTTAATATGTGTGGTCTGACAAGAAAAAGACAAATCAACAAATGTTTTATATTAAAGTATTAAGTGGTCACTTTGTTCTAATATTTTACGTTTTTAGATGTAAGATTTTTTTTTTTTACTGAATTCCCCTTTCCTTTAGCAAAAAATACAAGCAATACAATTATTGTTGGGTTTTAATTCCATTAGATATTGCATAGTATGCAATCGAAATAAAGCCAACACTATTTCTTGTAGTCTGTAGATTTGTTTTACCTATACATGATCTTTCTATATCTTTTTTTGCATGTTGTAATATTTTACATCTAATATTTCTATGTAAGATATTTGTTGTTGTATTTTCCTTACATCAAAAAATTTTACCAATAAACTTCCTGTCCAATTTATTTCCATTAAATATAATGTTCAGTATTTGTATGTATTGTACAATGTATTATACAATATGTTTTTTATATTAAAATGTTTGATTTCAATGTTATTTTATTGTTTTATTTTATTGTTTATTGGTTTAATTTGATTAAAAATATTATTTTATATAAACTCTTTTACAACTAAATTTGATGTTTTGTCTTGTTAAATCCCCAAAATGCAAAATATCTTTAGTAAAGCTGGATGAAAAAAAGTTGTCATTTTAAATGTAGTTACTTTAACCCTAATTACCTTTTTATGTTTAACTCTGGTACATATACAATATTATTTATGTCTATTGTTTATTTGTGTGTACGTATAATGTATTTTATGTGTATATTTGTATATATATATATATATATACTGTGTGTATATATATATATAAATATATGTATATACTGAACATGCACATATAAACAGTATATATGTAGGTATATGTGTGTGTATGTATATATATATGTGTATATATATATATATATATATATATATATATATATTAGCTGTTTTATACTTATGTAATATGTTTTATAACTTAATTTGACTTTTATCAAAAAAATAACTTACAAAAGTATTGTTAAAGACTATAAATGTTAAATATTTTTAGCAGAGATGGTTAAAAAAAAGTTGGTATTTCCAATGTATTAACATAATCTCTATAGTTACTTAATTATATAAGTAACAGATGCCGGACAGTGTGACTGTGAGATAGTTTGTTGTGTGAACCTCTTTTAAACCTCCTTTTTTGCGTTGCCGGCAGAGAGAACCAGGAAAAAATGATTTACTACCTCCTGTTGGACAGAAAAGAGCGTTACCCCACCTATGAGGATGAGGATCTGCCCCCCAGAAATGACGCTGGTAGGACAGACTCCTTGCAGCTGTTCCATTATCCACCTATTGGACACGATGTTTTTAATATTGACTTGCACCTCTGCCTTTCAAAGACCCTCCCAGGAAGCGTGTGGACTCCCCTATGTTGAGCCGTCATGGACGCTGTAGACCTGAGAGGAAGAGTCTGGAGGTCTTGAGTGTCACTGATCAAGGCTCTCCCACCCCCCCTCGCAGGAACCTGGACACTAATGCACACAGTCAAAGGTAGAATTTTCTACAAGATAATAAGAATAATTTATTTACACAATATGATTTAAAATACATATATATGCACTTTCCAAAAGGTCTCGTTCGGTGAGTGGAGCGTCCACAGGTCTGTCCTCAAGTCCTCTCAGCAGTCCCAGGGTAAGAACCTCATTCTCTTTTCTGTTGTCTTCAGCGGTATTGTCATTTATGTAAACAAAGAGTAAAAATAGAACTTCTTGTGGTATGCGCACAAGAAGTTTCTTGATCATGTCACTGTTTCAATAAACTTGTGATGTGTTATGGTAAAATAACAATTCTATGATTATCCCTTGTGTGACTGATTTGCTTAGAAACTGTATTAACATTTTGAACCAATATATTTTGTGGTCATTACCAAGATTTATTTTACATATTCCAAAAAATGCAACCTCGTGTACAGTATTAGTTTTAAGCAAAAAAATATTTACATGTGTTCTGCACAGCAATTTAATTATTTTAATGGGATAATCAGACATTTTTCTTTTTACATTATTAGTGCAGCACTAAAATTGCACCAATATATTTGATTGATTACTTTTCTAATATTTCTAGTATTCATATACTGGTGTTGTTATATTTTTTTGTTTATTATAAAAGTACACCTTGCACACAGCCCCATGTACAATACAGTATATTAATTATGGACAACATTTTTTTTTGGGACCCGTTTACTGTATAATATTTAACTATTCTAATGGGATAATAAGACATTTGAATTATTATTACTGTATTAGTAAAATTGCACTGGTGTATTACAATTATTTATTTAATATTTAAAATTGTTTCCATTTGTATTATGTCCCATTGTTTTATAATTTCATTTTTTTATATAGTTTATATTTTCTGTAATTGTAATAATAACCTTGCATACGACCTCATGTACAGTACATTGATTATGGGCATCATTTTTTTTTTTATTATTATTTATATTCAATCATTTTTAACGCAGCAATAAGACTTTTTTTATCATTAGTGCAGTTGTGGACTTGCAATAAAATATTACAATTACTACTTTGTTTAAAGTTTAGAATTATTTGTATTGTGTTATGTGCTCCAATCATTTTACAATGTATTTTTTTAAATATAATACATATTTTTGTAGTTGTATAATAAGAAACCTTACACATGACTTAATGTACAGTATATTGTTTATGGGAAACATTTTTTTTTCACAACTGTTCTTTATAATTTATTATTTTAAATGGGGTAAATAGATATTTTTCTGTTTTTTATTAATATTACTGCAGTAGTAGAGTTGCACCAATATATTACAGTTATTACTTTTTGAATATTTTAAATGCTGTAGTATTTTTATTATTTGTTGTCATCTTTTTTATACTTTTAATGTTATAATGATAGGAAATCCTCTATTGCGTGAATAATCAGTAAGATTAGTGGTCACTTTTGCAATGTCCCTGCCAAAGCTTATCTTTATAATCTTTAAATCTTATGCAAAATGCAAATCATCATGCTGCACTAAATACATATATAGATAATGTAATGAATACAATTATTTTAAAATTAAAATAAAAACAACTCCACAATGTAGCAAAACCGAAATTGGAAATATTGTTTTTCTAAATTTTTGCATTTTAAAAATGATATCGACTTCGAGTGATAGAAACATGGACGCATGGGCATTGAAAAATAAAACATTGCCAGAAAGAACATATTTGTTTACTATGATGTTTGTTAATCAAAATCTGAATTTATGTCCGTCTTCAGCTTTTTATTTCACAGCCGCCATTTTCCGGTCACAGTTATTAAATTTTTTGCTGTTGTTGGTTTTCAATTTCAACTTCCTGGTTTTTACATTAATTTGTATTGTTGTCACTTTCAAGTTAATGGCAGTGTTTGGGCGAGGAATGGGAGGGATTAGAAGTGCTTACAGTGAATGCCAGGAGAATGGCCTCTGCTGTCCACCGCCATTATTGTTTCTGAGAGGCAAAACAGACTTGCTTGCGGTTTGACAGTTTCACGTTGTGGAAGTATTGTTATACCGTTATTACTGTTCTTTCCCGGCTATAGAAGGCACCATTATTTAAGCCCCACCCACCAAATTTTAGACAAAATAAATAGTTTTACATATGTTAGCCGCACTGGACTATATGCCGCAGATGCGTTCCGGGCCGAAAGATTTTGTAAACGTTTATATACATACCCCAATTGTTTCCAAACGGTCCCAGTAGCACGGCAGTAAAACGGCTGATCAAACAAAACAGAAATCATCATCATGGAGCCACTAACTGACCGCTAAACTGCTAAATATACTCAATAACTCCACTGTGATTTTTTGGGTGAACTTAAGTAACTGAAACTGTCATGACGAGGGGGTCGCAGCTTACTGTGAGGTTTGTTCTCCCGGGATGCAGTCGGATTATTCCGGACAAGGCTTGCAGGTAGGAACATATTTATTGATCTTCACTCAAAAAGGTACTAAAACGAAAAACAAGGCTGATCGCACTTGGAGTTAAAGTAAATACTTAGCATAGACTATGGCATAGCAAGAAAATGTGGCATGAAACAACTAACATGTCTATGGAAACAGACCTGATACGAGCAATGACGCCAAGACGACTGACTGGCAAAGACAGGCTTGAATAATGTTCTCTTGATCAGAGCAGGTGCGTGTCTCGAACACCAGAGGCGGGTGAAACTAATAAGTCCCCATTGAAACTAAAACAAACAAGGGTGCACAAAAACAGGAACTAATGGAGTCTTACTAACAGAAAATAATAAAAACATGATCCAGGCCACAGATCATGACAGAAACAATACAAAATGAACGCCATTGTAATTTAATAATACTGACACACACTTGTAAAAATGTTAGCATATTCGATAATGCTAACAACGCAAGCTTGATTACATTACAATAACACGTAGAAATATGCATGAGAACAGTCTTCATCACACATTGGGACGATTTAGCTAGTTGTTGTAGTTATATTGTAAAAATTACAAACATTGTTTGGAGTACTGAATGAAAAATCCCCACAAACAAAAGTACTATCGACAAATAATGGACGAAACGGGATTTAGTTCCGGTTCAAGGCACAAAACAGGAAGTACATGCAGTAAGTGAACTCGTCCAAAGGATGGCGTCATAGCACAAACAATAACACACCTTCTCAGTGTCTCTATGTTGAAAACTGTCTGTTGACTATAAAACATTGTGGCCTTTTGCGAACAAACATCGCTTCACCCTGTTATAAGCCGCAAGGTTCAAAGCGTGGAGGGAAAAGTAGCAGCCTATTGTCTGAAAAATATGGTGTATTGTATTATACTGTACCTTGTGGTCACAGAAACTTTAAAGCCTCCCCTGAAACCCTCACACTCCAAATGCTGCCTTTAAATGGAAGGTTAAAGAAATGCGGTATTAAATTGGCGAGTTGAAGTTGAAAATAGAAAAACAATGTCAAGGGAAAAACTGTCACTGACAAAAGATGGACATAGTAAAACGTAAAGATGGTTGGTTCGTTTTATGTCCGTGTTGTATTTTTTATGGCACCTTCTTCAGTCTCATTGGATCTTTTCTGCAATGCCAACTTCATGTCTCTGTGATAAATGCTGTGTCTCATACGTCTCACCTTCTCAGCCATACAGTAAGCATCCCATGTCATTGTCATATCATTCTGAGTCATGGAAGAAGAGTTATATTGTGTCTGTCTATATTCAGTGACTACAAAATCGGAGACAACGGGGTTGGTTGTCACACTTTTTTACTCTAGTGTGAATTGACAATATGATAATTATTCTCATGGCGTTTGCTTTAAATGTACTGTATATCCATTTCATTTTCCATTTAATTGTAACAAAATAAATGATCAAAAACCCCCGACACATTGAGGTTATCAAACCTAACACAGGAATGGTTGGTTGTCACGAAGCCCTTAATAATGGAAAATATAGATTTATAAAGTTGACAAATGCATAAAGTGAACACAAAATGAGCAGGGATCTTTATACCAGACTATATGAATATGAGTGCATGTGAAGACTAACCCCAACTGGACTTTTGTTGCTGGCATCAATGCTAACAACAGTCTAATAACTAGTTGTCAGCTAGCTTTTACCAATCTAAATGATGGGTCTTTAACGTTCCCCAAACTGATGCAGAGAGGGAATTGCTGGCTGGCAACTAAATGGTTAATTGCTAGCTATCTTAAATGCTAACGTGAATATAGTAACAATTAACCATGTTTTTATTTTAATTCCATAAGCTACATTGATTAGGGTGGCCATACCACTGCATTTATAAATTGCAGTACAGTGTGATGGATGAAAGTTGTATGTGTATTTAAATACATTTAAATCTGTGGAAAATTTTAGAAAAATTTATATATATATATATATATATATACTATGAATGAAATGCGATAAATCACAATAAAATATTTTAATCCATTGACAGCCCTAATATATATATATATATATATATATATATATATATATATATATATATATATATATATATATATATATATATTGTGATTTATTGCATTTCATTCATGGTTAACTTACATACTGACATACTTTTAGTCATTAAGAAATGTACCCGAGACAGATAATTTATAAGTTTTTATTGCCATGACTGGACAATTAATTTCCTTGCCCACTGGGTGTGAGTTTTCCTTGCCCTTATGTGGGTTCTTCCGAGGATGTCGTAGTCGTAGTGGTTTGTACAGTCCTTTGAGACATTTGTTATTTAGGGCTATATAAATAAACATTGATTGATTGATTTATTGATAATGAAATGTTTTTAAACATTATGCTTTTTGAAACTCCATTCATTTTCTACCGCCTCTTCCCTTTTGGGGTCGCGGGGGGCGCTGGCTCCTATCTCAGCTACAATCGGGCGGAAGGTGGGTACACCCTGGACAAGTCGCCACCTCGTCGCAGGGCCAACACAGATTGACAGACAACATTCACACTCACATTCACACACTAGGGCCAATTTAGTGTTGCCAATTAACCTATCCCCAGGTGCATGTCTTTGAAACTGTTCAACACGATAAGGATATAAACACATTTTTAAAGAGAATAAAAAAGCCAGATATTCTTTTTCGTGGGAATACAGAATTTGTATTTGCTTTAGGAGCACCTACATAAAAAGGAGAGGGGTTACACTTCCATGTTTAGGTATCAGTTTCAAGCATAAATAAAAGAAAAAATATGGGTAGTTACGATCATGCTTTGATTGTCAAAGATGTTAAGTGAATTTTTTTTTTTAATTAATAAATATTTTAGATATTCTATACTTTCAAGTTAGTCGTAGAAGTAGTTTATTTTGGACATGTTAAAAACAAAAAAAAATTATATACATATCAACCAAATTTCATGACCGCCTCTGCTTTATCCCAGCGAACGACCAAGTAGTCACAGAACCCCTAATTATAGGACGTCTGATCTATGCGATAGTTTTCTCTTTACACTTTTAAGCTTAACTCGTGTTTTGTTATAGCTGAATATTTACAATTTGACTTGAAAAACATAAACAGTCCCTTCACCTCAAGTTCAGTTTTACTCTGGAGCAGACAATTTAGGTGAGCTCTCATTCTAATTCTCTTCATTCCCCTACTGCCATTTGAGAGGCAGTACCCTCTGGTGGCGGTGTATGAGTGTGACGACCACCCCTGTTCTCACCCACAAAATCGAAAAGAAGACATCAGTAAAAATGTTCCCAACTACTGCGTCCCTACTGATGAATTTAGAGTAGAGTAGGGTTCATTGATTCATTTTCCATCTTGTTGAAAAATTGCTTCCATGCATTACATTTCATGATCATTTCTATCTCTCTCATCCCCCTCCGCCCCTCCCCTCGCCAGAGCCCGGTGTTCACTTTCAGCCAATCAGAAGTCAACTCAGCTTCCTCCTCCAAAGATCCCAAACCAGCGAGCGCGACCACCGCTCGGCCTATCCGCCCAGCACCCGACCCCAAAACTCAGACCCTGCCCTCAAAGGGCCCCGCTGAGCGCCCCCATCTCAACTCCATGAAGTCCCTCCCTCTCCAGACACCGCGCACACCCTCACCCTCCCCCTCCCCCCTCCTCTCACCCATCCCACGCTTTTTCAACTTCCCTTCCCCCTCTGTCTTCAAGTCCAAAAACGCCCACTCGTCCTCTAACTCCTCTGCCGCCACTCCTCCCGTGTCGCAGGTCACGCCGCAGGGCTCGCCACTCCCCACCCCGCTGGGCACGCCCGTGCACCAAATGCAACACCCTTCCTCCACCACCCCTCCCTCCTCTTCCTCCTCGTCTTCTTCTCCCAGAGCGGACGGGTCCGGGGGGGCTTCTCTGTCGCTGACTCCGCCCTCCAGCCCGGGGAGCAGCGGCGGTCTGGCCTCTTCAAGCTCCGCCCACTGGAGGACAAGGCTCAACTCGTTCAAAAACAACCTGCTGGGGTCGCCACGATTCCATCGACGCAAACTTCAAGGTGAGAGAAAGTGCTTTTTAAAACAGGGAATCTGTAATGTTTGACAGACTTCCTTCAAGCCGCTTTCTGGGGGCAGTCTTACTTACGTTCCTCCACTTTGACAACATCTTCTCCCCGTCATCTGTTTTTTACCAGTAGTTTTAGTGCATCCATAACGAGTGTACTAACAGATGTAAATTCATACTATACGCTACTTTGTAATAGAAATGGCAACAGAGGATAGCGGAAAAAGGAGCTTATTGACTAAAATGGCATACTCGCGCAAAGAACTTCGGGTAAATTGCTACTATATATGGAGATATCCGCTGGTAATTGGTAAGTACTAAAACAATGCTACGGCTGGTACTACACAGATAAGGCATGTATGAGGTAATACACACATTGTTCTCATTTCACTTGCATTAGTTTACGCTACGTGGGCGGTTTTGACTCGGCTAAAATTGGCAACGAGTTAACCAGCTCTATGCAGCGTCCATGTATTTACAGTGTATGTGCACAGGGGGAGCTAGTTAACTACATTCTTACCTGACTGCCTTTAAACTCCTTGTGCGGGTCTAGATGCTTGTCCTTTAAATGTTTACATACGTTTGAAGTATCGTCACCGTTCAGCAAGGCATGTTTTAAAGTACCCAAGCAGATTGTTAGTATTGAAGCCAAAATACCTCCATAATTACAATTTGCCCACCGTATTCTTCAACTAGCAGAATTCTCCCACTTCGGTCTCCACACTGTTTCCGCTTATATGCGCTGTGTGTGTGTCATAAGCCAGTTTGGCAGTGTATTTGGACCCCAAAGCAGAGACTTAAACAAAAGTAAAAAATACGAAAATACCGTATTTCCTTGAATAGCCGCCGGGCATGGAATATGCGCCTGCCTTGGACTACTGCCGGGTCAAACTCGCTCCCCAAATTTATTAGCGCATGTTTACTTTTACCGCCGGGTCAAACTTGTGACGTCACGAGTGACGCTTCCACTGTCGACATTTTCAAAATGGCGGAGGAATTGTATTTTGCTTTTACTATGTGTAAACCAGGAGTCTTGTTCCACAGCCATACAGATCACACTGATGGTTGTGATATAAAACAACTTTAACACTCTTACTAATATGCGCCACACTCTGTGAACCCACGCCAAACAAGAATAACAAACACATTTCTGGAGAACATCGGCTCTGTAACACGTTATAAAATCAACAAAATAATTACCCAGAATGCCATGCATCCATGACTCTTGGCTATATTATACACCCCGCTAGCACCAAACACCGTCCTCCCCCCCTCTCCGTGCGTCGATTGAGATGGGC